>NW_028327172.1:202944616-203251597 GCF_987537825.1 Furipterus horrens | reverse complement strand
CACTACAGACCTGTGGGAGACAGGCAGGCATGGTTTGAAAGACTTTGTCACTCACTGTGTGGAGCCCGCCCAAAAAAGGGAACTTGGGTCTTAACCAGCAGGTTTCTTATCCTTCATGTCCACTGTGAATCCTACCCTCAGGGGGGATTTTAAAGATAGAATGGAAATACAATGTGGCTTTTAAGGAAAAGGGAACCTGCTCTGTTTTTCTCTGAATAGCCTCAAATCCTTGTCAGTAAAATGTGAAGAACAGACTGATTAAGTAAGAGGAAATGTTTCTGACCTTGTGTAAAATACCTGGACATTTCAACCCTGTATTGATCTGCATTTCCCTTTCACTCCCTACCATTTGGGGAAGGGCTGCATGTTTTCCTTATGCATTTCCACGTGTGGAAAGTGGATAAAAACCCTGGCTAATAAAGAAACGGGGGCGGTTTTCCTCAGAGGAAACCTCCTCCCTTCTTTCCTCAGATGGTGAGTGTCTGAGTAGTTTCTTCATCCACTCCGAGAGACCCAGAGTCTCTCACAGAGACCAACGAGCTTTTCCTTAAACCTCGTCCCACACCACCAGGCCTCCCTGAGGACTGGGGCTGATGTTCAGCGGGCACGCGCCTGTGACGCCACACTGGTTGTTAAATACGGAAATCTGTCCACACTGGGTCAATGAATGGTGCGACCTTGAACCTCCAGGGTCCCACCAACCGCCACCTACCCCCTGGCCTCTCCATCCGGGTGGAGCCTGGCTCAGCAGGGACCTCCAGCACCATGCTGTTTCAGTGCTGGGGGTAGCACCTGGGGACACTGGCTGAGTGCCCCCCTCCCCTTCTGGTTGCTAGGTACTTTGAATATCACTCTTGAGTGAGGTGCCTGGGAGGGTCACACAGCCCATCCATCGGCCAGTTCGGCTGAGCGATCAGAGCCCTGACACAGACACCCGCCCCAGGGAAGGTCCCCTTCCCACGTAACAAAGCCCTGCTCCGGTGTGCGTCAGAGTGTCACAAGGATGCAGCTGGGCTCCTCGGCCTGTGTGTGGAGAAGTTAAAGATAGTCTTGTTGCAAGGAGTAACTGTGACAATAAATCTATAAACAGAACCTAGAGGACAAGTTAAGATGTTCCAACCAGGAGAAGGGAAAGCTAGATGCAGGCAACTCAACATGCTTTCCAAACACAGAACATTAAAAGGACAGTGGTGACAGTGAGTTTTGTTTTCCTTAAAGCCACAGACTGAGAACAAACACTCTACTCTCTAGTAAGTAGGATTTAGGTCAGAGTTTCCCTCCAAAAGATAAAGATGCTAGGCAGGGAAGCGAGTGACTAAGAAAGTCTATAGAATATTCAGTACTAAGAGTCTGAAGAATTAAATAAATTCCACTCCCAGTGGTTTTTCCTCCAGACGTACTTATTTGTGTGCACAAAGATACATGTACAGAGATGTTTGGCCAAAGCTTGTTGTGAATAGTAAAAGACTAAAAACGAGCTGCATGACCACCGTCAGGAGACAAGTTACGTTATAGGCGGTTGGGCCATGGAATGCTAAGCAGCGATCGAAAGGAATGAGGTTGTGTAGCACGTACTGACATAGAAAAACCTCTGCTGTACTTTTAATGAGCGCGGGACAGAGTTTATAGTGTCCTCCCTTGTGTGTATGAAGAGAAGAGGCCATCAACATAATGTGTATAGATGTAGAGAACTTTCTGGAAGGAGACACAAGGAATGAGTGTTATGGAGTTCACTTCTAGAAATGGCACTAGAAGAGTATGGTAGGGGGTGGCATGAACCCTTTTACACGATCTGAAGTTTTTAAACCAGGTACACGCATTACTGTTCTGGCTAAAAGGGAGGAGCACAACCCTTCCTGAGCATTTCTGTGCAGACAGAAAGAAGGAGCTGCCCACGTTCAGAAGTGGTCCTGCCCTGGGCCTCCACGAATGTGCCGTCTGCTTCCAAGAGACAGAGTTCACTGGGGGAGGAAAACAGGATGATTCCCATGGGTAAAAATTCAACTTAAAAAAATGGCATTTCTTCTCATTTAGAACCTGGGTTAGAACCGTATTAACATGTTTCAATAAAAGACTGAAACAGCAAAGTCAAAGGAATCAGGAAACCTGGACTTCTGTTAAACAAGCACCATGAGCCTTGGCATCCCCCTCTGCAAGAGAGGATGAGAAATAAAACCCTTTCCCCTGGCCATGTTATGAGGCTTAAATGAGATAACATGCATGGCAAAAGTGTGCTGAAAATCGGAAAGGGCAGTGTAGATACAAGACATTAATTAGTGTTCTTATAGAAAAATTCAGACTTCTGTGATTAACTGGGGGTAAAAAAGGAACTAAGTCTTTTTTTTTTTCCTAAAAGCGCCAAATATATAGTTCTTATAATAATAAAAAGTCTCAACATGTCATTGATTTGAATAGTCCTGCTGCATAAACTGATATTTTTGCAAAGATAAAATCTGGCTCCAATATTTGACTTAATCTTCTATTAGTTTGTTATAATGGAATTTTGTTCTAAGAAATCATTCTTCCAGTCCAACAGGTCTGCAGATGAGAATAAATTCTTCGTGAAAGGAGAAGAGAGCAGAAAAGGAGGAAACCGCCACGTCCCCCAGTTTCTGAACTAAGAGGAAAGGTTAGAAAAATGGCCATAGAGCGAAACACTAGGACAGCATGTTCGACACATCTCGGCGGGGCTCCCACCTGCCTCTCCAGTCTCACTTCCTGAATTGCTCATCTCCACTTGAGATGCTACCTGAACAAACACATAGCTCGAGGGCTGCTACTACGCTCCCACTTTGTGGTAGACATGGGTGATCAATCCACGTGGCTCTCTCTCTAGGCACAAACTCAGCCTCAGAATCCTTCTCAACACCACATTCCGGGGAGCCACACCCATCACTCTGGGTCGGCATGCAAGACGAAACCTATTTGCCATCCCTCACGTCCAAGGAGCCCCCCCATCAGGCTGCGGTTCCTCCTCTGGGTGCCTTGGCTCATGCTTTCCCTCCTTCCTGGACACCCTTCCCTGTGCTCCTTTTCTGACTATGAAAACTCTATTCAGCCCTGGCTGATGCGGCTTAGTGGATTGAGCACTGGCCTGTAAACAAAACGGTCGCTGGTTCGATAACCAGTCAGGGCACACACCTGGGTTGCATGCCAGGTCCTTGGTTGAGGGAGTGTGAGACACAACTAACCAGTGTTTCTCTCCCTCTCTTCCCCTCTCTCTGACAATAAATAAATAAAATACTTTTTAAAAAGGGGGGGGGGGGGGAGAAAACTCTACTCAGCCTTCAACTCCCTGTTCAAATGTCACGTCCTCTGTGAAGAAGCCTAGCAAAGCACCTAACACATAAAGGCTACGCAATAACTGTTTCTCAATGAGCTAATGAACTAAATAAATAGTTTCATGGCATCACCCACAGTACAGACTAATAGTTAAGTGTGGCATTTGGGAACCAAACTACTTGGGTTCAAACTCCAGCTCTATCATGGATAGCTGTGTGACCTTGGACAAGTTACCCTACTTCTCTGAGTAAGTATTCCCCTCTGTAAGTAAATATGACCTAGAACACTGGGCAGATCTAAATCAGACACCCACCAAAAGCACTTTGCACAGTGCCTGGCAGTAATGGTAAGTGGCTCTTCCCGTTGGCAGCTGTATTTACCTCCCGCATAACCACCTAAAGAGGGGGAAGGATCATGTCTGCATCTCTGAGCGTCCAGATTTAGTAAAGAAATCAGTATATAGTAGGTGCTCAATCCATCTTTGTTTAATTGAATTAAATATGACACACATATGGGATGGTGGGTAACAATAGGGGGCCAAGGGAGGCCAAAGGGCAGAGAGTTAGTTTACGATCGTGGGGATCAAAAATAGGGGGAACAAAAGGCTTCGAGATGGCGTTGGGGAAAGGTTGAAATCTGAGCTGGCTGCTGACTAAGGGTATAATTTTTGCCAGGCAGATAAGGCAGGTGGCAGTGGTAGGGAGATGTTGGTGGGGAGTGGGAGTCAGGGACAGCAGCTATCCCCGGTAAAAGGACCTACTGTAGCCAAGGCACAGGGGTGTGGAAGCAAACTGATCAGACTCGGGCCACAAGGGCAGGCACACAGGGTGAAGGGAAGCTCGTGAGTGGCTGCAAAGGAGAGTCGCTGATGGGGAGGCTGCGGCCTTAACCAGCCCAGCCCAGATGGGCTCTACCTGGGAAACGGCAGTGTGCGTATGTGTGCGTGCATGCGCGTGCACACGTGTGTGCACTCCAGAGAAGGCCCAGAGCCACCAGCTACCCCCACATGCTCTCTAATGTGGCAACACAGCAATGGGACGATGCTGTCCCAGTGTGACGGTCACACATAAGCACAAGACACAGAAACAGAAAGGTCCTTGCCCTTGGCTAAGAGCATTTATTACTCAATCTCATCACTCAGTGGACGGGCACTGCACCCCTGACACAGGCAGGCGCTGTGCTAGGCACTAGAGCAACACACCCAGGACCCTGGCCTTATGGGGTTTGCATTGCTAGGACGGAGACACTCAACCAGCAAAACAAAACAAAACAAAACAAAAAACCCGATTAAATATAGTTAACGACAACGTTCAGTGACACTAAGGCTCTGAAGGAAAATAAAGGTGATAACGATGGCATGGGGGTGGCCGGCGTGGGGCTGCTGTCTTAGATAAGATGGTCAGAGAAGTCGCATCTGGCGAGGGCAGAAGTGAGGTAAGACAGGTGAGCCGAGAGAGGAGACTCTCAGGAGGAGGGACAGTAACGCGAATGGCCCAAAGTGGGGATGAACTTGATACACTACAGGAGAGCAAACAGGCTACATCAGGTGGGCCAGAGAAGCACGGCAGGAGATGGAGCCGGGAAGGGGACAGGGACAGATTCCACAGGCCACAATATGGGACACGGGATGACCTTCTGTAAGCTGTGGAAGTGACTGCCTGCAGGAGCTGAGGTAACCTGCTTGCAATGACTGCTGTGTGGGGGAGGACGCAGAGCTGGGCAGCTACCTGCAGACAGAGTCCTGACAGAGACCAGGGTGGCTTAGGCCAGATGACAGCAACACGTGGTGAGAGGCGACTGAACATGTGCTCTCGTCTGAAGACAGAGCCAGCAGGACTGGCTGGCCTTTCACAACAGGACGGGCCAGGAAGAGAAGTCTGACGGGCCTACAGTTACTGGACTGGAGGCTGATTTCTTTCTCTCAGTGAGTTCACCTATGAGTCAGTCAGGCACATGTGTGACAGGTGAGGAACCACAGCTCAGGCCCAGTCCCCTCCCCCAAGGAAACGGACAACAGTAAGTAGAGCCACAGGCAAAGTGTGCCTGGCCACCTGTGGCCCACGCACCTGGAATGCAGCATGAACAGGTGCAGAGGAGGACAGGTGGCCGAGCCAGGGCACACACGTGTCCTGAGAGGCTGCCCACTTCTGACCTGGGAGAGGTTTATGCAGCAGCGCCAGACAAAAGTCTACTACTGCACTTCTGAAAATCAGATCCCCAACCTGGCCTGGGACGAGCCCAGGCAAAGCGGGTGGGGCGCAGAGGTGTGTGTGCAGGAACACAGCCCTGCCTTGGGAGCCTAGCCTCAGACTTAGCCTTTGTCACACGGCCACTCCCGCCGAGCTCACGGAGCCTCTGTGCACAGGGACTTTGGCTCACTTTATAAAGGAAAAAGAAAATGAAAGCAAGTCAGGCAGTACTTCAGTTCAGATGAGGGTCCCTTGTAGAATACCAGGCACTTGACACAGAAAACGTTCTTCTGCACCGGCTACCAGTGAGTGCTGCAGACGGGGACTGGACATGAAAGGCGCCCCCACGGCTGCCTAATGCCATCTTGTTGTTCTGACTTGACTCTTGTTCATCAAGAGTCCCCGCTAAGAACAAGCCAGAGGCCTGGCCTCTGTCCACCTCACAGCCGATGTCAAGAACAAAGGTCGTGGACACTTCCCACAGGGCTGCGGCCGACGCTCTTTTGATTTGTCTTTTAAGGAGAGGGAACAAATCACAGCCGTGTAAGCAGAGCTGGTTTTGAGGTGGCACAAAGCTCCCCTCTACTTTCAGTGACTCTCACGCTTAGAAAAGGTTTTCCTCTGCGTTATGTTTCTGTTAAGATTGGTTCTCGACCCAAAAGTAATGGTCTGAAGATAGGGAGGAACCCTGAGCCCTGTGAATATGGGAAGGGACAAAAAAAGAAAAAAAAGAACATTTCAAGGGTATGTTCAGGTGCCCCAAGAACTCAGCCAAATGACTTCATTTGAAAATTTCCAGCTCGCAGTTCAGCCACTCTTTAATGAGAAATATGTGATCTGGCCAAACATGAAATGGGATCATTAAGCCCTGACAAAATAGGAGGCAAAGCAAAACTGTGGCTGTGTGTGCCCTGTGCTTCCCTCCTCTGGACACATCAGGTCCCTGTGTGGAAGGTGTTCCAGGCGGACGCTAGCACGGCTTCGGCCTGGAAGAGGGACGGATGCACACAGATCATCCAAATGCATGCAGCTCAGCGATTCCAGACATTTAATTACCGCTCCCCACCCAACGCGCACACACAGGAAAGGAATTTGCCTTCTGCTTCTGGATATCTCTGACTTAAAGCACCACTCAAACATGGGATGAGCCAGACACAGAGCACAGCTATTAAAACAAAATGTGGGATGAAATTGTAGAGAACACGACACAGGCACAGAAGTGCCTGTAAAAAGTGGCAGAATCTCAATCAAGTTGATAGTCGAGTTAACAGTATTAGGCCCATGTCAGTTTCCCGGTTTGGGTCCCCTACTCTAGTTACGGAAGACGTCACCATTAGGAGACCCTGGGGGAAAGATACGCAGGACTCGCTACCATTTTTGCAACTTCCAATGAATCTATGATTCTTTCAAAATAGCTTTTTTTTTTTCAATGCCAAATGTGTTGATTCTATGGCAAGTGGCTTCTGCCTAGCGATGGTATGTAGTTGGGTAGGCCTTTAAGTTTTCATTATATGTGGGGCTGTTTTGGGGTGGCCCCAGGAAATATTCACTGGCATCGTTTTCCCCGTATACTTAAGGCACCTTGCCCCAAGCCAGTTCTCTTGAAGATTAGGAGATGTCATGCCCTTCCTGCAGAAGGGTCTGCTATCATAGACCCATGGGTGTCCTCCACCCACCAAGCCTGCCTGGTGGTCTGACCACAGTACTTCTAAGATCAAAGTTCCACCAGCCCTGCCCCTGACAGGGCGGTTCTTGAGCTTTAGGGCACTTCAGTCATGGGCATGGGCAAATGCTGATTCCAGGGCCCTGCTCCCACAGATCCTGACTGAGTAGTTAATGGATGGGGCCTGGGAATTGGTATTTGCAACAGGAGTCCTAGAAGATTTTGTTACATGTCCCGGTGCCATATTTTGGGAAACACTACCAGAAGTGGGTGGTTCCTGAGAGCATGACCAGGATGGCTCCCCATTGCAAGGCAAGGAGAAGAGCTGGCAGGTGCTCAGCATCCACAGAGCAAGGTGCCTCCCCGCATCAACAGAGAGATCTTCAGACCCCCTCCTTCTGAGGGCAGACAGCCAGAGAGCTCCAAGCCCAGTGCATAAGGGAGATGGATGAAGGCCCCGGGAGCCTCCTATATGGATCCCTCGATGGCTGTGACCATAGGGCATTTAGGATAAAAGGCAGAGCTCGGACCGTATCATCTATCATCAGGGCTAGTTTTCCCTGAGTGCTGATTCTGTGCTAAGCAAAGTCCATGACATTTAATTCTCACAACGCTGCCCTGAGGGAACTGTTGTTTATTATTCCCATTTTACAGAGAAGAAAACCGAGGCTCAGACAGTTCCAAAATTACACAGGCAGAGAGGAAGCGGAGGAGCCAGGACTTAAGGGCCGCAATGCTGTACTAGAACTAACACGGGAGGGACTGTGGAGGGGAAATGGGAGGAAGATTTCCCCAATGCTTGTTTCGTGGCCTTGATGCTCCTTCCCAACTTAAAGCAGATCCAATCCCTCAAGGTCCCCCTTCCGTGGCCCCTCTGTCCCTCCCTCACTTTCATCTTCAGTCCTGTCCTCTCTCTCTCTCTCTCCTCTCCTCACCTTTTTACTTTTCCCCTCTCGTCCCCAAAGTCTAAAATTACAGGCTCCATTTTCCTTGTCTCCCCCACTGCTAATATAAGAATTTTCTCCTGCCCCTCTCTGACAATACAGGCTCTCTGAAGAAATGAGGATCAGGTTCCCAGCAAGGCAAATGACCTACCGGTTTCAAGAGGACACTGGGGAATCGTGTTTGCCCGAAGGTTCCAAATATAATCCATGTTCCACTCAAGGCACACTTGATGGTCTTTGAAAGGGCGTTCAAAAGGTGGGACTGTCTTCAGCAGAGTATAATTCTTTGCAACAGCATGTAGCAGGTTTTCGTCCCATTTAACATTCACGTCTCCGCCACTGTATGTGTGAGTAATCCAGGCTCGGAGTATCACCACCGACACGGATATGGAGTGTCTGATGAAATAATCATCTCTGTACACCATGATGCTTGGAAATTTCACCTGGACTAGGTGTGTCCTGCTTGTGTGAAGATGTTTCTCGTTCTTCCATCTCTTTTTGTACACAGGGATGCTACTTCTGAACTCAGATGAGACGACGGCTTCCAAACTGACCACACAAGGCTGAGAGCACAAATACTCAACCGAGACTTCAGAAATGTTGCGAACGTTTCCTTCAACGACCGTGAAATAGATGAAGTCTTTGTAAGCCACGCTCTGCTCCGCTTTGGGAATCACCGTCGTCGTCAGAGAGGTCTGCCGGCCCCAGGATGGTACAAAATTCTGAAAAGAAAAAGCATGTATAGGAAGTTTTAAAATTATCATATTGCCCTGGACAATGTGGCTCAGTTGGTTGGAGAGTCGTCCCATAAACCAAAAGATCACGGGTTTGATGCCTGGTCAGGACACATGCCTGGGTTACGGGTTTGGGGCCTGGTCGGGGTGTTTACAAGAGGCAACCAATTGACGTTTCTCTCTCACATCAATGTTTCTCTCCCTCCCTTCCCCTCTCTCTAAAAATCAGTAAATATGTCCTCAGATAAGGATTAAAAAATTATCATAATTGCGAGCCAAGTGTCACTGGTTCGATTCCCAGTCAGAGCACATAACTAGGTTGCACGTCAGGTCCCCAGTTGGGGGCGTGAGTGAGAGGCAAGCACACAGTGATGTTTCTCTCCCTTTCTCCTTTCCCCTCTCTCTAAAAATAAATAAACAAATTATTTTTAAAAAAATTATCGTATTAACAGACATGCGAATCATGATTTTCCCAGGATAAAAAAAAATCCATCTCCATAAAGCAATAAATGCAGAAGATAAAGGATGTCGAAACCACTACTGAACAATTGGAAAAAAACCAACACACACACACAAATGAAGATTAGGCCACATTAACTCTCTCCCCAGACTCAGTAGCATCTGCTGATCTGAACGTGACTTTGAAACTATGTGGCAGTCATTCCAGTGTTGGTTTCCAAATGGAGGAGCTAGTTCATAACACATCCCGTCACAATGCATCTGCCTTCCAGCGAAAAAGAGAACAGTCCGACTTCAGACATTTCCAAACTATTGTCCTGACTTCAAATGCTGGAGAGAGGCAGCCAAATCAGAGGGCGGGAGAAGAGTTCAAAGTGCACCCAAGAGGGAACCTGACAGGGACATCACCCGGGCCTCATTTTCTCCGGTAAGCTCTGTGCCAAAACCAGCATGAGTGATAGATGGCCCAGCAGGAGGTTTATGTTGCTCCAAATCACGCACAGGCAGGCTGGGACCACGGGATGTGTCGTCTGATTTTTTCACCATGGATGGCACAAACATGGGCCAGGGAAGATTTTATTGGCCTGTTTATTTATCTAGTTCTCTAAATGACCAAGCGATCTCCATGGGGATGCTGGTTCCAGGAGAACTCTGTCAAGTTTGGTCATGAAGTCAAGGCAATGTTTTGGGTATGATGCATGAGTGCCAAGAGAGATCCCCTCAATCTGACTTTGTGACTCAGGCATTCAAAGCACAGCCGCAAAAAGGTTACCTGGGACCACTGCACACCCATTCGTATGGCTATTATAGCAACAAACACACAAAATAACAAGTGTTGCAAAGGATGTAGAGAAGCAAACCCTGTGCATTGCTGGTGGGAATGTAAAACGGGCAACCACTGTGGGAAACAGTACAGTGGTTCCTCAAAAAATTAAACGAGATTTACCATATGATCAGCAATTCCACTTCTGGGTCTACTATACCCCAAAGAGCTGAAAGCAAGGATTCAGAGAGACATGTCCATAGACACACACCCATGTTCAGAGCAGCATCATTCATAATAGCTAGAAGGTAGAAACAACCCAGAGCCTATCAACGGATAGATGGATCAACAGATGCGGTATATACACGTGATGGAACATTAGTCAGCCTTGAAAAAGGAAACTCTGACACATGTTACAACTGGATGAACTCTGAAGACATTATGCTAAGTGTAATAAGCTAGTCACAAAAGAATAAACACTGTATGATTCCACTTATGTGAGGTCCCTAGAGTGGTCACATTCATAGACACAGAAAGTAGATTGGTGGTTGTCAGGAGCTGAAAAAAGAGGAGAAAAAGGAGTTATTCTTAATAGGCACAAAGTTTAATTTCTGTGAGATGCAAAGAGTCTGCAGATGGTGGTGATGGTGGCACAGTGCTGTGATTGTACTTTAATGTCACTGAGTTGTACACTTAAAGTGGTTAAATGGTTAAATTTTATGCTACGAATATTTTTACAAAAAAAAAATTTTTTTTTAAAGGTCATTGTAGTCTTCTCCAATGAAGAGAGAAATAAGGAATCCTTTCTTCACTTCTGGTTGAAGGCTGTAGGAGAGACCCAGGTGGCTAAGACAGGAGAACAGGTATTGAGGAATCATGTTTACAAACAGCAGCACGTTAAACTATAAACCAGCCCTAAGGGAGCACAGCCCCAGGCGAGAGTATTTCTGACCGGGGAATCTAGGACAGGTGTTATGGAAGGAATGGTATATCACTTGGGCTTTGAGGGATGAAGAGAAGTTCTTTAACTAGAGAAGCAAACGAGAGATACAGCAAGCGGTGTGAACAGCTTAAGTAGAGGCAGGAAGGCAAGGAAACGCAGGTGCACTGGGGGGCAAGCGAACAGCTTGGTTTGGCCAGAGAATAGAAAGGGGGTAAAATACACAAAAGGATGTAAATATATGAGGTTGAAAAAAAGGCAGGTCCTGGTTCTGGAGGACACTGGATCCCTGCCCAAACAATGCTGACTTTTATTCTACTGACGGCAAAGAATCAATGAACGTTTCTGTCAAAGGGGATCGCGTTTCTCTTTCAAAGCAATGACACAGTCCATCAGAAACAAAGCTGATGGTCAAGAGAACTGAGCAAACAACAGAATTCATTGGCAAGTAAATTCTCACTCGTATTAAGAGAAATGCACATTGAAACTGTACTGAGATGCCATCTTGAACCTAGTAGAGTCACAGACATCAAAAAGCCCAACAACACATGGTCCTGGCCTCTTACGCCCTGCTGGTGGGCGTGATCTCAGTGGACTGCAATCAGGCAATACTAGCAAAAGTATAAACGCACCCACCCTCTGGCCCAATAACTCCTCTTTATAACTTTATCTTACAATATCCTCAAATTTGTGCAAAGTCATGTATATACAGCTTTTCCCTGCAGCACTGGTTATAACAGCAAAAGATGGAAAACTTAAATTCCCGTCAAGACAGGGCTGGTTTGATAAATTACAGTGCATCTGCTCTTGGAGTACAATACAGCTATTGACACGGGAAAGATCTTCATGCACAGATAATGGAATGATCTTTAAAGTTTTTTGTGTTTTTTTCCTCCTGAACTTCAAAGTTCAGAAGTACAATTTGGGTTAAAAAAAAAAAAAAAAAGAAAAGAAAGAAAGAAAGAAAGAAATACGTATTTTCCTGAGGACACATACGGGAGGCAAGGTAGGAGAGAGACCTGCTCTGGCCATTCCTACTTATCGTTTGAATTCTGTAGTACATGAATATTCCCCCAAAAATAGGGTGGGGAGGGAGGCATCAGTCCTAAAAAATTAAAAATGAAAAATAAAGCTTCTCTAAATTGCAGAGGGAGACTACGGGGCTGGCCATTGTTGCTGGTTAGTGATGGGAAACCCGTGGGAAGGAATATGTAACATCCAAACTGTCCACCCCTCGGAGAGAGGTTGAATTGTTTTATGTTCTCACTTATACTTCCAAATTACAAGGGGGAAAATAAATATAAAAATAATCTTATAATTAGAGTAGAGACTGTGAGAGCGGACGAGCCCTGGATGACGAGCTGGCCCACCCCGTGTTTTGGACAATGGAATAACAAGAAGGTGACAGTCTCCCACATGCCCCAGCTGGTGCTTTAGCAGAAGCAAGCGCAAAAGCCCGGCTCCTTTTCTTGACTCCCCTGTCCATGTTCTCCACACCACAGCACACCACAGCAAGACTGCAGACTTGCCATTTCACGGCTGCCTGAGGACTCCAGGCTGAATTCTGCTTTCTCATGAATAGATACACAAAGCATTTGTCCACAAGCATCGGTTTATTCCCTTGGCAGATGTGCCAAGGTGCAGCCCCCTTCTCTAAAGGGGAATCAAGCTGGTTAAGCCCATAGCAGAGTTCAGCAGAAGCCAGAGAAGCTGGTGCTGGTGGAAGCCGGACCAGAACAGCGGCTGATGGGTGGCTGGCACGTCTCACTCTTAACACCCTGACGCTCTGCTTCACAGGAAGGAGACATGTGCTTAGTTAGTGAGACAGTGGGGAGCAGGGTCCGGGGTACCTTGTGGTATATTAAATATCACACTGTGTTCTTTTTTTAAAGAATGACTTCAAACCTCTTCCTCATTCTTTCTGTGCACAGTCACCCAGGCCCAGCTCTCCACTTTGATTTTCTTTTTTTAATCCCATTTTTATTGCTGATGCGAGGAACACCAGTGAAAACCAGGATGCTGGGGGAGGGGCTATTCGATTTCACTAGGTTTCATTGCAAAGTGCAGTTCGTAATAATCGTGGTCAATAGTTACATCTCATTGTTAAAAACGCACCAGCCCACTTTTCCATGCTAGGAAGCGAAGCGCGCTGAGCAAGGTTTCAGTTCTGCTTGACGGCCCACAACTTTCCATCACTGCAGAGGTCGGTGGTGACAGATGAGAAGGGAGAAGGTACAGGACACCTGACTGCACACCCTCTCCAGGGCCTTCTCTTGAAATTGCTTTAAAGGGAACCTCCATATACTTATATGGATATCATTTTATTTTCACCTGCTTCAAAGTGCAGTAAAAGGAAAGCCAAAGTTTATGGATTCTGGATATGTGCTATCCCGTACAGTAGCCAGGAGTCATATTAAGCACTCAGAATATGGCTGGTCCAAATTGAAATGTTGGAAGTGTAAAATATACACGGGACTTCGATATGAAAAAAGGATGCAGCCCTGGCTGGTGTGGCTCAATAGATTGAGCACTGGCCTGTGAACCAAAGGGTCACCAGTTCGATTCCCACTCAGGGCACTTGCCTGAGTTGCGGGCCGGGTCCCCAGTTGAGGGGCACATGAGAGGCAACCACACATTGATGTTTCTCTCCATCTTTTCCTTTCTCCCTCCCCGTCTCTCTAAAAATAATTAAAATCTTAAAAAAAAAGAAAAAAAAGGATGCAGAGTATCTCATTAATAATTTTTATACTGCATGCTGAAGGGATATCAGGATACAGTGAGTTAAGTAAAATATGTTACTACCATTAATTCCACCTTTTTCAGTTTTTTTATTTTTTTATCTTTTTATGCGGCTACGAGAAAACTTGAAATTTCATATGTGGCTTGTATTTGTGGCTCACATCATATTCCTACTGGATGGCACTATTCCAGATTTGAGGTCAGTAGGTTTTTTTGTCAAAAGGGACCACACAGCAAATATTTTAGGTTTTCAGGCCCCTTGGTGTCCATTGCAACTACTCACCTTGGCTGTGGTATCGAGAGAAGCCATAGACAGCTTGTGAGCGGCTAAGTTTGCTGTCATCCAGCACAAGTTTATTTACGAAAACTGGGGGCTGGTTGGATGGGCCTGTGGGCCATAGCTTGCCCACCACTGTTCTAGATGATCAAACTCTTGTTCTAGATAGAGTTTTGAAGACCACACAATGACAGAAGATACACTTTTAAAGGAGTTATCGTTCTGGAGAAATGAGATGAATCACCCAATGAGGCATGATTTCACACATGTGTAGTTGATGGGGCTGCTTTGTTATTTTGCTAAGGTTCCCTAGTGGTGGTGGTGGCATCTTGCTGTTGTTTCTTTCAAGAAGGATCTAAGCGGGATGAGAAGCTGGAGCTAGGCTGGGCAAAGAGAAAGAGTTGCCTGGACTGAGAAAGATTCTTTGAGAAGTGGGAAAAACATGAGTGACAGCTAGGGTGTTAGAGAAAAACCTTCAGGGATTGGGCGGTGTTTTCTGAGTATGATGGGGGGGTGTGCTGGCCCCAAGGAGGACGGGTCTAACTAAATCCCTCAAGAAGGTGCTGCAACCTTCAGTCCTTTGGGCACCTGTGCAGTGCAGGGAGCTGGCAGCTCGCGCATTGGAGCCGACCCAGCGGGCAGCTGCTACATTGTGAGTTGCGGCTACCTGTTATGTACAAAACCAACAACGATTATCAACACATCAGACTCTAAATATTGATTAAGCTGAAGTCGATTTCCTGGATCAAGTCATGTGTGTGGCTATGAGCTGTTTCCTGCCAGGAAAACAAGGCGATTAAACTTGAAGAGTTCCAGCTCTAGGCACCACACGTGTCCAACCTTCAGAGGTGTTTTCACCGGCCAGGTTGCATTCACATAAGCTAACAGCTACCCAAACATTCCTGTGTTTAGAAATTGTGAGATCAGAACTCTTGTCGTATTCATTGCTGTGTCTCTTGGCTTGGTACATAGGTTTTTGGTGTTTCTTGCTGAAATAAAGTACTGGGCATGGGCATTTCTACCAGGTGCTCTGGTGACCCTGCGTATAAACAAAAGGACTTGATCCAACCATGAGTTACCCTACCATCCTTTCCTGACATTCACAAGTTCTTTTGTGTGGGGGGCAGGGGAGGCTCGACAATTCTCTATTTTCCATCCAGCCTCCACAACCTCCTTTGGAAGAGCTCTTTCCCACCAGCATCTCACTGGGCCCCTGGGGGTCAGCGCTGAGGTGGGGGACCCATGAGTGAGGTCAGGCAAGGTGACGCTCTGGCACCCACCATACCCTCCATGGGGTGAACTTCTCCCAGCTGTCCAATCCCTCTAGACCTTCAGATGACCATCCTATATTCTAGAATTCTTTCATTTCTCCACACCAAAAATATAAAGTAAATTTTTAAAATGTCTTCTCCCTCCACCCCCATTGGACTGCTGTTCATCTGGCAAGTTTACCCATGTTAATGTGATAATGACAAAATACTGCAGTAATGTCACATATATGCATTTCTATGCCAGCCTCTTGGAAACAGTGCCTTAAATGCAAAGGCCAAGTGCACTGCAGCTGTAAGCAGGTTATTGGAGGGGGTGGGGGACACTTCTGTGCCCCTCAGGTTATGCCATTTAGGCAGACACATAGATAGATGTTCCACCTCGGAAGCTACTGCTCTGCTCGACACACAGCAAAGCTGAGCTCTGGAGAGACGTCCGAGCCCTCAAACATCTGTTTCGGCCAGAAGTAAGCCCTAATCAAAGCCAAGTTTGTTAGTGTCACACACAATCACAGAACACAGATTCCTTTGTCTTTGTGTAACTGTGTATTTATTGAAATTTTTTATGAAAAAAAGAAATGGGTCAGTTCATGCATGTTCATGATCAAAGACCCAAAACTGAAGATCTCAATGCACTCAGTTCAGCCTGGGAATTTAGAAACAGATGAATTTATGCATCTTGTGGATGGAGGGGGAAAAAAAAAATCTATCAATACTGCCTAAACTTCTTTCAGGATGACTGCATCTGATTTCTTTAAACAAAATCAATAGGAAGAAACTCTATTCAAATAACCCCCCCTTATTCTAAAGAGCTGAGAAAACTTGGCTCCTTTCTCTACATGATCCACTTGTGATCTAAGGAGGGACAGAGATTGGAAAATTTTAAATCATTCACATCTTACGATGGGAAGTTCACGCACACTTACATGTGTACGTGGGTACGTCTGATATGCAAACCACAACCAACTGTCTGTTTTTCTCATCCCTGCCCATTCTGCCCCATCGGTCACCTAAGAAAACCTTGGCTCCTGAGGGCTTCCTCTCCAAACTGGCTGGCTCAAACTTTCCATAGGTCAAAAGGATAATTGTATTGGCTTAAAAAGCCTACTTTTCCAATTTCTGCTGACTAGCATAAATTTGTTTATGTCAACAAAACATGCAATTAAGCAGAATGGGTGATGGTATCAATATGGACTTCAAAATCAAGATATGCCTTGGGTAACATTTCCTAGTCACCAAGTACCACTTCCCAAACCTGAGAGCTGGCTAGGGATACACCGTCACAGTAATGATAAATACTCCTACTGTGCTGGAGCCTCTCCCCTCTTTAATATGGTTAAATATACCATTTCTTTCTAATTCAAATCATATGAAGGTAACCATGGTTTGGTTTGGTTTGATTTCTTTGAGTAGCTCCTGTGTGCTGGGCATTGGGACAGGTGCAGTCCTTCCCACTCAAGTCCAGCCTTGCCGTTTCACACACGACTTCATAGAACTCTTCCCTTCAGACCTAATCCTCACAACAGCCTTGTGAGGGACAGAGAAGTCCAGCTGAGGAAATGAAATGGAGGCAGAGAGGGTGAGTAGCTTCCCCAAGGTCAACCAGCAGCACCAAAAATTCAAATCCACATCTGTTAAGTCCAAAGTCGGCAATGGTATTCCTCTTGCCTTCCAGAAACACCCCAAATGATACCCTCAACTCACCCACTGACCTCTACACCTTCACCACTTTCTGGCTACAGGTGAGGGAGTCTCAGGACTTGCCTTACTCCCATCCTGAAGTGGGCAGGGATGGCTAAGACTCTATGGGGTCACTACACCTTATCTCTGGGGAGGACAGATGTAATTCACAAACACACACACCACATGGAACCACCTCCCCAGCTCTTTTTCAGGTGAGGATGGGAGACAAGAGCTGCCAAGTCAGAATCTCCTCAGCCATTCCTCACATCCTGCATAGTCCTCCTGCCCCTCAGCTCCTTTCTCAGGGGAATGGGGTGAGCCAATGAACAGGGTAACTGAATCCACTGTACTCTGTTTCTGATCTACTAGAGTCTATCCATCTTCTCTGTGAAATGCCTGGGTTCTTTACGTCTTCTGGTCAGCCGATTCATGGCTCCTACACTTTTACCAACAAGAATAGAAGGATCAGAAGGCAAGAAGAAACACCATCGCGTGGAAGATTTTAGGAGCTCTGGTCAGGATGAACATGGAAGCTATTGGCTGATGTCATGTTTGAGGATGATCTCTGTATTTCAAATATTCATAATCACTCTTGTGCAAGCTGGATAACTGAGGCTTCTTTACTCTGTTTTGCTTGTCCAGGTCCTGTGTGACTCACATGGTTACTTCTAGAGGGAAAACCAATGGCCAGCAGAGAAGTCTACACAAGACTGTCCCCACCACCACCTGCCAGTGATCCTCACATACATCGGCATTGTCCTCTTGTTGTCTAACAAGTGCAAATGTCTACGGCTCACCATCAATAATACTAGCCATTATGAGATCTGTTTTCTCATTTAAAAAAAAAAATTATATCTTTGAGACCAGAGTTCAGACTGGACAAAATTGCCTTCTATGAGTGTCATTGTTACAGATGGGGCTAGGGAAGCCTCAGGATGTTCTAGCCAAGTCTGGAGGAAGGTAAGAGTTAATGATTTAAGAGAATGGCAAGGGGTTGGTCTATTGGGCAGAGCAAATCCTGTGTGGACCACACTGCTTGGCACCAGTGACCTCAGGGGAATCAATCTCATTACCTTTTGCTTTTGAGGCCCTCACCTTCTCTGGGGAAGCTCTCTGTATTTTGACCTTTGGTGACCTCAGAATTTTCTGGCAGCTGCTAGAACCAAGGATCATCTTTTCAGAAATCTGCTTGGCACCATTCCGTGACTTATCTTTCAGGCCTCGTCACAATTATTCATGCTTTGGCAGTATCCTAGCTACAGACACAGTTACATTCTTGGGCTGCAACGGAAGGTTACTCTGTCCCAGCCAATGGAGAAGGAGGAACCCATCGCCTCTGGACTCTGGCTCCAGAACACATGCTTCCCACTAGGGCAGGGGCTTAAAGGCATCTGTTCAGAAAGCCGTTCTCAACCTCCAGCTTTGTGAACAAGCAGATTGGTGGGGACAACACAAATTGGGACCTGGTCCACAAATCACAGAAAATCGGCTTTGGAATGGATTCCTGGGCACACTCAGCTCTCCACTTGGACACACGTTGATACAAACTCAAGTGCTAAACTTCGCCAACCAGCTGCCTCTGGACTGTATAAAGACCCACTCTCTTATCTCTCCATCATGGATGGCAAATACCTTCTGGTTTAATCTTTTTTTTTTTTTTCCTCTTTAACATCCTGCTTCTATTCCACGGCCTGTGCTTCCTGCTTTGTGTATTTTAGGGTACTTTAGACATGACCTCACATCCTGGCCAATTGCACAGTAGCTGCTAATTGCAAAAGCTTTGCTAATGGCCCACACATCTATGCACGGGGAGAATGGGTTACAAGCAGCAAAATCCAGAAGGCAATTAGCTAGCATAGCTAAGAACTGGGGCTCTGGAAGTAGATAGATTTGGGTCTCAGTGGTGGGACTACCTATGTGGCCCAGGACAACTTACTTACCCTCTCTGAGCCTCAGTTACCTCACCTGAATGCGGATCATAATAGCTCCTCCCTCAGAGGGTCATTGCTAAAATTAGCATTAGATAATGCATATAAACAACTTAGCACTGTTACTATTACTGTTATTATTTAGCCTTCCAAATTAGGGGGTCACTTTCTCCCTCTAGTGTCCACATATTCCTGAGACCCTAGCTATTCTGCTCAACCTCTACCCTCCTCTTGCCCATGCCCCCTCCACAGACTGATCGCATTTCCTCTAAGAAGTATGCTTTGATGACCAAGACGCAAACAACTATGATTTTTTTCTTGGTTGAGTCATGTTTTCCACACAGGTGCTTATAATTCCCCCAATTTTCAGGTCAAACCTCTCCAAGGTCAAGAAGCCTTCCTTACCTAATGGCAGGATCTCAGACAGCACATAACCTCTAGAGCAAAATCCATAGCAAGCAGCTAGACCTTTAGGAAAAAAAGGGGAAGCCCACCTTCCAAGTCACACTTTTGCTTCCTTGGGTTTTGCAAAAGCTTCTCATTCAGTTGCAAAAATGGCTTTCTTGATTATCAAAGCCTTTCTTTTACAGCAGCATATCTGAAGCCCATCTGAAGGGAACACACATAGTCAGGAAGCAATGACATTTCCCTCTCCGTGTTGGTTCCAAAAGCCATTCCGTCCCTTTGCCAAGACATTCATCCATGCTCTAGTTATTTCCAACACGACGGTATTTTCTATAATCTCCCTTTTTGTTTTGAAGTCCTACCTCACCACTTCTCTACCTCACTCTGGTCTACCCGACAGTGTCATTTCCCCCTCTCTGTGATATTCTCTTAGACCACCCCCTTTGATCCGTAAGGAACTTTGGAACTTTAATACCCGGTCTACCATCTGTCTCTGTTCCCACAGACCACGAGGCCTCTAGGCTTTGCTCTTGTTACTCTCATTTCTTGGAATTGTCAAGAAGTGGTCCCTTTCTGCCAGTTGTTAAGATTTCTACATGGAACTTGCCAGACCACCTGTACATTAATGTTTTCCCCAATACTCTACTACATCATTTCTGCCTGTGTGGCTAACCAGTGCCTTGTGGACAGGGCCATCTGTTTAAACTGGAGCCCTGTCATTTGTTATGGCAGTTTTATTTATGAACCTGTGTGCCATAACCCTGTGGCATAAATATTAAATAATAATATCTCTTGGGTGAAAAAATCATTCATGTTAACTGACAACTCCTTATGAAAAATATGAAGTAAATCCAACCACAAAATTTGGTACTGGCTGATTTTAAAATATTAAGAAAAGCACGGATTGCTCAACAGGTACATGCAAAAGCAGAAATACAATTTGCATTCTTACACTCCCTTGCTTCAAGAAATCAAGCATCCAAGAAGTAAAGAACGTTAAAAGAAACTTGGGCTGGGTGGCAAATTTCCTTGGAATCAAACTCTAAGTTCTGCAAGTGTCTCCTAAGCAATTTTTAGCTTCTGAGAAGGAACACTCCAAATAATGACAATGCCACATAAATGAAAATAATTCTGGACAATGACACTGCTCAATTTTTTTCATTCTGTGAATTTCCTATTACATCAGTTTCATGATTCAGCATTTTCCATTTCATTTACGTACGGTTTTATATGTGGCGAGATAACCCAAGGTCTCTGCAGGATCCTGGAACAGAAGGTAGGCTGGACAGGAAGGGTGTTACCTTCTGTAAATTTACTATTGTTTAGGACTCAAAGCATAAGGAAGAAAAGCCATCAAAGGAATTGAGAGATATTTCTCCCATCTTTTTCTGAGGATCTAAGTTACTCTGGTCTTTTAAATGAGTTGGTTTTGAAAAATAGGTTACTGCCATTTAGTTGATGACAAAAAGCAGAAGCCAAAAAGTGTGAAAATTGTAACCGACATGCATAACCCAAGCGTATTCTCAGAAATGACAATGTTCAAGACGCAGCTAAAGTCATCACTCTGGCGGCAAGCGTGTTAAGAACTAGATTTCTTTCTGGCATCCGCAACTTGGCTAGAGTGACCATGAAGGAGTTGAAGCGCGCTGGAAACGCGAGATTCATCGCCAGGTGCATTGGCAGAAAAGGGTCCGGGTAATGAGGACAGGGTGGAAACTCAAAGGAGGGCCGAGGCGGCTGCCGTTCGTGGAGAGCAAGAGGCTAAGTTGGGCACCAGAAAAATAGGAGCTGAGAGAAGATTGTCAAGGAAGCCCGGGACCGGTAGGGAGAGGGCTGGAGAGCCGAGAGCGGCGGGGTGGGGTAGGAACTCGGTTTAGCAAAGATCCCAGGTGGAGTGGGGGACAGGCCGGGTCTCGAGGGAAATCTGACTCGGGTCTAGAGCGAGTCTGGAAGGGAGATGAAGGGACACGAGAGAAAGCGAAGCGCCTCAAGTCCGGTCCACGCACTGCTCTATGCGCCTCGGGTACCCATCCCAGGTGCTGGGAGCGCCCGGGGCACAGCAGCCCGGAAAAAGAGAAAACTAGCAACACCGCACCCACTCCGCGTAACGGAGGTCCCCAGCCCCTCCACTGGCGTCCCCGGGTGCCCGCGCGGAAGGGGGGACCCGGGCAGGGTCCGGTGCTCACCAGGTAGCAGAGCAGGAACAGCGCGCACGCAGGGCGGCCGCCGAGGTCCGGGGGGACGCCGCCGCTTGGGGGGGCCATGGCTACGGTCCGGGAGCTGACCGCGGGCGGCAGAGGTTGGTGCTGCTGCTGCTGCCGCGGCCGCCCGAGCCACGCGCCGCGCCGCTTCATGGCGAGGCCGCCCGGATCCGGGCCGGAACAGGTCACCTGGTGCAGGGACCGGCCCCCGCCCGAGGCGCCACCTTCCCGCCCGCCCCCGGCCGGGCCGGCCGCCGCGCGCGGGGCCACCTGCCGCCGCCGCTGCCGGACCCGCCGCCGCCACTGCCGCTCCCGCCGTCGCCGCCCCCGCAGCCCCAGCCGAGCGCCGGCTCCTCCCCGCCTCCCAGTCCCCGTCCCCTCCCTCCCTTCTGCTCCCTGCCCAGCCCGCCTCCCGGCCGCTCCCTCCGGCCACCAGGCTTCCACCTCTCCCAGCAGCCGGCGCCCAAGCAGGTGGGGATGAATCCCGGGCCCGCCCTCCGGCCGCCGCTCCCCCGCCCGAGTGGCCCCGCTCCGGGCCCGCCTCCCCTTTCCCTTTCTTTCCTCTCCTCCCCCGCCCCCCATCCCCGCTCTTCCTTTTGGCGATCCTCTCCCCTCCCTCCGTTTCCCTTTTTTCCCTCTCCCCCCTTCTCTCTCTCTCCTCTCTTCCTAATCCCATCCATTTTTCACTTTCTCTTTTTCTCCCTCCCCATCTCATTCTCTTCCACCCTCCGGCATTTTCCCAATCCCACCCACTCCTTTTGCGGGGCGCGCAGCCCAGTTCCCGCCGGTGCAATGGGTTCTGTTGGGTTGTTTTTTTGGCCAGGGCGCCATTCCCGCTGGGCGCCGGGCGAGTGTGCCCCCTGGAGTTGCGCCACGCAGCGACCCAGCTTCCAGCCCTTAAGGATGGATTTTGACCCCAGCCAACCTCCACCTGTCCACCTGCAGGGGTGGGGCAGCCTCCCTGCTGGTACATTATGAGTCCGGGTTGCGCCGAACCCTGCCTGCTGGGTCGCGGCCGGTTCTGGATGCTTCCCGAGGGTTTTGTGCGGTGCTGCCGCCGCCCCAGCCGCGGTGCTCTTTGTTTTAATTGTCCAGAGTATCGGCGACCAAAGCGGGTTTGTATTTCATTTGTATCAATGTGCCCGGGTTTCCACTTTGGACGGAAAAGAAAATGAATTAATTAGGCCAATGCAATTGTACTCAAGCTCCAAAAGAGAGGGTAAAGCGCTTCAAGTGCACCAACAGCTTTTTTCCCCCTTTCTTTCTCTCTCTCTCTCTCTCTCTCTCTCTTTTTTTAAATCCAGGCACAGCTTGGCTTTAGGGACTGAGGTTGGGACTGGCTGCTTGCTGATCAGGGTTGTGTCCAGAGGCCCCTCAGCCCAAAGCGGGAACCCCAACTGTAGACGCGCCCTGGCGCTCAGGGAAGGGCACAGCTGTGCCTAACGGCTCAGATGATTGCTTGGGCCCGTGGCTGCTGCTCTGGAAGAGCTAACCCACCTTGGAAAGTTAGCAAAAGCTTCCCTTTGGCCCTGGTGGATTTGCGCGGATTGGAACTAATAATAGGTTGGGAGTCTGAGAGGACGCAGCCCTTTCCTGTGGAGGTGCTAGCACAGTGGGTCAAGTCACAAAAGACATGGGAAGGGACTGGTGGTGAATATGGGATGCCTGGGGCTGGGTTTGACCAGTTCGGGATCCCCTGGGCCTGGATACACCCTCAGCCATCTCACAAGGCTGTCCACACTCAGCTCCTCCACTGAGTCATCCCTTAGGTTTTTTTAGGTCACCTGAGGGCTGTGGCCCTGGGTCAGGCTCTTCTTGGTCCAGAGGACGCCATATATCCGTGGTTCTCCGACTCCAGCCTGCATCCGAATTGCTGGGAAGCTTATGAACACAGGAGCCTGAATGACCTCCCTAGAATTTCCCAGCCGGTGGGTCCTGGGTGGGGCTTGAGAAGCTGCCTTCCCAACAAGCTCCGAGGTCATGCTGGTGCTGCTGATCCAGAGACCCTATTTCCAGAACCACTGGCTTATAGGAAAGGGTGACTTCTGCTCCTCTCACACCTAGCAGTCACCACATGAAAGCATTTGAGGTTTTCCTTGTTGGACAGATGGCACCACTGCCCTGTCCCATTTCTGCAGACCCGAAGAATTCAAATACTGCTGTGTGATGTGGAAAACCATTTATTCTATCAAGTGCACAAGCGGATAAAGGATTTGGGGACTTCAGTCAAGATCATGTCCATATTTTTTCTGTCAGGCCAAAATAGAAACTCTACTTTTTAATGTATGTGGAAGGAAAATTGTTGGCCAGTTTGGGAGAATGGGGCTTCACATAGCCGTGGGATTCCCACTGGTGTTCGTGGGCCTTTCTGCAGAGTTTCTCTCCTTCATTGCACACAGACTTGGTTGGTTTTCAGGGAACTGAATGGTTCCCTTAGGTTGTTTGTAATCAGGATTCATGGAATTGTAGTCTTTCAAGCCTTGTGAGCTTTAAGGGTTTGAATTTACCTAACTGTAGTCAATGCGGAGGCTCCGCCGCCCCCTCCCCCCCATCGAGAGGGGACTGGGCTATTTTTAACCTGGCATATCCAGTCTCTCACTTTCTCATCTTCCATTGCACTCCTACTGTGCTCAGGCACCACCCAGGGCCCCAGGAACCCAGAGGTGACGGGACCATCCCTTTCCATGGGATCGAGGAGCTGCAGGAATGCAGAAAACTGACTAAAATATGATTTGGTTCTCTAAAAGTCACCTGCAGGCTGCTCTGTGGTCCAGGGCAGGGGGTGGCAGGATGACTGATTAATTCTGTATTAGAGAGGGCCAGAGGAAGAGAAGGTCAGGATTTCTATTCACAGCGGAGTGTGACATTTTGATCCAGAAGACAGAATGTTATTGCCCTTGCCTCTCTAGCCACTTGTGTCAGTAATTTAAAGGGTGTGGTCAGATTTCAGAAGAAGGCCCTTTATTTTAAAAATATCGTGCTTTCCCATTGATGTGTAGAAGGACTTTAAATTTTACCATTCTAATGTATTGGTGTGAATTAAGTTTTAATATTCCACTAAAATGTGAATGCCCCTGGGGACACTGTATTAATCTGGTGTCTCTCATTACTCCCTAAGTGAGTCACTTTGTCACATCCCCTTGAACTCCACACCTCGACGAGGAAGAGGACAAAGGCAACGCGGTCCTAGGGAGGATGGTGAACTCCCTTATGGAAGTTCAGTGGAGAAGCATCCAGAGCCTGGAGGGGGAGGGGCTGGAGAAACAAGGGCACTGAATGACATCTTAGACCTGTAATCCTTAGAGGCAAACATGGTTTAAAATCAGTAAAATCTTGGGGACCAATGTAGTTGACCAACTATTAACTTTAAACAAGCAAAAACAATCCCCAGATACACTTATAGTATCTTCTATCAATATTATTTCTTTAAAAAGTCAGGGCATTTCTACCATCCAAAAATGAGGAAGGACCTAATAGCAGAAAAAAAGACAGTTCTTGGGGCTGAATGTAATTTGCTTGTGAAAAACTCCTAACTGGTCTTAGTCTCATTTTGATGTGCAGCATTGGGAATGTCCCTTTGGACGGTCACTGTCCATGCTGATACTTGGAAACTGCATTTGTAGGGACTAAGGATGTGTGGTGTACAGAGATGTGACCCTGCAGAGACAACTGAATTCTAGGGGTTACAGGAGGGGAAGGGAAGGCACTATTTGTGAGTAAGGAATGCTCATTCTTCCTATGTCTCTCCTGCATAAATGACTGGGGCCCCAGCAAAGCCACCAGCTCTAGGGAGCCTTCCCGCATGACCTCAGGTTCAAACTTCATTGGTCATTTCTCTCTGTTCCTCCAAGCATTGCCTGTGGCCCATGTGGCAACTGGCTGATCTTGCTTTACATCTCGGTCAGTTTGTTGGCCTCATCTCCTCTTGCAAGTGGACCTTAAGCTCCTTGAAAGCGGAGGTGGTTTCTTAAATTTTTTCTTTATTTTTTATTTTAGAGAGAGGGGAAGGGAGGGGAAAAGAGAAGGAGAGACGCACCAATGCAAGAGTGATAACACTGGTCAGTTGCCTTCCATACGGGCCCTGACAACAGGTCCAAACCTGCAACCCAGGCATGTGCCCTGACTGGGAATGGAACAGGTGACTTTTTGGTTTGCCCAGCGAACTGGGTCACACCGACAGGGGCCAGAGGTTGTTCCTTAATCTGCTCTGTGTATTCCCTTCATGCTGTGTGTAGAAGTTCTTATTCACTAAGTAAAATTGGAAATATCATCTTCCTTTTCCAGTTTTATTTCCATCCTTCCTTCCTGTCTCCCGTCTTATCTTCCTTCTTTTCCTTTTTAATTCATGGTCGTCTCCTCCATGCTCTTCCCACGGTCACTGTTCTCAGGAATCCTGGCGCCCTCCCCTCTCACCCGCCCCCCTCCTCCCTTTCTGCAATTTCAGCTGTTCGGAATAAAGATGAATGAACTATGACATTTGCCTTTTACATCAAAATAGAAGAGAATAAAACAGAAATAGAAGAGAAGACTGCTGTCAGACAACACACTTTCCATGTTGATGGGAAGACTGTGGCCCTTTTTACCTGCCCAGGGTGCCCTTCGGGATCTAGCTACGTCCTACACGCCAAGCATAATGTTCAGTGCTTCCATTTTTCTCAGGACACCCTGGCTTTCCCTTCCTTATACCCACTGCCAGTCTGTTTTGCATCCTCCATATTCATCCATCACTTCCTATTTCTTTCTTCCTTACAGAGAGGATGGTATTCTATTGGATACCATCCTCAGGTCCTGGTCCAAAAACTCCATCTTCTGAGCCTCAAGTGTCTGGCTCTGCACTCTCTTAGTCTATGGGCCACAGGGCCCTCGCTTTGAGAAACTGTAGCAAGGAGGGAATGGGCGCTCTTGTGAAACCTAAGAGTTTTTCTGGGTGTTTCTGTGGGAATGCTAAAGGTCTGAGACTCACTGTCTCTGTAGCCCCGGTGTGCTCCAAGTTGTATTCCTGGGCCTGTCAGATGAAATGCTGTTGCTCTTGGTTATTTTTGGCTCTTTGCCTTTCTGAATAGGTGTATATTCAGCTCGCTTCTTCCCCGGCCTGAGGTGGGAAAAGGCAGGCAGCTTCCCTTCACCAAGCCTTGTCTTGTGCCCGGAGCACTTGCGCCTCAAGCCATGGCTATCAAATGCCCTCCAGCCTGCTCATGGGCTCTTTGTGCTGTGTCCAGGTGGGCAGCAGGGCAGTTCACTCTCTGGTCACTAATAAAGAGTTTTGGGAGCTGACCACCCCTGGGCAGGTGCAGCCAGGTGTCCACAGCCTCCCCATTTAAACACAGGTCTGCATCCTGCCCTGCTGGGCATGGCTGCAGAGACTTCTCCTGCTCTCCCTGTGGGACCTGGGATGGGAAGGGGGGCATTTCAGGTTCAGTGATCACAGAAAGATCTGTATATTGAGGGTGTGAGGAAGGAAGTTACCCAGAAGGCAGAAGGTCAGGGCGTGTGTCCATAGGTGGAAGGAAACCTTTGGGTGAGTGCGTTGAGAAGAACGTGTGTGTGAAAAGGAGTATAGTGAAGAGAAGTTGGCTGTGAGTGTGCAGATCCACTTGCAACAGGGAGTGAGAGGAGAGAGCGGCAGGGCACCGAGGGAGGGAATGTCACTCTAAATAACTGAGGAGAGAGAGTGAGTGCGTGTGACAGCTTGGGGAATGCCAGTTGTGCCTACAAGCCCTGAGAGTGTTATATAACGGCATCCTGCCCCTGACATCAGGATGCTCAGGCAAACACTGATGTTGAGTTAGGGCCTTCAGTCTATCGCTAATATGCAATATCAAGTACAATGAAATGCCAACCTCATCTGTACCTGTATGGATGCTTAGCAAGGGCCGTATAAAATCAAGAAAGGCGTGTAAAAGGTAAAGCTAGACCAGGGTTCTCTTAGCTACTTCTCTCTACAGCTTTTCCTGAGATTTCTTTTTAAAGTCCTTAGCAAGTATTCCTTTAATTCATTCAATCCTTATGACAGCAGCAGCAACAGCAGCCTCATTTTACAGGTAGAGAAACTGAGTCATTGTAAAGACCCGAGACCCATGTCCCGGAGGGGGCAGGGCCAGTCTGGAGTAGGCACTTCGCTCTAGGACTCGAGCTCACACCACTGCCCTGAGCTGCTGCTGTGAAACGGGGTGGTGGAGAGGCAGGCAGGTGTGTGCAGCACGTGGGGGAATCCCACCTGGGTTTTAGACCTAGGTCTCTATCCGTGCTTTGCCAGGTGCTGAGGACATACTGTCATATCTGATACACCTGTTCAGGGCCCAGCCCAGCACTTCCCGACTACGCTACCTGGGCGGCTCAGTGATCCTTTTCGAACCTCAGCCTCCAGGTCTATGAAAATGGGGATAAAGCCACTGATCTGCCCATTTCCATGGTGCGTGAAGGCCAGATAAGGTACCATAGGTAGGTGCATGGTAAATTATCAAGCCCTAGACAAAAGTAAAACACCGCTTGTATATTATTCATGCTTGCCTGCTTCCAAAAAAGGCTCGCAAAGAAAATACACTCCTGATAACACCATAGAGAATAGAAGGATGTTTATAAATACCTGTGGGAGCATAGACTCCACCCATGAACCACATCTCCCATGATAACCCTCAAGGAGGTATTTCCCCTGGGGGAAGCCAGCTGCCATGTGTGAACTGTGAGAAAGCTCCAGCTGACCATGTGGAGGGAGAGAGAGATACTCGGCCAGCCTCCAGCCGCGCCGGCCATCCGAACCTGGGGACCAGACATGTGAATGAGCAAACCCTCTTCAGCATCTAGCATAGCTGGACCTTTAGGTGATTCATCCCCAGCCACCATTGGACTGAAGCTGCATGTGACTCCCCAAGCAAGAATTGCTCGGCTGAGTCCTGCCATCTGACAGAACTGTGAAAGATAAAAGTAAATTGTTGTTTTGAGCCACTAAGTTTGGGGGTAGTATGCTCACAGCAATAACTAACTATGAAACAGTGCCCTTGACTAATATCAATATTTTAACTGAATGTTATAGTTAGCTCTGAGCTTCCTGGCATTCAAAGTGAAAAGGGGAGCAGGATGGATTATATGCACTTATTATCTTAAGATACAATGGTTTCCCTGAATGGATAGTTTTATCTGACTCACCTCCTTGCAGTCTAATCAGAGAGAAAACTAAACAATCATCCTCCCATGAAAATCTCTCTTACCTTTACCAAAATTACAGTTTTGCCAACCAAAGAACTGCGGTCGTCACTAACAAGAAAATGTCCCTCGCATCTACTCAGATCTTTCAGGCTGTAGCTCAAGCACATTTCCTCCTGTTTGGTTTTCAGGGCATCTTCTGCCTCATTCCTAATTCTCATCCCAAATTAAGTCACAAAGGGTTTGGTGACTCCAGAGTCCTAAGCAGCCCAAACTAGTGATTAAAATAGAAATGCTGAATATAGTTGAAACTTAAGCAGACTGGATGATTTATTCAAACCTTCAGGAAAAAATTACTATTCAGCCTGGAATTGAAATTTAGACTTGTGGTTCCTAATCAACTAGAATGCAATACTTCCCTGGTGGTAACCCCCAAAAAGAGGAAGGAAAGAAAGACATAAAATATTGGGTTGGCCAAAAAGTCTGTATATTTTCTCCCATAAAATAAAAGACACACTTTTCATTTGCACCAATAACTTTATTGATCTGGATATTTTGAATATGTCAGCTATCTCCTGCATTGTAGAATGTTGATTGTTCTCAATAAATGTCTTGATTTGATCACTATCAACTTCAACTACTCTACCGGACCATGGGGCATCCGTGGAGCAAACCACTTTTCACACGTTTGGTCAGTCATAGCAGCTCCTCCATATACTGCACAAATCTTTGTTTGCATTTCAGTTGCATTTTTACCTTTCTTGAAATAATAAAGCATAATATGGTAAAAATGTTGCGTATTTTCTTCCATCTTCAGTATTAAAATGGCTACACAAAAATTCACTGATTTTGATAAGTTTTTTAAAAATGCATGTTGATATGACAACTGTCACAATACAATCTAACGAAATTGTTTCAAATGAAGTTAAAGACAGCTAAGTGCTACTAGAGCCATCTTACAGAAAAAAACAAGTGCACATTTTGGCGAACCCAGTATGTACATGCCTGTCCTTGTGCCCTTTAGAACCTGAGCCTTGGAGGTCAGGGACCATATCTGTCTTCTGGATAGTGTGATGCTTAGCACCTTGCTGGTGCTTACTAAAGCTTTTCTTCATTAACTGACCTTCCGCGTCTATGATAATAAGAGACATAAAGACAAGTGTGAACCAGTGATTTCCATTCTCTCCAGAGTGGCCTTGCTGAATGGGCATCACCTGCCTGCTGGTCTCATTCTAGGATGTCTGGGTTTGCACATGGGTATTTGAGGTCACCTCACTTGGGGTCTGAATACAGTCCAGGCAACCATGTGAAGACAGTAAACTTTGTCCTTTTGTGCCTTTGACCTCATTTTCTGTAATCTTTCCCTTCATTTGTCTTCACAGCCCTTAACTGGACTTCATAGTCCTTATGCTGAAAACTCTTTGTGGGTAGGTAGCCTAATGGTTGGGAGAAAGGACCAGACTGAGGTCCTTGGCCTACATTTGCGTAAACACTTTTCAATCTGCAAGAGCTTTCACACCCACATACCAGTTCATTGTAAATTATGGGATGAACTGTATTCTAATTCCTGGTACTTGTGAATAGGAGCTTATTTGAAAATAGGGTCTTTGCATATGTAACCAAGTTAGGATGAGATTATAGGATGGGCCCTAATCCAATATGAGTGAAGCCCTTATAAGAGGAAGGACATCTGGACATGTACATGCACAGAGGGATGGCAGTGAACACAGGGAAGACGGCCCTGTAACGACGGACACAGAGATTAGAGTTTTGCTGCCACGAGCCAGGAAGCGCCTGGGCTACCACCCGAAGCTGGAAGAGGCCAGAGGAGATCCTTGTCTAGAGGCTTTAGCGGGAGCATGGCTTCGCCAATGCCTTGATTTTGGATTTCCACCTTCCAGAACTATATACGACACTAAATTTCTGTTGTTTCGAGCCACCCAGGTCAGAGCACTTCGTTCTAGCAGCCCTAGAGAACTATGTAGGTGTTGTGCTTTCTCCTGTACTTTTGAATCCAGTGTTACAGGGTATCCGCTGTGTGCCAGGCTCTGTACTGAATTCTGGAAACTGGACCCAAGGCTTCGGGTTGATACAAAGCCGATCAAAGGCCCTGCGCCCTTTGATGAGTTTCAGTGCTCATTCCGTCATGTCTCTGGTTCTCTCAGGCATTCCCACCCATCACTGCCCGTTCCCACAGCTGTCTTAGGAGGAGACAGTGCTGGGTCTGCAAGCGCCTTAGGAAGTCTCTCGGTCTGTCCCTGTGCTTTTCCAGCCATGCCAGTGGAGGTTTAGAGGAGTGTTGCTACCTGCAGAAAGGCAGCGTTGGACCCCAGCACACCTGCTCACTCCCTGACTCTAATGAATTCCTGTTATGGATAAATTCAACAAACGACAAATGTCTGCGGTATGAACACTAAATTATTAATGACTAGTAAAGAGAATGTGTTATACCTCCCAGAGGTATTTGAACGTGGAACAATACCTTAATCCAGAGAAGTGAATTTCTGATAGTGGAAAGTGGGATGGGAGTGGGGGTGGGCAAAGCAGGGCAGGGAGGTTTGGGGGTGCGGGTAGAGTGTTTTACTGACCCTTGTCTCATCCCTGAAGCAACTCCTGTGTCTTCTGGAAGTAGGCTGAGGAAGCTCTTGCTCTTCTCTGTACTTTGGGAGACTGCAGCACTGTGACCAGTAGCTTCCTGGATTCACGGGGAAGCGTTGTCCTCATTATATGCATGTACCATGACTGCTGTTTTAAACTCCAATACTGCTGAACAATTCAGAAATAGATCCATTACAGGTCTGCTCTAGCCCTAGGGCTTTAACACAGGTCACTAGAAAATCCAAGATTGCACAGTAATTCAAACTCTTAAGAGAGGAAGAAAAAAATTATCTTTGGGACCCCCCCTCTCTCCCCCACTGCCCTACTCCCCAGCATAATAGAGAGCATCTCTTCATCTCTTCGTTTCTCTAGTGCTTTAGAATAAATAGCTCTTACAATGAACTTGAAATCTACATTTTTCTTCAGCTATTAATTGATAAGAGTGGCTCATTTTATCTTTCACACTCTGAAGTAAGATTACAGTGTAAATAAACTGGGTCAGGTTTAGCAGGTTTAATCTTCGGTAAAGGAATAACTAGGATTTGGACGTCAACATTCAATCAACACACTTATGCCATTCCTTCAGACATGATCTAAATTAGTCCCAAGAACCTCCAAACCATGCCGTTCAATCGCAGCCTCCTTTCTTTCCTTCTGACCCCTGAGAGAAGCAGAGGTTGTAAGAAGGATTTGATTTCATTTATGTTAATTTTTAGAGCATCAGAATGTCTTGTTTTACTTGAAGCAGATCAGAGAAAAGGGGTCAGTTAACAAGGGTTTTCTCCACTACCGGTCACTATGCCGTGCTCAGCATTTCATAAGCCCGGCTTCTCATTTTCAAGGCGCATGAGAATCATTATCTAATTATTAATCTCACCCTCATGTTCTGAGGAGCTTATGACGCCCGTTGAAGTTAATGAAGGCTTTTACCTACGGATCTGGCGCTAAATCATTGTGATTGACCGAGTGTTCGCAATATGGCAGGCACTGATAGAATTGACAGAAGGGAAAAAGAATTAAACAGAGAGAAACCAAGAAAAGGAAGAAGGAGAAGGCGGCGGAAAGAAACCAAGACTAGATTGTAACTTCAAAACACCTCATTAACAAAATGGGGCAGTTAAGGAAGAAGTCACCAAGTAATCTGCTTCAACTTTAATTATTCATTTATAGATATTTACATGACACACTTTCTCTGGGGAACTCAATGTACTTGGCAAACATATTAAATTATTAACTCTCTCAAGTCTGAGAGAAGTGGAGAGGCAGCAAAATTACTCCATGAAAGGCTGAGCATGTTAGTGAGTAATGACTGGCTGTCTCACTTTGGCGACATAATCATGTGATCCTCGCCAGAGGCCATATGACAGGAGACTACTTCTGGGGGCTAATGAACACTAGGCTAATCTGTCCTGGCACCCCCCCAGAGTAAGCAATTTTAGTTTATATGGATAATGATAGGTAGGTAGGTAGATAGGCAGACAGACACATAAATAGATATGAACTACCATAGAAACCCACTATATTTTGAGGGGGAGTATTATTAGAACATAGTTGAATGGGGTATATTAAAAAAAAAATACTGCCTTCAAGACAGAAATCAAACTTAGGAAGTATTTCAAAGCAAGAACATCGATTACGGCATTGTATAAAATGAAATTGCAAAGGTCAAATGCCGAATAATGAGTGATAACACGTACTAAGTTGTGTGTCAACATGTTTTGAGTTCTTAAGATTATAGTCTCACTGTGCTGTTGACAGGACACCAGGAAAACATAAAACAAAACCCGCAACACAAATGGTTCAAACACCTCTCCAGGAAGGACATATGTGTCCAAATCAGTGGAGGACAAAAGCAAACCAAACACTTAAGAAATTTTTAAAAAGAAGACGCGGGAGTGGCGGCTGTTTAGACGCAGTGAGAAGGGCAGCCACGTGGTCATCAGAAGATCCCTGCCTTCTGGGCTGAGACCTTTCGGTCAATTACAGGAACAGACAACTTAAAAGTCGTGCATTGGAATCCACACACGAAGGACAAGATGGTCCTTGGAAAGACTACAGTCATTAAAACCACAACAGGTTCATATTGCCCAGCGAGGCATTGCCAGCAGCAGCTCATGTCGAGATTTGGCCAGCTCACCTACAGAGGCTTTCCGTGTGGGAGAGAGATTTTAACAAGAGGATGGGTTTTCTCACCTTTCTAAAATGAAAAATGACCTTACTCAAACACTAGCAGGGAATTAAATTTAAAAGGGAAGGGTGATGCGTTGAAAGGGAAGAAACTTTTTTGAAAAAGCAAACAAAACTGCTCTAATTGATTTCCAACTCCACCTGGAATCCGGACTCCTTCCAGTTTTTCTTTTCTTTATTTTATTTACTTATTTGTCTTTAAAGAGAAGCAACTTGGTGTGTGGGATAGAATTGGTCCTCCGCTAATTCCCAATCAAAACCTTTGAGAAAGTGGCTTGACCCCTCTGAGCTGCTTTATCCACTGAAAATGACAGCCACTCTCAGGATTGTTCTGAGGATGACATGAGCTGGTGGCTGCGGAAGCGCTTTGCAAACGACATAAATGCGGGGTTATTCATATCATTCTGGACAGCAATGAAATGAAAGCCTTACTGTTCAGGGTGCACACTTCTGGGTGTCAGGTGCAAACATTCCCAGGTCCTCAGGTCCCTTTCTCCCCCCCTTCCTTCGTAAGACAAACAAGCCTTGACTGCTGCCACGGGAGGTTTCCGCAGTCACGCTCCATTTTCAGAGCGCTTGGTCTCCTGTTCTCACTTCCTTTCCCCCTGGACTGACTCAAGTTTAGCTGACTAATGTCAACATTAGCTAAGGGCCAGCCTTTAGCCTTCACGTAAATGCACCAATATTTTCCTGCCCAGTCCTCCTGCTTCCAGCAGCACAGACCACAAAACAAAACAAAATAAGCCCTCTCTTCATATTTCTTCAGGGGCTGTAAATAAATTATTTTTTTCCTCCAAATAAACATGCAGGCTGCCTGGAGTGACTACTTTCTAAGGCTTTCTGATATTCACACCAACCAACTTTTCTGACTCCATTCACATTTTTAGTAGATATGGCTTATACCTTATAAATCTAAAATTCAAAACCTTTTTCAAATCACATAAACCATGGTATATTAATATTTTTAGCAAGTATCTTATTATTATTCACATTAAGGACCTATCAGAGAATATTTGCTCTTTCTAGTATATATACATACACATATATATGCTTTGAATTTGAATCTTTTATATATTACATACAGAGAACAAACAACTGCATGTATTAGAGCTATGCTTAAACTTATTTTGCATATAGAATAAGTTCATATATTTTATATATACATAAATTTAAACTTGTCTATATCCAATCTCAACTCCCCAGATATCAATTTAAGTTAGTGTGCAGGTCCCTCCATGACATTTCTAAATCTTGCATCTTCAATTATGTAAAAGAAGCATCTGCCTGCCTAACCTATTTAACAATAAGAAATAGACAAAATACTGGGAAAGCCCTGAGTGCATCAGGAGGAAAAGTGACACTCCTCAAATGACAATGCCGGACCCCCCAGTGTGATTTCAGTCAACCTCACAACACTGAGACAAGGATTCAGCCACTGCTTTTATTTTTATTTTCAGAAAAAGGACAGTGGAGATGCAAGGAGATTTTGCCAGTTTTCAAGGTCACTCACATACAGCAGGGGAAAGAGGCCGAAAGTCTAACATTGTCAAGTGTGATTGGTCTCAGCAGCCCTGGCTGGTGATATCCATCCCAGCAGAGGAGGTGAGGGGGACATTGGAGCCATGTTAAAGCCCTTCACTCTCTTGGGAAATTTTACAGAGCTTTTCAATTCCTCCAAGCTATGGTTAAGCATCCCAATGATTGTGTTATAGCTTTCCATACCGTCCCATTGCCCACCACAGCTGAGATGGGGAGAAATATTTAAAGTCTCCAGAGCATAGAAAAAGCCGACAACCAATTCCTTTTTTGTTCCTCTGCAAAGGAAGAGATGGCAAAGCTGCTTTTGCATTTCAAACTTGAAATTACAAAGTTGACTTGCAGAATGATAAGCTCAACTTTGCTCCCAGAATAGAAAGGGACCTGCCCCAGAGTTGGAGTCTCAAGGAAGGCTAGAGTGGGGTCGTGTTCATACACATGCTGTCTGTCTAAATAGTTTGAGAAGTAAAACTGATTTTAGTTTGAAAAACCTCTAGCCACATTCAACGGAAAATTAAAAATATTTATGTAAAACAATCTTCAGAATATTGACATTCCTTGTTTTTATTTCACAAAACAATTGCACCAGGTTTATTAATTATGGATCAATTACATGGGTTCCAAATGGGGGGAGTTGCCCCCAGGGGACAGTTGGCAATGTCTAGAGAAATTTGGGGTTGTCATAACTGGGAGTGGGGGTGGTATTGGTCTCTAATGGGTAGAGGGAAGAGATGCTAATAAACATCATGCAGTACACAGGACAGTCCCCCAGATCAAAGAATGACCCAGCCAGCCCAAAACGTCAATGTGCCAAGGTTAAGAAATTCTGCTCTACACAATCTCAGTCAACATTCAGGAAATAGTTGCCTTTTCTCTTCCTCACTCTCCCTTGCTGATATTTCTGCCCCTCCAAGGTTTACTGTGGACTTAGCACGCTACGCACTACAACAGCTTGAACTAAATTTTTTTTTTCAGATCTTTTGAACCTCTGAATGTTGAATACCTGGCGTATGAAAATCACTACTGCGACGTAGTTTATTATTAGCATTATATATCAAGTCCAGAACGTTTACATTTTGAATTTGTCTACATTTAATCTCGGTTATAAATCAAAGCCCTAGCACACAAAAGCCACTACATTACCTTTTGAGGGAGAGATTATGCCAGTTGGTTGGGTGCCTTGTGTTCTATTAAAGTTGAAACCAGGCTTCCCTGTCAGACCGTTCCAGCTACACGTATTCAGATCTGCAAGCAGCAAGCACCAGCTTCCTGCCCAAATGGCTCATTGTGCGCAGAGGAGACAGCAGATCGGGACTGCTAGAGCATGTCCCTCTGCCACCTGAGCTTCCTCCCTATTATCCACTCAGGCTTGGGAGAACAGCCTGCCCAGCAGCTAACAGCTGTCGGGGGACACCTGTAATTGAGTCAAACTGCCAACCAGGGGCTGTGTTTCTACAGGAACAAGAAGTTCTAAAACCCTCTTTCTTGTATGTCTCTTGAGCCCCACAACCCACACTGTGAGCTTGGATCTCTCCCTGTCCTCCACCTATTCTTCTGTGTGTGTCAACTTTGCTCTTAAGACAAGGACAAAGCTCCCTTAGGGCCCACCAGGTCCTGCCCACACCCTTTGCTCTCTCCACTCCTGCCACACTGACCCTCATTGGAATACTTATGCAAGTCATACTCGCTCCCACCACAGGGCCTTTGCATGAGCTGTTTCCATTTCCTGGAGCTCCCCTCTCAGCTCCTTCCCCCACTTAACCTAGTTAACTCACCTGCTCACTTAACAGATAGAAGCCCAGTCTCACTTCCTCAAGGACATTCCCAGGCCTCTCTAAGTCAAACCCTTCTAATACACACTTCCACTGAAACACGTTCTTCCTTCAGAGCACCCACACTGATTGTGTGATTATTTGAATACTATCTGGTTAGGGCACGTCCTCGTATTCTGAACACCAGGCACAACACTTGGCATGCAGTCGGTGCTAGGTGAGTATTTGTCGCCTGATCATTTAATTAAACAAATGAATGAGTAAATGAATAAATGAATGAAACTATCCTAAAATCGAAAATCAGAAACAAAACCGTAAGTGTGAAACTGTGTGTGTGCTTGAGTACAGGTAACCATCTGGATTGTCAGTAGTTGGGATTTAGATTTTTGAAGGGAGCAGAAAAGAAACTTGCCTACAAAACATGCAACTGAGAAAAAAATGGTATTCCTCACTCGGAGCATCATTAAGTGAGAGAACAACTCCCACACGCTGCTCTAGGATGAAGCCAACATCCAGATTCTTGTTGCAAACTCTGCTCCCCCCAAATTCTCTGTTCTTTTCCCTGATCCTGCCACTTCCTAATGGGAAATATCCACAGCTGCTCCGTTTCTTTACTTGTATTTAACTTTATTTTTTTTTGGCAAAGTTAACCTTCCTTCTTGTGTTGTATGTTGTGTAATACCCAAGAGGGCAACACTACCATTTGAGGTATTTAAATGTGACTTTGAGAAATGAGTCTGTCTTAGATGTAAAAGCCTACAGTTACCATGATGAACATGACTGCAATATTGAAGATCCTTAAATAAAGAGACACGGCACTTTCTGCATATTCATTGCTGAAATGAATATAATATATGATTCCTGTTTTTGTAAGCTTTCAAATAAGGCAGTAGAAGGGAATGTAGATTTACCTATTTTTTATCAATGGAAACAACCTGCCTTGACCAAAGGAAGAATTGTTTCCTCTAAAGAGCAATGTGGACATGGAAAGCAGCTCTGTGTGTTAGTCTCTGAGCAAAGCTTCATTTTATATTATTATTGTGTCATTTTATACACAGTCCCCAAGTGCCTAGTCAGTGACAGCCACTCATTAAATCACTTAAACTATCATATAAATATAAAGATGGATTTTAAGCTACACTGAGCTAGTCAGTCGGTTAGCAAATAATTATTGCTCCCCGTGGGGCCCCAAGAATTCTTGCAGGTGATGGAGGTATATATTGAAGAAGTATATGGTCCATTCCCTGGAAAGGACTTAGAGAATAATCTAAGTGACAAATAGATGAACCTGTAATCAAAATAAGATTATTTAGATAAATATCATCTTGGAGAGATGGATCGAAGGTCAGTAGCGGATTCCCTTCACATTCAGCCAATAAGACGCGGGTGCTGTGCTGGGCAGAGGAGGAAAGCTGTTCTGTGAATATGAAGCAGTTTGGTGAAAGGTTAGGTGATCAGGATTCTGAGTGAAGAACCACCTAGAGGTCAGCTCCATTGATACACAGCTGAGCTCCTCCAAAGTGTGACAGGTAAAGTCACAGGATAAACTCAGTGCATCTTCCAGAAGCATCATTTTCCCCTTTTGGCAAAACAAACAAACAAAAATAAAGTGTAACAGTTTTCAACACAGAAACAAGCATGGCTATATCATGGAGAAGAATTTACAGTAAAAACCATATGAAAACATGGAGCCATCAGAACTCTCAGACAGAAAATGGGTGTAGAGATTGGTTCAACCACTTGGGAAAACGGTTTGAGGGTATCAACTAAGTTGAAACATGCAAAACCCGTGATCCAGCAATTCACTTCTAGATACATACAGTCCAAAATTCATGCTCAGGGATACCAACCGATACTTACAAGAATGTTCAGTGCAATATTAGTCATAATAAGCAACAACTGGATACAACCTAAATGCCCATCAACAATGAAATGTATGGATAAATTGAGGTACACCCATATAATGGATACAAGTCAATGAAAATGAGTGGACTAGAACTAGACACACATCATTAATGAATCTTACCGGCAGATTGAGTGAAAGAAGGCATGCACAAAGGAATGAACAGTTCTTGATTCCATATGCATAAAATCCAAAAAGAGGCAAAACCGGACAATAGCATCAGCTATCAGAACAGTGGTTGGTTTTCTCACGGAAGAAGATAGTGAGACACAAAGGGCAAGGGAGCTTCTGGGACATTTGTTCACCTGGTGGTCATGTGCCTTATAAATCATTAAGTTGTAGGGACATATTTTGTGTCATTTTTGGAATGCATGTTATACATGCATCGCATGATTAGAACTCTTTCTTAAAGCACACGACCCTTTGAAAATAAAAATACCAGAGTTCAAAAAATATATTGCTTGTGGATGGGACTACCTCCCACCCATGTCTGCCCCAAATTTGCTGAAGTATGTGTTCATTGTTTGTGATTAAATTCAGGAGGCAGTAGCATAGGTGTGGTAGAGGACAGGGTTATCATATATAGGGGTCCCCAACCTCTGGGCCATGGACCGGTACCAGTCTGGGCCTGTTAGGAACCAGGCCGCACAGCAAGAGGTGAGCTTGAATGTAATACACTTGAATCATCCCAAAACCAGTCCCCTGCCCCGTCCCTAGTCGTGGAAAAATTGTCTTCCATGGAATCAGTCCCTGGTGCCAAAAAGGTTGGGGATCACTGTCATATAAGACCTGAGAGCTACAGGGTAGATGAGAGTTGGCCATTTTCTCTTTCCGAGCCCTCAGGGGAATCCATCAGGGCCACCACTGCCTGGGGACTGTGCCAAACGTAAGCACCAGACCCAGGTTATCTAAAGTGACTGGAAACAGATTAGTCAGCTGTAGAAGCAGAAACTGGGTTTAAGTAGAGAAGCTGGAGGGCAGAGCCAGATAAATGGCACCAAATGACATCTAACTAACTGATGAGGCAGTAAAGAGGAGGCAACTTGAGAAAGGTTGCTGTGGAGCCCCAGAGCGGATCAGAAAGTAGAAGAGATGAGAACTGGGGACGGGGACCGACTTTCCCATTTTGCCACATCCCATCATTAACACGCCAAGGACTCAGAAAATTCTGAATTTGAATCTGCACTTCTAGGTGGTGAAGAGGTACATCTGTCAAGTAGGAAGATAGAACACTTTTTGCCTAGCTTTTTGTTAGCTTGATTTATTAACTTTCAAATATTTGGATACAGGGGCTGGCCTCCAATTTTACCCCCGCCCCAAGGCCCATGAATGTCAGGGGCAGGCCTGCTAGAGCCTCATATTCCTCACTTGGGAGAAATTGTCTCTCTGGCTGAGACCATATTTTAGTCACTGCTCTAGTTTATCAAGAATTTTTTAGAATGCTGACATGCTAATGCCAGTTACTAGCTATTCCCCATCCCCCAACTATGGACAAACTCCACACTAATAAACATGGCTTTTGACCTATTTGTGCCTGTAAAAATGCCAAACAGGACAGAAGAATATACAGAGTTTTACAGAAATAGCTAGAGATCTCCCCAAGACTGATGTCAGCCCATGAATCAGTACATTTTGGGGGACCATTGTTTAACCAACAATACAACCACCTAATCAGTTCCACTCTACACCCAGGACACGGTGAAAGGTTCTTGAACTCTTGTCAACAATATACATGGTGTTCGTGGTAGACTGATGATCTAATATTCAGGGGCTCCTGAAGAGAATAAATGGAGTGTAAAGTCTGGTCAAACACTGGCCTTGCCTGGTTCTTGGTGCTCACTGTCTTGCTGCCTCTTCTGGACATAAATCTCCACTCTTTCCCACTATTGGTTTGAAAGTGCAATTAAATTTGGCTACTTAATAAAGGCAGAGGCAATGAGGCCAACCTTCAAGGTTATCTCCGATGTTTCTAGTTTTAATGGGAAAGATGGCAATGACTTTGGAGAACCGAAGTGCCAGGGTCAGAAAACTTTTTCTGTAAAGCACCAAATCATAAATATTTTAGACCTTGAGGATCATGCAGTCCCTACTACAACTACTTAACTCTCCTTTGAAATCAGCCGAAGTGGGAAAGCAGCTATAGGCAATAGAGTGTGTTATCATAGGTAGTTAGCTAGTTATTAATAAAGGAAGGAAGCAAAGGGAATCAGACGTTATTAAGCATAATCATCTAGGAAGCAGGAGCCTGCTTGCTTCTCCAGGAAGTTACAGCGTCACACACACACACACACATACACACACACACACACACACACACACACAACCCCAAGGAATCACTGGTCTGTTCCCCACAGATCACTCAGGGAAGGGATAGAACAATAAAGGGGCTGGGGTGGTAAGCACAAATGCAATAAAAGCCACAATGGTGACCACAAAGCCTTATCAGTCTAACCCGGGAAAGGGATCATTTGGTTGGAAGGTGGACCCATCAGAACTCTATACAAGCTTGGGAAGTTGATTAGTTATTTTGAAAAAGCCCTTAGTCCTTCTTAAGCCCAAGATAACATAACCCAGCTTCATAAAGAAGCTCCCTTGCTCTTTCTCTTCACTCAGAACAGGCACAAACCCCATTTGTTTGCGCATTATCTCCGTAGCTACCATGCAGATCTAGCATCTAGCAGCCACGTGGACTTCAAACTCAGGCTAGCTGGATGGGGACTGAGGCTGCAGAGCAGCCACCTGCGGGCTCCACAGGACTGAGCTTTAACAGTGAAACAGAAACTCTGGGCACCGGCCTTTGTTTTGACCTTGCTGAAGGCATGGTTGGACTTTTTCTGTGGTGGGACAAATGCAGGGGGGGCAGCTTTCTATTTCCATCCAAATGAATTTTGTCACACTACCAGCTCCCATGCATGTGTGGGTCTTGAAATGCTTTTCTCACGATCCCGTGAAAGAGCCCCACTTCCACCAGAAACAAATGGAATAAGATAGTTGTCTTCCAATAAAATTTTATTTACAAAAATAGGTGGTGGGCTGGATATGGGCCATAGTTTGCAGGTTTCTGCTCTAGGGTATAAACACTAAGCGAAGAACTTCAGGAAATACATTCATTTTCTGAGTCAGTGAGAAAAATGATAGCAATACCATGTATCATACTTGAGGCAAATCTCATTGAGAGGCTCCGCTCTGCCAGTAGAGGCCATCAGAAGAATCCATCTACAACATGGATCTGCTCACGCCTTTCTCGGCCTGAAAAGCTTCGGGGCTCCCATCCACACTGGGTCTGGCCCAGTCACCTGCCTTCTTTCCCAGCTCCATCCTTCATCACATACACCATGCTATCCGGCCATGCAGAGCTCTAGACTGTTCCCTTATTAGCTGGGCAGACCCATGTCTGCAAACCTTTGCCCACGGTGTTCCTCTGCTGAGAAGACTCCCCTTGCCACTTGCCAGCTCTGATTCATCATCTAAGACACTATTCAATTGTCTCTGTCTTGACCTTTTCCCTGAACCGCTAATTTGAGTTACTTTTCCCTCTCTTCTGTTTCCACCACACTCTATACAGACCTATACATCATCAATACACCTTCAGAGCCATCTCTTCTAATTGATCTCTACTGGTTCAACCTTACCTCGTGTAGTATTTTAAAAATCTGTTGGCTCCTTCTCTACTTGATTGTGAACTCCCTTCAGGCTAGGCTATACCTTGGGAATCTTCCTTCGCCCTGAGGTTAGCACTGGATCTGCCATGGAAAGAATGCCGAGCACAGGTTTGCACAACCATTTACCTCAGTGCAGAATCTCACTGTGCTAGGGCCGCTGGGGTTCTGTGGAATGATTCACAGTTTAGATTGTTTGCTATTTTTATAAGATACTTTCCATGGTTTAGTAAGTGACTCTTCCTGACAAGGCATTTGGGAACTGTTCATAAAGGACAGAATGATATTAAAATCAAATCAACTTCAGAGGTAAATATACAAATCTCTCCTCTACCTACATTATATGCTCCCTGCAAACCAGGAAAAATAGTCATTTTAGTTTAAACAGCTGTTGTGTATTTATATACATGCAGTTTCTCTTCGAAAGACATCTCACAAAAATCTTTCTCGTGTTAGATATAGGACCATGTTGCATCTTTTTCTCTCTCTCTCTCTCTCTCAGAATGGATTTCTTAGATCTTGCTGATTTGATCTCCAGTTCCATTAAGAACAGCAGCATGATCATTTATTCAGTGGGACCCTAGCAGCTCAAAGTGTGACTGCAAGCTTTCAAAGGGCCTCCTGGATGATCCCTCATAGGGTTAAATCCAGGGGAGACAGGCAGGTGCCCCAAGGTCTACGGCTCCATTGTTTGTCCAAGGAAAAGAACAAATCAGTGTTTGAGATGGACAGGCAGTAAGTGGTTAGTTGAACGCTGCCACATCATCAGGTTTTCCGTAGCCCCCACTTTCCAAATGCTGCTCTTTCTGCAAATCAGTGAGCCGGACACACTGGACTGAGGAGGTAGTGGGGGGCAGATTGCAGCTGGGCTCTTCCCCCAGACTCCCTCACCCCGCTACTAGTCTCAGCCTCAGGCTTGCCTGGAATGGGGGTCAGGGGCAGCAGGATCACCTGTGCATAACTACACACAGGTACCTTATAGACCATGACTTGCCCCAAGGAAACTCAAGGCAAAAATGCCAAAGGCTGGGCGCAACCAGCAAGGCCTAGGTAAAAACCTTACTTCCTCTAAGACTTCACGCAGCCTCTTATTTTTCTCCTGATTTGCCCCCAGGAATTCTTGGGAACACATCAGGTCGGTGTAAATTCTGCAGCTGGCAAGGCTGACTCAGTCTTGCCCCTAGTCAGGAGGCTGCCTGACGTCACCTCTCTCTCTTTATCCGGGTCCCCTCCCCGCCCCGCAGACAGTGGGACTCATCCGTGACAGGTGACAACGTCGGTGGACGTGATGGGCAGGCCAGCTCCTTGAGGCTGTGAGGACAGGAGCCAGTGGGAAAGAAGTGGGAACTGGTTTCTCTGAGGCTCGTCTGATTTCCTCTGGGTCCTGAGGATGGCAGGGCACGAATAGAGAATCAAAGCTTTTACTTTCCCACATAGGAACTACGTCATCAGTGGATGCTTCTCCCTTTGTTATTTTGGAACTTCAGGAGAACATTTTCCTTGCATTCTCAATTACACTGAGCACTTTCCCTCTCCTTTTATGTGTAAATCTTCATGCTCAAATCAACAGCCACTGGAGCTAATCAGATAATTCTGTGTAAATTAATACAGAGCAGAGCTTTAGAAATATATATCCTTTGTGATCCTTTGAAGTGTGTGTGTGTGAGTGTGTGTGTGTGTCTGTGTGTGTGTGTGTGTGTGATGGTACGGATAACCCATTTCAAAAACAGCCGGGTTTTCTATCCCTGGACCCACGGACCCAGTAACATGGCCTCAACCCCCCTCCACCCAAGGACTTCAGGGACAAAAAAGGGCTCTGTCCCCACTCCATTCTGAGAAGGTCAACTCTTCAGCTTCTCTTAGCAGAGGGAGTCATTTCTTCCCTCCATGTATGACTCCTGACTCTCCGAGGCTCTAGCTCCCCGTTGCTGGCAATGCCCAACTCTCCTTTGACCCCCGAGCCCAGACCTTGTTATCTGCCCTCCTTCATAACGTCTCCACATATTTATCCCACAGGCACCTCCAGCTCCACTTGTCCAAGCTGAGTGTTCCCTCTGTCCCACCCTCAGCCCACCAGCCCTGCTCTTCCTGCAGCACTGTGGCTACACACAGGCATCTGAGCCATGTTAGGAACCGGTTTCTCGCCTACTCCATTCCCATGGCCTGAGGGCAGGCCCACACCATCCGCCAGGGGAAGCCACCTCTCTGCTTGTCTCTACATGTGGGCAGTTTTGTCCCCACCATTTCCACTCCCCTTTCCCTAGTTCAGGCCTGCAGCTTCTTTGCCAGACCCGCCCCCCGCCCCAACCCCTCCAGATGCTGGGTGGATTTGTGGTTCAGAGTGGGGCCCAGGACCAGGCTACCTGGGTTCAAATCCTATCTTCACCTTGTTTTCGCTCTGCCACCACAGTCAGTTAATCCTCTGTGCCACAGTCCCCTTCTCCCTAAATACGGATGCTATAGGGCATTTATAAAGAACAGAGGCTGACAGGCTTTCCTTCTAAAGAACCAGGTAGAGAAAACATCAGGTTTTGTAACTCAAGACGCAACATTAAGGCTATTATATAGGTACTTATATAGCTAGAGAGAAAATGAATTTCCATGACATATTTTATTGACAAAGTTTAAAATATAATAATAATTGAGGACAATTTTTTTAAAACACAAGTCCGCTAATGAGAACAATGGAATTCTCTTTGGGGGAAGGATAACACTTTGCTTAATTAAGGTTCAAAGTTAGTGTTCCCCATCATCAAAATCTACTGCAAATGTTCATCTGTAAAAACTATTCTTAGCTCATGGGCTAGACATAAAAACAGGGTATGCACACTCCAGGGACAGAATACAGGACGGTATGCAAAGTACGTAACACCATGAATATTCAAAGGGTGTTGGTTATTATAATTACTTCTTGCCATCCTACCTACTCTCATCCTTGGCTTCAGCCATGTACATACTTAGGGTTTTCTTGAGGTGTTTCTCCCTCTGAGCCTTTGCTCATTCTGCGCTATAAGCCATGAACTCCTTCAGAATTCTTTCCTGCCCTTCTCTCTTTTTCCCCATCTTCCCATCCCTGAAGGATTTGTCCGCACCCACCTCAAGGTCCGCTCACCGTGACCCTTTACAGAGCCTCCACTCTTCTGCCATAGCATTTGATCGCTACTTTCTTTCTCTTTAAATTGTGAGTGGAAACTGCATGACTCACAATGTCCCCGGTGCTGTGCCAGATCATATTATGTGCTCAGTAAATATTGGCTGAATAAATAAGTGAACTTCCTACATGCAGATGGAAGACTCAGCAGAAACCTTCCTTGATTACCCCAGTTCCCAGGGAGCTCTTCATTCTCTGAGTACCTGTAGCATTTGGCCCTCAACGATTTTCTTTAAAAAGATACGTTCTAGAATAATGGTTAAGTGCCTTGGCTCTGGGTACAAGTTCCAGCTTCATCACTCCCCAGCTTTGTGGCTTTATACAAGTTACTTAACTTCTCTGAGCCCCTACTTCCTTGTTGGTAAAAAAACATAATGACAATAGCCACCTCATGTGCTGTTTGCAGATTAGAAGAGATAAAAGTACATGGAGCACTCAGCTCAATGACTCCTCTATTGCTTTGCTCACATTTATTGAGTAATGACTGTGGTTGAAGCCCTTTCATTAATACGTTTATTCTTCACAATGGCCCTGTGAGTTAGGTACTACTGTTATCCTCATCTTGACGGATGAGAAAACAGAGACACGAAGAGGTTGTATAATTTCCCTAAGGTCATACAGACAAGGTAGCAGAGCCAGAATTCAAACCCAGATTGTCTGGCTCCAAAGCCATGCTGCTAAGTCCAGTTGGTAGGCATCTCACTCTGGGTAGCGATGTGCCTCTTCTGAAAGACTTAAGGCTCTTTGCAGGTCAAGAATGTGTTACAGAATTTGGTTCACCCTTCCTAGCTACCAGCAAACCACCATGCAGATGGTGAGGTCCAGTTCATATCTGCTAATTCAGTTGCTCATTCCTCCTCCACTCAGATCCACAAGAGGGGTCCAAAGAATGTTCTAGAGAGATTTCCTCCCATCCACGCCTGACCACCAATGAGCACCTTTGTGTCTTATAGAAGGAAGCAGGAAGGGAAGCAGAACATGAGAGTAACGTGAGCAAGGAATGCAAGTAGACAGTCGGGAGAATTCCACCTGCACAGAAGGCAACAGTGGAAAATTGGAGTCTATTTTGAAAAAGTTCTATTCCCTGCTGGGGGCACCAACCCCACCATCAGTGAGCAGCTCTGAGGACACCGATCGACACAGGCTGATTCCACTGATTGTCTGTCACATTACTGCCCCTCTTAATCAAAGTGATGTCATCCTCTGATTTTAGAAAGTGAAGGACAGCAAAATTAATGATGGCTCAAGTGGGCTTCTAATGGCCACCGGCAGCCAAGGGGCTGTGGGTTTGCAGAGCTCACTGCATTTCAATCATGTGTGCAAGTATTTCTTCAGTAACGAGAGTGCCCTAAGTCTTAATTACCCAAAACCAAAGCCTCACCTTGCTGCCTGTCCCCTGGGAGCTCCCTGTGAAGTCAGTGGGAGCTTTGCCTGCAGTCAGTTCGGTGAAAACTTGCCTGCAAATGTTTGCGAATTACCTTGAGTGCCTCTGATGGAAACCAGAGAGAATTATTTATTTTTAGAATGCTGGCGTAGCCCCGTCCCTGCCTTGCCTGACATATACCTCAGTGTTACTCCAATTCCACTCCCTTTACCTCTGATTAATCTGAATTGTGGGCCTCTTTTCTTCGTGGCTGATGGCTGATCGTGGCACCTCTTAGGTCTCGCCTTTACCCAAACCGCCGGAAATGCCCCTTTGTTCTCACCCCTTATTTAGCAGCTCTCTCTAGAAAGCCTAATGCATTTTCCATTAGAAGAACTGCCTTGTCCTTTCCTTTCCAGAAGCAGCATGCTCAGTCTCTCTGACGTGGAGGATAGCGGGAGCCTCCTATAACCGCTCTTCCTTTCCTCTGCACGGGACTCCGGCTGGTAACCTGCCCAGGTCCTCCTGCCCGGGGGTTGTTAACAGCCCATAGCGCTCCCTGCAGGACACTTGCCCTGGGAGAAAAGCACCAGGCTTTTGCACCTGGAAGTGCCTGGGAGGTTTTGACTTCCCCTGGGGGCTGCCCACTGCCAGGGCTTCCTGATAATAAGGCACAAGGCTGGTCCCCAATGCCCCAGAGCTCCCGAGGGGAGGAGGCAGAAGTTAGACCCTTCTCCACCTGCCCTATACATGACCCCCTCCCACCTTTACAGGCTGTACCTGAGAGCAGCACCCTAAGAGACTGCTTGCCCAAGAAGCCAGTCTCTCAGGCTCAGCTTCTTAGTAACCCAACCTGACGCCTCTACACTACCCTTCCCACTGCAAGCAGAGTTGTCTTTAACATTGCACCCCGAATAGAACTGTGCACCTGAAACTTATATAATTTTATTAACCAATGTCACCCAATACATTCAATAAAAAACGTTTTTTAAAAAAGAGAAAGAAAGAAAGAAAAAACCCACTTCATCCTGATCATGTCACTTTCTTTCTTAGACCTTTCTAGATCTCCTACTGGCTAAACTCCATAGCATGGGTCTGAATCCCACAGACCTGGCACTGCTTACCCATCCTGCCTCGCCCAAGAAGTCACCTTTTCTAGAGCTTCACCCAGACACCCCTACCATAACTTCCATCACACTGGAACTGCCTGCCTGCTTGTCCTTCTCCCCCTCTAGATTGCAAGCTCCTTGAATATTCCCAAAGTCCACCATGTATCTAGTCCATATGAGACTGTCAATAATTATTCGGTGGTTGATGAAATACCCAATGAATGATTGACCTAGATATTTCATAAATGTTTAGTAATGACATCTAAATTCTACCTGCAAGTCAATGTAGTTGTGGCTTGTCTAAAGTTTTCCTAAATAGAAGAATTCACTGGAAATGTATTTAAAGAATTAAACGTTTCTAACATATACCTATTGCAGTCAGGTCAAGGTGTCTACTACAATCACTGTAGGAATGGGCCCAAGGGTCTCAGGAGGTTTGCATTTCTTTTGGTCCCTCAGCTTGGCAAGCAAAGACTTCCCAGCCCCACCAACCCCTGAGTCTCTCAGCAATCCCTTGCTGAATTTTAAATCCCCCTTCCTCTCCCTTGCCTGTTCCCAACAACAATAAAGCAAACAAATAAGCAAAAACAAACAAACAAATAAACAAACAAACTGTTTGGTCCCAAGTGCCAGCATAGCTCAGCTCATCTGAGGAAGAAACCCTTGAACATCAATGAACCATGCTCTGAAATCTGCCATTTCTCTCCCGACTTTTCAGAGAAGCATCACCCTGTGAAGAAATTGTTCCTGAATGCAAACCTTGTGACTGCCAGGATCACCCAGTGTTCTGACTTGCCTGGTTCTCACTTTGGAATTGGGTGTATTAGTCAGGAGAAGTGCATTAATTCTTGGCGTGAACACAGACTGAAACACCCAGGCGCTAACAAATTACCAGTGATGGATATGCAAATGGAGCAAGAACAAATATTAAAACAGGCCTATCTCTGTTTGCCGCTACCTTGTCTTGTCCAAGATTCATAGAAATATTAATCCACCTGGGATGTTTAGCAATGGACTACGAAGTAACATTAGCATATGTGGTAACAGTCTTGAGGAAGCTAATAATTACCTCTTGTTAGCAAGATCAACTTACTGCAGCCTTTCACTGCAGGGACAGAAAAAATATTTTGACTTGCTATGCTAAGCGAAACACTGCAGCAGGATAAATGAGGACATTTACACTAACAATAATAAGGACACAGCTATAGTTTCCTTCTACGTATAATTGATAAGATTGACAGAAAATAGACATGGTCATAATAAAAAAATGCATTATGAATGGTTGGTTGAGACACAAAGAGACAAACTTTCTTCCATTGCTTGTTATTACAGCTTAGGCACCCACTGTGTATGGCACGACTCTTATCAGGGACAAGGATAATAATAAATTACTACCTGTCAGCCACATGCACAGTAACTTCATTATGTGACGAGGCAGCACTCTTATTAAAAGTCTTGGTATCTATTAAAAAGTCTCATTTTGAAACAATGAACCAAGAGGAATAAATTTATGAATTGTGCCTCCCTAGTATTAACCCAAAGACTCAGCCTTGGGAAGAGAGAAAAAAATTCTTAAGAAAAGAAATTTCTGCCAAGGAAAATCTAGGAACATACGTTCACAGGCCCAACCAGATGCCTCTGGCTGTGCTGTAACAGAAATGAGGCAAATATCTAATTTCACAGGGAAAAAATTTATAGATTAGACTTTGAATCAGGCAGAGTCCAAAAACCTTCCCTGCTGGATTCTCAATCAAACAACACAATAAATGACAATGTCCTCACACGTCCAAGATGTCCCTCTGATTTCTGGCTCTGATCGGTATCATGTTGTCACCTCCGCTGATGTATCCTGACATAACTCACTCTTTGCATGCACTAGTTAAATTTGCAAAGTTGGCCATAATAAATCAGAGTGTGCACTTCTCTCTGCAATATCGCTTTGCACGGCCTCCTGTCAAGTGATGGAGTCTATTCCTCTCTGTCTTGAACATGGGGATGCTTTGTAACTTGCCTTGGCCAAAGGAATGCAATGGAAGTGATGTTCTGGTAACTTCTGAGCCTAGGCCTTAAAGGACTTTGCAGCTTCCTTTTTACCTTCTAACAACACAGGGCCACCAGGTAAGGAAGCCTGGGCTAACCATCCTGAAGATGAGATCATAAATGGTGAGAAAATCTCAGCTAGTACCAACTAGTACCAAGTACCGTGTGTGTGTGCGTGTGTGTGTGTATGTGTGTGTGTGTGTGTGTGTGTGTGTGTGTGTGTATGTGTGTGGTCATCTTAGGCCATCTAGTCCCAATGTTATGGACTGAATGTTTGTGTTCCCCTGAAATCCACACATTGAATTTCTAATTCCTCATGTCATGGTATTTTGGAGGTGGGACCTTTGGGAGGTAATGAAGCCATGAGTCTGGAGCCCTCCTGAATGGGATTAGTGCCCTTATAAGAAGAGACACAGGAGAGCAGATCTCTGTCTCTGCTATGAGAAGACACAGGGAGAAGGTGTTACACCACAAACTAGGAAGAAGAGTCTTCAGAGAATCAGCTGGGACATTAATCTTGGGCTTCCCAGCCTTTAGACCTGTGAAGAATACACTTCTGTTGTTGAAGCCACAAAGTCTATGGTCCCTTTGTTATAGCCGCCTGACCTGAGTAAGACACAGAGTCGTGCAATCAGGTGCCTCCAGAAGAGATTCAGCGGGGGAACCACCCCGGTGAGCCCAGCACAAACTGCTGACCCTCAGGGCATGAACAGATGAAATAGTTACCATTTTAAGCCACTAAATTTTGAAGCAGTTTGTTACATAGCAATAGGTAAGCAGACAATGACTATGTGATAGGCTCTAACATTTTTGTGCATTGTTTCAAAAGAGTGATTCTTCTTTAACTCCTTGTGCAAAACAGCAGCTCCCACAACCATGTTAATTTGTGAAGCTAAGGAATTTCTTCTCATTTCTTTCCCGTCATCTCTTACAGAAATTCACACTGAGACTGAACTGTTCAACCTTCCTTTGCCAAGGAAATAATGAAAATTGAAGGCTCAGAACTCCTTGCCCAACGGTTGCCTGGTAGTTTGTTTGCAGGGAGGTGGACTGAATTCCCCCAGGCATTCTATCCTGGCTAGGTGAGGCATTGCCAACCTGCCACAGCAGCAGCACCATTGCCAAGGCCCTGGGGCCTGGGGGAGGGCCTCTGGGGACAGGGACCCTTAGATGGGGCATTAGTCAGGGCTCTCCAGAGAAAGAGATCCAACAGAGAAACAGAACCAACTCTCTTTATATAGATAAGTATGTATATACATATAGATCTCTTTATATATGTATGTATAGATAGATACATATATATCCATATATGTATATATAGACAGATATAATATAGAATATAGGTACAGATATATGGAATATAGGTACAGATATATGGAAATAGAACATAGATATAGAATATCTACATCTGTCTATATACACGTACATAGACATATGTGTACCTATATACACATATATAGACATATGTATCTATATTTACATATATAAAGATGTCTCTATCTATCTATCTAGAGAAGAGAGGAAAGAAAGAGGAAATTTTATTTTAAGGACTTGGCTCACATGATTGTGGAGGTCTGACTAGTCTAAAATCTTCCACGATAGGCTGGAAGATGCAGGGAAAGATTTTAGTTTGAGTCCAAAGGTAGTTTGCAGGCAAAATACCCTCTTCTTCCAGGGAGGTCAGTCACCACTTAATAACAATGGCTTTCATTTCATTGAATACTGAGCACTTCAGGTACATTATCTCATTTACGCATTATAACAACCATTTTACACATGAGAGACTGAAGTTCAGAGAGGTTAACAAACCTTCCCAAAGCCACACAGCCAACTAGCATTCTAATCTAGGAAGTCTGATTCCCAAGCCCCCAAGCCCAAACCCTTCACCTCCGTACCTGAGAGAAACATACTAGGGACACCTAGGCCCAAATTAAAACTCTGTACTCAATCAAGCCAGCTAGGTATCTTAGGCAGAAGCACCAGCTCTGTTAGATGTTTTAAAGGCACACACACACACACACAGTTAATACTGAGGCCTTGACCTTGAGGTGTTGATAGTCTATTTGGCAGGAGGATACCCACTTGGGGATAATTATGGTTGACATCTCCCCCTTCTCTGGACGTATGGAAAGTTTAAGTTCATCCGCAGGAAACACTTTAGCTACCAGGGACTTCACCATTTTTAATGAGTTGGCATTTTGCTCTCCAAACACTTCAGCCGGTGAATGCGTTTTATTAGAAGAGTTCTGTCAGTGTTGAGAGAGAACTGAAAACATAATGCAGTTGAGCCAATGTTTAAAATGCTAGGCAGCAGGTCCAAATGGTTGCTAATCACTACCCTAGGCAAATCGCTGATTAATTCAGACTTTATTTCCTCTCATCTTGAGTCTCCTTCCACATCTGTGCTGCCTACCTGACTCACAGGAATGGGCAGGGGTGAGGGCTGGTCAAATAAAAGTGCTGTCACATCCGGCAACCAAGGGCTGTGTGCCGTCACCGTGTTATTAAGACAGTCCATCAAGAAATGGCTTCACATGAATCACAAAGGAGAAATCACAAGACCCATATCCTGGAAACAGAACAGTGCTGGAATATAAAGGAAGGCCAATGTCCTGGTATTAGCTGTCCGCAGCCTTCAGGCACTGGCCTGTCCAAAGCAAATAGTGGGGCCCCAGGCAGCTGTTGGGGCCAGAATGTGGGCGGGTAAAGGGAAAGTCATTATATAGGGTGGGTCCTGGTTGGTGCCAGGCACACTGAAACCTGGTGGCTTCACACAGCTGAGACGAAGAAGACGGGGAGCTGTGGCGAAGAGGAACCACCTATGAGGTGTGATGAATGGCGAGGTCAGGACTCTCTGGCTGCAGAGGTTTTTCCCAGGAGGTGGGGCGTAGCAATCAGGCAAGATTCAGGTAAACGTAGCTGCCCAGAAGTGGTACCCTAGCTGACTGTATCAGTTTCCTTGGACTGCCATAACAAAGTACCAAAACCTAAAAACCGAGTGGCTCAAAATAACAAAATTTCTCACCTCACAGGGCTGCAGGCTCGAAGTCCTAAATCACGGCATCAGCAGAGTTGGTTCCTCCTGAGAGCTCGTAGGGAGAATCTGTTCCACGCCTCTGTCCCAGCTTCTGGTGACAGCAGGCAATCCTTGGTGTCCCTTGGTTTGTGGATGCACCACTCCAATCTCTGCCTCCGCCTCTGTGTAACGTTCTCCCTGAATATCTCTGCGTCTCACTTTCCTTCTTATGAGGACACCAGTTATACTGGATTAGGATCTGCCCTACGCATCTTATCTTGACCTGATTACCTCTACGTAGACCCTGTTCCTAAAGGTCACATCCACAGATAACCAGGGGTTAGGATTTCAAGATACCTTTGAAGGGATACGATTCCACCTATAATAATGACCCTCATGGGGTCTGTCCCCCGGACACTGAGCAGTTGAAGGAGGGGCACTGTCTACTTCATTTTACATTCCCAGTGAATAACACCAAGCCTGGCCAAAAGCCAATGCTCAGTAAGTGTTGAGTGAACGAATAAGTGAGAGCTTTAGCCAGATCTGTATGATAAAGGTTACTTGGCCAAAAATTTGAGTGCAAAATTCTGGCTCCATTACTTCTTACCTGAGTGGTCTTTGGCAAGTCTCCTAGTTCTGAGCTTCAACTTCTTTCCTCTCTAAAATTAATGTAACACAATATGCAGGATGGTAGTGAGAAGCCAAGACGCAGTACACAGTAGTAGGTGCTCAGTTAAAGGGTGGCGTGGTTTTTCTTTTTTTCTTTTATTGATTCTAGAGGGAGGGGAATGGAGGAAGAAAAATAGGATAAGAAACGCGTCCTGACTGGGAGACTGAAACTGCAACCCAGGCATGTGCCTTGACTGGGAATCAAACCCGCGACCTTTCGGTTTGCAGGATGATGCCCAATCCACTGAGCCACACCAGCCAGAACTAGGTGGCATTGGTTTTAAGGACAAATCCAAACTTAACCCTACATTCTACCCTCTGGTTCACATTTCTTGATATCACATTCATTCCATCATATCAATTCTTCAAGACTTTCAAAAAAAAACTAACACATAAGCTAATGTAAGTGTATTGATCATGATGCTTTCAGCTGGCAGTGATAGAAACCTCATTCAAACTCCAGTTATATAAAGCAGGGTGGAGGGTACATTTAGCTTATATAAGGCCCTCTGTAGGGGCTTCAAGCAGGGCTCGATCTAGCGTGCTAACAGTGCTCTCGGGGACCTCCTGTTTTTCCATAGGCCCTCATCCAGTGGCTACCAGCAGGCTCAGACTGCAATCCTCCCAGCCTAACAACCCCAGGCGAAAGACACAGCTCTTCCCAATTGCAACATCAGAAAAGATCCAAGGAAGATCCTAACCTGCTTTATTTGGATCACGTGACTATCAGTACCAGTCACAATGGCCAAGAGTGTAGCGTCTGTGAGCGGGCCAGTTCTGGGTCATGTGAATGGGGAAGGGCAGAGTGAACTGCCAGGAGAATGGGTTCCCTACAGAAAAGAAGGTTCTCTTTTATAAAGGGGTGCTGGAAAGATTGAAATAAGAAATACTCCTGACCCTTGAAACTGCCCATAGAACAAAAAGACCAAAGATGAGGCTAAAAACAATCAGGTTTCTGCAGAAGTACTCAGTGTAATTTAAAAAAAATAAAATAAAACCAGAAACCATAGCTTACATAGAATAAGTTGTTGCTTCAATATAGTGGCATCAAAGAGAACTTGAATGCATGACCCATGGACAAGAACTAAGGGGGGTGGGATTGCTGAGGGAAGGAGGGTACTGGGCAGAGGGGAGCAAAGGGGGAAAAATTAGGACTATTGTATCAGTATAATCAATAAAATATCGTTAAAAATAAAATAAATGATAGCTTTTCTGGAAAAAAAAATAGTGGCATCAATGACTGCTAGGGATGAGGATGGCTGCTGGAAGTGACAGACTGAGAGGCCCATCAGTACACCAGCTGTTGTCACTGGGATGTCCCTGCTGGCACGGGAGACTGGGACATGGCCGGGTGAGGTAACTCCTTATGGCCATAACCAGGTCCCACCAGGCCAAGGGACTGGTATAGGGCAGGGCGAGGAGTGTACGGCAGAAACAAGGGTGTGCCCACCGTTCCTGTGCTAGGGACCACCCTGTCTGAATCCACTTAGGTTTGCCGCACATTGGTTTTTTTACTTGTTAGTTTTACACTAGACTCTGGCTTTGTGAAAAATACCCCCTAACTCAGGTTTAATTTCCCTAGGGAAGGCAGATTTGAAATAGCCATCACATCTTTTTTCCCTCTTTTTGCTGCTCTAAGCAAACTGGGAAATATTTTCCCCCAAGGGACAAGAGCCTGGTCACTCATACAATAATCATTTTAATGCTATTTGCCTCTTTTCTTTTAAAATTTTCTAACAGAGTTTGCATATAGCCCTTCCCATTCTATATTCCTCCATTTTTAAAAAAATGAGCAAGACAGATGACACATCCATGGGTAGTGTTTTGTGAGAAATTCAGCTTAACTTCATGGCCAGGGTAGATGAAGGTGAAATGACTCATTGATGAAATGAGCTGGCATTTGGAAAGTGTTTGACCATTTTTCCTGTACTCTCCTTTTATCATCACACAATCGTAAGAGGCATTATCCCCATTTTATAGATGAGGAAACGGAGGCCCAGAGAGGTGAGTTAGCTTGTTAAGTTGCCACACATACAGTTGAACCCAAATAATAACAGCTGAACATTCCTGTTCTAATGCTTTGCATGCAGTGTCCCATTTAACCCTGGTAAAAACCTTGTGAGGTAGGTTATGGTTATCATGCCCATTTACAGATTAAAAAAAAAAACCCTGACACTTAGAGGGTTCAACACATTGGCAAAGATTTAAACCTGGATCTAGCTCACTGCAAATGTGTGTCGAAACACAGAACTTTTCCCAGGCCTCGCCTGGCTATGAAAATGTCTGATCCGGTGGGGAGGTGAGAGGCGAGGATGCACCCCAGGCCGCTGGGTGGACTGGGGTCAGCTTCACCCCACCACTGGGCTAAGAAGCCTCCGCCTGCCAAGCTAGCTCTGTGGATGAACTATTTTCAGACCTTGGGCATTCAGAAGCGCTGAGGCAACCTGGATGGAAGCCCAAATGCTGAGAAGAGGCTACCCAAACGACAAAACACGAGAGTGAGCAGCTGCCTGCTGGCCCCACCCGCTGAGAAGTTGGGATTCCCTATGTCCATAAAGATGCTATAGACAGAAGAAAATGTCTGGTAAGCAGAGAGGTCCCAGCAGGTTCAACTACCCACTGCAGCCAACATGGGGTGTGGCCCGACGTGGATACGGAGGAAGGCAGCTGGTCTACAGCATCTAAGGGCAGTCCTGGCATCTCTCACCAGCCCTATGCACTCTCCTCCAACAAAGCTCCCGCTTTTATAAGTTAACCAAAATCCTGACCCTGAATGAGAAAGAAAAAACATACTCCACTAATTAAAATCTCAAAGGATGCCAGTGGTAACAGTCAGCAGATGCTTTCTTGCTACACTAAGCCTTTTGTGAGACTGGACACCAGGGATCACGTAAAGAGTCACAGGTGCTATGATTAGGCCTGAGAGCATGTAACTGTGACAAGTAGAATATGGAAGATTTTTAATCTTCCCCAAATCCTAAGCTTTGAAAGAAATGAAACAATTGATGAGAAGTAAGGCTTTCCCTGCCTTCCCAAGAGGAGTTAAATTTCCAAGGATCTTCCCTGTGCAAGAGCATGTCTAATATTCCCAGAGAGTGTAAGAAAATAATTATCTCCTGTCATTTGACAAATATTTATTGAGCATCTACTATGTGCCAACTATTTGGAAGGTGCCAGAGACACAGTGGGGAGGTAGATAATGATTCTGCATTCACAATGCTTACAGTCTAGAGCAGCAATTTTCAACCTTTTTCATCTCATGGCACACATAAACTAATTATTAAAATTCTGCTGCATACCAAAAAAGATATTTTGCCAATCTGACAAAAAAAATATAGATATAATAGTTTTTCTTTTTTTTTTAATTGTTTTTCTGTTACAGTTGTCCCACTTTTCCCCCCATTGCTTCCCCTAACCCATCCACCCCTTCTCCCACAGTCCATCCCCACTCCATTGTCCATGTCAATGGGTCACTTATGTTAGTTCCTTGACTAGACCCTTCCCCTTCTTTCACCCCTTCTCCGCCTCCTGCCTCCCCTCTGATCACTGTCAGTCTGCTCCTTGTTTACATGCCTCTGGTTCAATTTTGCTCATTTGTTTGTGTTGTTCATTAGTTTCCTGTATTAGGTGATATCATACGGTATTTGTCTTCATTGCCTGGCTTATTTCACTAAGCGTAATTCTCTCTGGTTCCATCCATGTTGTCGCAAATGGCAGGAGTGCCTTCTTTCTCTCTGCTGCATAGTATTCCATTGTGTAAATGTACCACAGTTTTTTGATCCACTCATCTACAGATGGGCACTTAGGCTGTTTCCAGCACTTGGCTACTGTAAATAGCACTGCTATGAACATAGGGGTACATAGGTTCTTTTGAATTGGGGTTTCAGGATTCTTCAGGTATAATCTGAGCAATGGAATTGCTGGATCAAAAGGCAGTTCCATTTTAAGGTTTTTGAGGAAATTCCATAGATATAATTTTGATTCACTCACACTGGAAGACTATTGTTGTGTTGGCTATTGGTTGTTGTTTTTTAAGTTGACAATCTAAGGGAATAGAGGTCAGTGCCCCTGACTAAATAGTCAGGGATTGCACATTTAAAATTTTTTTGTGGCACATCAGTTGAAAATCACTGGTTTAGAGCGAGGGTCAATGATTAACGTTTACACGGGTAGTGTGAGGTTGCTATAGAAAAGAAAGCAAGGGGATTGATGGAGAGTGAAGGGGGTGAGGACTACCTTAGGCCGGGTGGTCAGAGGCAGCACTCTGAGGCTTTGCCACTTGAACAGATGCTTGAAATCACAAATAAAGCCAGACCAAGAGCTGGGCCCAGGGCATTTCAGATAGAGGGCGCTGCAGGTGCAAAGGCCCAGAGGCCGGGTCAGACTTGACTTGTTCTAGAACAAACAGGAAACTTAGGTGATAATGGGACCCATTAATGTGAGAGAAGGAAGGGAGGAGAGGTGAAAGATGTAGGCAGGGACAAAGGACATGGTAAGATGTTTGGGTCTTATTCTAAGTAACTGGAAAGACTTCGTGGTGTCATACAATCTAAGTTCAGTTTCTGAAAGCAGCTCTGGCTGCTGTGTGGAGATGGTTATGGGGGTGGGCGGCAGGGAGGAGAGGGACAAAAATATTCAGTAGGACGAACAGTCCATATTAGATACTGTTGCCTCTGAAGGAGTCCAGTGACACTTCTGATCGACTTTTCTATACATGTTTAATAGTTAGTATTTTCAGAATTCTCTATTGTTTTGCAGAGTTCAGTCATTTCAGACTTTCTAGGGTCTTAAGGCAGGACTTCTGTCATTCCCGGGGCTCAGGAGGGGCCTGGAGCAAGGAGAACTGACTGTAAAGGATTAAGAATGTACGTTGACCAGGATGACCAGTGAAATAGTTCTGCCATCCTCAAAGTGCATAGAGGCTACCTAATTGTCTCTCGGAAGTAGTGAAGACACATCTGTTCTCTAATGTCCAAGAATGTGGCCACCATCTGAGGCAATGTCACTCAGGAAGGGTGAGTATGTGGACAAGGGACTATCAGCCCTGTGAATGTGGTGGCTAAAGGGGAGAGAGACTAAAAATATCTGTCTTCATTTTTTTCTTTTGCACCAGCTCCACATTCTCAATGAGAAAAGGCTAGGGTCTGAATGTTTGTGTCCCCCTAAAATTCATATTTTGAAATCCTCCCCCTCCGGTGATGGCATGAAGAGGTGGGACCTTTGGGAGGGGCTGAAGTCATGAGGGTGGAGCCCTCATGAATGGGATTAGTGCCTTATAATAGGGTCCTATTCACCCCTTTCACCAGTGAGAACACAGTGAGAAGATAGCAGCTGTGAACCAGAGAGTCCCCACCCAACCATGCTGGCACCCTGATCTTGGACTTCCTGGCCTCCAGAACTGTGAGAAATAAATTTCTGTTGTTTATAAACTACCCAGTCTATGGGATTTTGTTATAGCAGCCTGAAAGGACCAAGACAGAAACAGAGGCTCTTTTTCAGACTTTTTAAAAATTCTCACCTGAGGATATGTTTATTGATTTGAAAGAGAGCAGGGGGAGGGGGGAGAAGGGGGAGGGGCGCATAGAGGAAGAAGAGATATCAACTGGGAGCCTCCCACATGCACCCTGACCGGGCATCAAACCCACAGCCTGGTATGTGCCCTGACTGGGAACTGAACCCACAACCTTTTGGTGTATGGGACAACACTCCACCCAACTGAGCTACCCAGCTAGGGCTGTATTTTAGACTTTTTCCCACTGATCCCCTTATGTTCATAAAAGAACAGAGGTGTGTGACGTTGTTTAATGTAAAAAAATATTGAAATCTCCTTGGATGTGAAGTTTCCACTTATTTTAGGTTTTAGTGCCTCCTTCTCCACAGAGAGAGGCCTTGTGCACATAAATTGATATTCTCAGGATAAAAGCAGAATCTTCTAAAACTAGGATCTCACTGAGCAGGGAGATAGCACTTGTTACTGATGGGATGTAAATCTAGATTCACTTCTAGCTGGGAAGAAGCAGACCAGCGATTCAGAGTTGTAGGTCCCTGGTCCGGGTGGATGGGCTAGAACATGAACCATAATCCTCCATCACTTATCTTGGCAGAGAGAAAATTGGAATTTTGGAGGAAAGTTTCCCATCAGGCATTCAGACCCAATAAATACTCCAGCTCCTTGCTGAGATCCTGAACACTCTGCATTCCATCTAGCAGGCTGCAAAGGATACTCAGCACTGATCCTCTGGGCCATGTGTCTACTGGGGCCACCTGGAGTGCTGATGGCAACTCCATGCCAGCTCTCACTTCTGTGCTGCATTCTTTCTTCTTTCGCTTTTGTTCATCTGCCCAGTGACACTTCAGTAACGCCAATACGGTTGGACTGGAGTGTTATTTTCTCGGTACCAAGATTGTGGAATGCAATAGAAAAGAGAACAAGAACATGGGCTTTTAAATGGGTTCTGATCCTGGCCCTCCCACTGACCAATGATGTGGCTTTGGGCAAGGCTCAATTGCCCTGTGCCTCAGTTCCCTAATGTGTAAAATGGGGTAATGTCTATCCCGTCAGAACAGAGACTAGATGAGATCAAGCACATAGTGGGCATACAGCGAATATTTGTTGTTGCTATTGTGGTTATTACATTGAAAGAATTGGGTTAAATACGATGTAGTCTCTCATTGAGGCTTCAAGTCTAGTATGTGAGATGAGATAAAACATGCTTAAATAATTGTAATGGAGGCAAAAGCTGACAAACACTGTAACCAGCATGTGGAAAAGGCACCGTGAGCTGTGGAGGATTAAAGATAGCTGCAAATTCCTCGACACTGCCTCCATGGAGAGCCAGGGTCTAGTTCCACTCCCACTGCCCTTGAAACGGGTCCAGTTCGTGACCTGGTCTCTGGCCAGTGGAGTGCAGCTGAAATTCCTCTGGGTACCTTCCAAGGCTAAACCATCGGAGAAGCCTGTGGCTGCCTCCTGATTTTCTTGGCATGTTTCCTCTTGGAACTGAGCCACCACACTAGGAGATGTCACCTCTGGGTGCTCTTATCGACAGCCCCAGCTGAGCATCGGCTGTCGGTCACGAGAGTGAGCTGTCTGAGATGGTCCAGTCCAGTTAGGTTCCCAGAGACTCCAGCTGTTACCAGCACCCAGCACACCTTGTGGTACAGAAGAATGCCCAGGAAACTCACAGTATTTTGAGAGGCAGTAAATTGTTGTTTTCAGTTTTAAGCAATGAAGTTTTGGGTAATTAGTTATGCAGCCAAAAATAATCCTAACAGGAGTTTAGAAGAGGAGAGTCCATTTCAAGTCAAGTCATCATGGAAGGTTTTGTAGAAGTGGGATCTGAGAATGGCCTTAGAGGGACGGACGGTGACAAGAAGCTCTTGGGAGAAAGCCCTTCCAGAGAGATGGCTGAGTTAGAGCAAAGACTCAGAGGCAGGCCAAGCAGACTGCATTTGGCACCTGGCAAATAGATCAGGGCCAGGGGAGTGCAGTTCTTGGAGAAATGGGGTAAGAGGGAGAAAGCAAGGCTGAGAGGGATGTTCAGGGTCAAACAGTGGCTTTGGGAACAAACTCACTTTGTTGCTAGGAAGGAGAACTCATTCTGCTCTTCTGAGTAAATAGCTTTATGGGAAACAATGGGGCTCTATGGGTCAGAAAGATGGGAATCAATGGAGAGAATGAAAACCATAGAGTAGCTGGACTGGCCAGAAGACACCAGAATTAGAAGTTAGTGTGGGATCCCCCACTGTCTCCCCATCACAAACAGTAACATCCTAAGTCCTTCATAGCTTATGAGGCACTCTTGCCCAGCTACCTCACTGACCTAATTTTCACACCCTGTCCCCTTCACTCACCCCTCTCAGGCCACGCCCACTCCCTTGCTGTTCTTCAAAGAGCAAGCACATGTAGCTCAGCACTTTTGCACTGTATCTGTGAGCTTGGTTTATTTTTAAACTCTATTTATTATTTACCTCCCTGACTAGAACGCACGTTCCATGAGGGCAAGGACTTTGGCTAATGCTTAGGATAGTTCCTGGCATATAGCGGCTGCTCAACAAAGATGGTAGAAAACAATGAATGAATGAGTCCCTGGCAGTCCTAGGGCTAAGGGTATCAGGTTACATCTCAGCATCAGGGATCTCTGGATCTTCATTTTCATTCTCCTCCATCGTTCTGGGCTTCCTGCTATTCCCAGGCAAGCCTTTCCCCATCTACTGGCCGAGCTTTCCTCTCACAGCTTCACTGACTCATCTCGGTGGCTTACTCACAGCTCGCTGCTTACTCACTGCCTCTCCCTGTGCACCTGTCCAACTTCTGCCTCCTCTGCTAACCTCCTGATGCTCCTGACTTCACAGCAGAAATTCCAGAGACAGAGAATCTCACCGGGTCAGCCCATTCCCCACTTTGGCAGAGACTTTGGACCTTTGACTTTGTTCTGGGTCATATGTCCCTGCTGATTCAATCAGCTGTAGCCTAGGCTCAGGGCACGGCAACCCAGACACAGACACCAGTGATTTCACTCGGCAAGGGCACATAGATGCAGCAACAGCCTTTAATGACCGGTTGGCCAAAGCCGGAGTGATGCAGGCTGAGAATTCGTACTTTAGGAAGATACTGAAGCTTCTGAGAAGAGCGATGATTGACTGGCTCTGTGTTTTCATAAGATAACTTTGGTTATCCCTTGAATGAGACAGTTTACTATGAAGAAGATGGCACGTGCAAGATGAGTTAGGAAGCTGTGGCCAGGGAGAGTTGATGTAGCCTCAGACCATGCCAGTGGCAGAGAGTGAAGAGGAGGGAGGGAGTAGGAGAAACAGGTGGATCTTGAACCTGATGTCCACCAGGCACACGAGGCCAGCATTCAGTAGAAAGTCTGGTCTAGACACCTAGCCCTGGAAGTCATGAAGATATTAGTTAAAACTGTGGGGTGCATAGTATGGCAAAAGATAAACCAAGACGCACAGCTGGGGAAGTCTCAGATATAAAGAGCGGATCAGAGAAGGGAAACATGACAAATGACCTAAATCAGAAACATTTATACAGATGAGTAGGCACCCAGAGAGACAGAGTGCCGATGAAAACACAAGGATTCCCTCTACATAGTCTCAAAAGTACAGGTCCAGAGGATCCTGCATTAGACCACGCTGTCTTCCAAACCCCAGCCAGAAAGTCTGACTGTTTTTCTGCAGAAAGTACCGATACTTCTTGGGAATTCACAATATTCTAAAAATACATCAGCTGCGCTGCAGTGCCACAATTAGTGGAGCTGCTGTCCCATGAAACCCTCATCACCGTTTTGCTTAGATCAGAGAGCGGATTAACTTTGATGTCTGTCTGATACCCGTGCGAGACGCCACTGGTGGTCTGCTCCCTGCAAGCATTCAATCTTCACATCCGAGGAAAGAAGAAGGAAGTGCTGGGTAGGAGCCCAAGCCAATTTTTTTCTCAGTGATTGAGATGAAAATATGCTCCCTAGGACTCCTGACATATTTGACTTGCATTCCATCTCCCTACATCGCTGAGCTCTTTCTCCGCTGTTTGCACCAAAGCCTTCCCCCACACCCCAGCTTCCTTTGGCTTTCACAAACATTCACACAGCTATGGAGCCCCAAGCCCTTTGTCTACGCCATGTGGAAATTTCTGTCTCTATAAGGGCTCCTGATGACAGGCAACCAAAACTGACACTACCTGTAGTCCAAATGGAGTTACTGGGTGGCCTGCAGAATACAATGAATGGTGAAGAATCGGACTGCAAGGGGGAATGATGGGAAGCCCCAGTGTTCTGGGGAAGCCCCAGCATTCCAGGAAAGCTCCAGGGTTCAGGCAAATGCAAAAACCCACTGTGCCCAGTGGCTCAGTTGGTTTAATGTTGTTCTGTGCACCAAAAGGTTGTGGGTTCTATCCCCGGTCAGGGCACATACCTAGGTTGTGGGTTCAATGTCCAGTCAGGGTACATGCAAGAGGCAACTGATGGATATTTCTCTCTCACATTGATGCTACTCTTTCTCTCTCCCTTCCTTCCTCTCTCCCAAATCAATAAGCATGTCTTCAGGTGAGGATAAAAAAAAAAAAAAAAAAACTCACTGCAACTGTGTTATCTGTCCTGTCATCACCCATACAATTCTGGTTTCTGTGAGAAAGAACAATCGGACCTGGTTAGGATTGTACCCTCACTCAGACAACACGAGCTCACTGCCTTTGCAAGGTGGTGTAAGTCAATGGTAGCAGCAGATCACTGAATTTGAATCCTGACTCTGCCACTTACTACCTATGTAACCTTGAACTGGTCATTATTGCTACAGCCTAGCTTCCCCTTTTGCAAATAGAGACACCTATTCATGGGGGTTGGTGAGTACTGAATGGATAAACCTGTGATGGTGACCAGCACAAGGGAAATGTTCTACAGCCTTGATATTAGTTGTGAAAGAAAAATCCAGGGCCCCTAGATTTACAGTCCAGCCAAGAATGCCGAGATGAGAGGTCATTCTCTTAAAAGGAATCGGGAGCTATTTTTAGGGGAGGCTGAGTGACCAAGAAGCAATTACTTACTATCCATTGCCACACCTCATCCCTCTACCAGACTGTAGAGGCCATGAGGATGACAGACTGTCCTGTTAATTCACTGCTGCCTCCACCAGCACCTGAAAAGGGCCAGGCACATTGTTCTTGGCTCAGTGAACCTTTGTTGAATGCACAGATGTTGACTGCTTCCTTTTTGTGTTCCCAATCAACTCGTCCAGTGCCTTGCCCTGAGTAGGCACACAATAAGTCTTGGCTGATTTAATTTATAGGTCAGTGGAATTCTAATAAATGGGGAGGACACTGAGATCAAAAGATAGGCTTGTATTTGGTAGGGCTTGGTGGCAAGCAAGGGCTAAATTTTTGGCGTGGTGATGCTAATAAGTTATACGAATGGCATAGTTGGTCTATAAAATGAGGCAGTCCTTGACTTGCAGCTCAGGGGTGGGTATTAAGCAAATGAAACTACACCCATAGTGGTTTCATCTGGAACTCCTTCTGTTTTCAAAGACAGAACCCAATTCAAACTGGCTTCAGTGAAGAGGTGACTTTATGTTACCAAAAAATCTAAGGGTAGACCCCATTTTAGCTGGCTTCAGGGGCTCAAATGTAACACCAGCATCTGATTTCTCTCTCTGTCTCAGGTCCTCTTCTGCTGTATTTTCCTCATTCCCATTTCTAAATGGTGATCTCTAGCAGCTCCAGAGTCTCAACATCTCAAATTCAAACCCAGCTTTCCAGCTGCTGGGACAGACTATGGTTGGCTCAATGTGGGTCATGTGGCATGGACATTGCAGGTATATTGGGTGATCAGGCCTGGGTTCTCTGCCAATCAACCCCTGTGGTGACAAAGCTTGGTCAGGCTTGGTTATATGCTTAACTCTTGGAGTGGGAAAAAAGTAAGGATTTGGGTTGGGGGAGAAGCCACAGCTTGTCTCATGGATTGAGAATGGGAGAGGGGTGGTTGTCCAGAAGATATTCAGGGTACTATTAACAGAAAGCAAAATGGATGCTGCTAAAATGACAAATGCGTACTATACCTGGGGATTTTCATGTCACGTGACAGAAAGCATGCATCACTTCATTCTCTCTTTGCTCTGAAGTCTTCTGCCCTCCCCCTAACAAGCTCCTGCAGGTGCCTGAGGAGCAGCTGCCTCACCCTACTATCATCTGTCTTCTTCCTCTGAACTTCTGTAGCCTGCAGGACCGTATCACTCACCGGCAAGATCAGGTCATTAGTTATCTCTTTATGTATATGTCCTGTCTCTTCATCCACATTGACAGGCTCCTGGAGAGCAAGGGTCACATCTTATTCATCTTTGTGTTCCCCGTAGCACTTTGCCTGGTGTTTGGGGCATGGCTGATAGTTCATAAATCTGCTGACAGATAGAACACCTGATTTATATGCTTCTGGAACCACACAGGTAGACAGTAGCCTGATTCAACTACAACACTACAAAGAAAGAGGAAACCTGTGCTCTGCAACATACCATTTCTGAAAGATCATAGATCTTTTCTGAACTAAATAATGCTTCTGGGGTCAAGATGAATATCATCTCTACTCCCCAGCTCCCAGCAGCCGGTATCATTCTTATCTGTAAAAGATTGAGTGAAGACCCAAGGAATGCTGGTCTCAGCTGCCCAGTATACCCCTGGGCAGCTTATATGTGGGCATAGCCCACCGGGAAGGATGGAGGATGGCATTCATAGGAGAGGAAACAGATGTCTGTTTTCAGTGGCCTCCCATCCCAGGCAATAAGGCAGGGTCCCAAGGTCCCATTTATAGGACAGGTGGCTAGCTCTCTGCCCTGTGCAAATCCCTATATACTCCCCATCCTTATTAATAAAGGGAATAGGGATAGAGGAAGGATGGAAAAATGGAGTCAGAAAAAGTCTTCTTGTAGCATGGATGTTGAAACAACATTTTTCCCAGCATAGTCTTGGTCTGAAGGCCCCTGTGGCTCTGGTTTCAGAATCCCCCTACAGGCCATCGCGGCCAGGGAGTTTCCCCGTGTCTCTAATCCTCTCAAATCAGCCTTGGGGAAGCCAAGTAACTTGTCCAAAGCCAGACAGACAGCCAAGCCGTGGTTTCTGCACCTGTAAAATGGGCCGACTAGTATGAGGATTAAGTCAGGGAGTCACAGAGAGCATCCAGCTGATGGCAAGACACTTGCTAAAATCAAATCAGTGGGGAAACAACGGGAAAGCGTGGTTGGTATAGGAGTGGCAAGAGAAGTCAGAAGAGTGGTGGATGGGAGCCAGGCAGAGGCGCAGGGCAGGGCAGGGGATAGGACAGGCTCCTTGGAACGGAGCGCAGCAAAAGCTGCACCCTTAAATCACCTCTAGTGACTCGCGGCTGCATTACACCTGGAGGGAGCGCAGCGGGGAGTTGCGCTGGCCTGATGCCCCGCCCCATCCCGCCCCAGCTCCACCCAGTCGCCCAGACCCGCCTCTGGATCCACCCCATTCCTAACCTCGCCCCGCCCCGCCTCCTAGCCACGCCCCCAAGGCCCGGAAGCGAAAGCTACTCAGCCTTTTCCGAGGGAACTGTGTCCCGGCCACGAGAGCGTGGTTTTGGTGATTCCGAGTTGCAGGGTTCTGAGCGGGTCAGGGCAGTTCCCACGGGCGCCATGTCCCGGAACCTGCGGACCGCGCTCATTTTCGGCGGTTTCATCACCCTGGTCGGCGCCGCCTTCTACCCCATCTACTTCCGGCCCCTAATGCGGCCTGAGGAATACCGTGAGTGACCTCTGATCCAGTGTGGTGACCTAGTCCCAGTAACTCCCTGTCCCCAGTCATCTACACGTGGGGACGTGGGAAGATCTTGGCTCCGGAGTCAGGCTGACCTGGGTTTGAATTCTACTGTGTGCAGCTTTGTGACCTGAAACAAGCATTCTCATCTATAAATAACTATTTCTATAATATCTAAAATCAGACCCTCTAGCCACCTCTAGCACTCAAAGGTGGTAATGAAAGCAGTCTGCACATAGTAGGTGGGCACTAAATACTAGTTCATGTTCACAGTTAACATTAATTGACTGCATATCATGTGACAGGTTAGGCATACATTGGATCATTTCATTTCTACAACCTCATTTAGAGGTAGGTATTATCACCCATTATACAGGTGGGGAGACTGAGCCTCAGGGAGGTTGTATAACATGCCCAAGGTCATACAGCTAGTAGGTGGCAAGGCAAATACTCCAACCCAGTCCTCTGTCTCCTGATCTTCCACACACTGCAGCTGGAAATGGTACGTTGGGGGGAGGCAGATTGAACCCTAATCGAACTGAGCTTGAAGGTGATTTTATTGGCAACTTCATTTCCACTCCCAGAGATGTCCTTGGGCGGAAATGTTGCAAACCTAAACTGTTTACCTGGATTTTTTAGCTTTTCTTCTCTTCTCAAATCTTTTTTCAGATTCTGCTGTCTTCATTTTAAGCTGGTTGCTCACATGACAATGGTGAATATCCTGGGAGTAATTTACCTCCTTAATCATTCAAGTCCTATCATGCTAAAAGCCAAACTCTCCTTCCTTGAGACCTATACCTCAGCAAGGATTAGCACTTTGATACATCTGAAACCATCTGTCAGAGAGAAAATATTAGGCATTAGAGGCTCATTTTGTTCTCCAGGAAACCTGAATCATCTTGAAGATGAAAGAGAGCCAACCCTGCCCCTTGAGAATATTAGTGGAGACTGAAAGCTTGGCGATTTGAAGGCGAAAGCTCCGTGTAAATGCTCTGCCCGTTACAAAAGCTACAACATTAGGTTTCTGGAGGCAGAGCATTTTAAATACACACTTAAATTTCCTTGTAGCTTTTTTCCATCAGCCAAGATTAAAATGGCCTCTGCATTCTGCCCTCCAGCCTATGCGCCGTGCATGGGGGGTAAACAGGGTTGTGTGAAGCCCCAGATAATCTATTTCCATCATCCTTCCTTATTGGATCCCTGTCACAGGCTATTTTATTATGGCCTCTAGCATTGAACATGGGACAAGGGGGTCTGCTTTGGATCCCACTAGAAAAGTTTCAGTTTTGAAGATGAGAGCAGTGGCTTTCAACTGGGGATGATTTTGTCCCTCAGGAGACATTTGGTTCTATCTGGAGACATTTTGCCTGTCACGGTTGGGGGTGGGGTGAGTGTGCTATTGGCATCTAGTGGCTAGAGGCCAGGGCTGCTGCTAAACTTTCTGCAGTGCACAGGACAGCTTCTCATGGCAAAGAATTACCTTGCCTAAAATAAATGGTGGCAAGGTTGAGAAATCCTGACCTAGATCAAATGAGCAAGGTGTGGGTTTGTGTTATGGATCCCATCAACAGTTTTCTAGAGATTCTCTAGAATCTCTGTTTGTCTGAGCCATTTGAGACAGACAAATCAGGTCTTTCAGGTGAACATTTAGTGAGTGGTCACTAAATGCATTTTAACTGGAAGGAAGTCTACACCTGCACACTTGTATGGTTCAATTTTAATTAATTTGGCCAATTCTTATTTGAGAGTCATAACTGATTTTTTAAACAGAAAAATAATACTAAACAACTAGTATGTGCTGAAAGTTTATGATACATACTATGTCTGGCACTCTTCTAAGCACTTCATATATATTAACTCATCTTGTTCTCATAGCAACCCTTTGTGGTAACTGCTATGTGAGCATCATCCCCATTCCATATGTGGACAAACTGAGGTATGGAACAGTTACGTAACTTGCACCAGGACCCACAGCTGATGAGTCACAGACCTGGGCTTTGAATCAATGCCCTTGATCAGTCCACCATGGGACCATACTGCCCCTCTAAGAGAGTGAGAAAAGGGGGTAAGGCAGATGAGGGTCTAGTAGATGAGGACCTTCAGGTAAGTACTTAACCTCTCTGAGCTTGGCTTCTTTCCTCATCTATGGCAATGGAGATTACAGACCAAATTTACTGGTTTGGGAATGTTTTTGAGGTAACAGGTGAGATAGCACCTACTGTAGTCTTATATTAGGCATCACATAAAAAACGTTTAAAAAATAAGGGCCCACAAGAGCAAGGATGTGAGACAAGGACAGTTCAGCAGGTAGACACCCCCAGAGCTGGCTGGCCTGGAAGTAAACTGGGGTTCAGGCAGGTGAGGTGTTTGTGACTATGGGAAACCTCTAGGAGGACAGAGCTTAATTTCAACTAATTTATTTCTTTGGCTTTTTAAAAAGGTATTTTTAAACCTGGATTTTAGTAATTACTCTGTACCTGTCACTGTGTTAGGTGCTGGGTGGACCTGACCAAACAAGACAGTCAGCCCTTCTCTTGTCTCGCTTCACCTCCCCAGCCCAGGGCTTGGACTCTGAGCTGGTCTCCCTGCTTCTGCCAGGCCCTGACACCCAGCCGTGCTCTACCAGCAGCCACGGTGGTCTTCCTGGTTACTTTTTATTGCTCATTTCTATCTTATTTGCATCTGTAGTCAAAGAATGTGGATTGTGGTTTTGATTCTTGGATATTGATAAAGATTTGCTTTGTGGCTTAGTACAGATCAGTTTTTACAGATGTTTTCAATGTGCTTGGAATGATGTGTAGTCTGGTTGTTGGCTACAGGTTCTATATATGTTTATTGCAGATCAAACTTCTTAATTCTATTATTTATTCCAATAGATATCTTGAAGCCATGTTATTAGGTGCAAGTAATCTAGGATATTCTGGAGAATTGTTTCAATTATATAGGTGTCTTCATTATCCCCCATATTCCTTCACTCTGTTTTATCTGATATTATTATAGTTGCCAGCTTTCTTTTGGTTAATATGTTCCTGGTACATTTATCCTCTTATAGTCAGCCTAAACTGGATTTTTAATCCAATCCAATCATTTCTTTAAACTGTTAGATTGAGTTCATTTTCATTTATTATGTTTACTATTATAGTTACTTTTATTTTCTCCATATTATTTTGTTTTATCTTTTTTTCTCTTTTATGCCATCAAGGCTTTATTTTTCTCCCTCTACTATGTAGTTTAAAAGTTTACATTCTATTTTTATTATTTTATTATTATTGTTTAAAGTTAGTCCATGTCTTTACGTACCTGTGAAATATACAAAGACCTTAGAATGTCTTAGCCCCATCCCAGTCCTGTGTGTAACTTCAGTCCTGCCTTGTGTTGGCTCCTCCCTAAATCAGTGCTTCATACAGTCACTGATAGTTTCTCTTTACCCACAGTCTTCAGGCCTCAGTCCTTCTTGCATCTCCCTCCTTTCTAGTTTCAGTTTTCTTCATCCCGAGATACATCTGTTACTATTTCTTCCGGGGGAATTTGCAAAGGGGAAAATTCGTTCTTGTTTGTCAGAAAATGTATAGAACTTCAGCCGTGGCTGTTGCTATGCCATTTGTTTTTTGGATTTGATCATCTTCCTTGATTGAAGTATTCAATAACCCTCTGCTGTCCTCAGAGTCCAGTCAGTGGAGGGCCACTGAAGTATTTTAATTGGGAGAAGGAGGTGATGACATTCAGTCTTCACGGGTGTTGCTCTGTAATGTGAAGGTGGGGGCTGGAAGGGTCAAGGCGGGTGGTAAGAAGGCTGTACTTCCTGTGGCCACAGGAGAGCAGGGAGAGGTGACTGGAGCCTGCACCCAAATGTTGGTTATCGGACTGGGAAGAAGCATTGAATTTGGGAGCTGTGTTTAGGAAGTAAACTCCACATGGATTTGTGACTGATTAGCCACAGAGTAAGGGAGGGAGAGGAAGGAGAAAGGCACTCAGTTTTCTGGCTTCAGCAGCTGAAGAGATGGTGGTGCTGGTCATTTAATAAGAAACACAAGAAGGAACCAGTTTTGCAGGTCAGAGGATGAGCTCCTTGCATTTGGGATGTACTGAGTTTTGGGTATCAGGATGTGCTCTTGGAGATTTCCCACGGGCGATGGGAGGTGCCAGTCTGGAGCTGAGACCCAGGATCAAGAGCTGAGCTAGAGATGCAGTGTCATCAGCATTGGATGGAAAGGGAGTTAAGGGCACCCGTACAGCATTCAGAGATTGAAAGACACGAGCTGGACGAGGACCAGGATGCTGGTGCTGAACACGGTTTGCAGAGCAAGCAGTCAGGAGAAGCGGTGGCCAGAGCGAGAGGATTAGAACCAGGAGAGGCTGTCGTCATAAGCCCTGTGAAGACAACTCTTCATGAAGGGGATGTGGTTAGCAGGGGACAGGAAGATAAGTGAAAATAGCCATTAGATTTCTTTTTTTTTTTTTTAAGGTAAAGGTCATAGTTCCTTTTATTAAGACTGTTTGAGGTGGTTTGGTAGGGGGCAGAAAGCAGATTGCAGGGAATAAAGAGTAAATAGTGTATGAAATTGACTGAAGATGTTTGGCTGTGTGGGGAGGAGATGACAGAGCATATTTCCAGCAGGTCCAGGGGTCTAGGGAGAGTTTTGTTTGAGTTTTGTCTGGGAGAGATGGGAGGGCCAAGAGAGTCTCTGGACAAAGAAAGATGCTGCAGAGAGAAGACAAGGAATAAAGGTGGAGGTGGCGTGGGATCTCAAGACCAGATGAAGAAGGGAGTTGTGGACGGAAGGCAGGACACCTCTTCTGCCAGCTCCGGAGCAAGGGCAGGTGCGGATGCAGCTAAATTCGGTTTGATGTTGGGAAGCTGTGGGCACTTCCAGGTGATGACTTCCGTTCAGGTCATGTATGTGTGAGAGCCCCCTTCACCAATCCTCCTGGCTTTGCCCTTTTGCTCCTACCTTCCAACCACTTCTCTTAGCCCCTGCTGTTGGGTCTTCCTCTTCTGACTGTCCCGCCTATGTTTGTATTTCTCAGGCTTCTGGGCAGACGTAGGAGCCCACAGCCCTTGGAAGGGTAGGGCAGACACGCAGTCCTTGAGAAGTGGAGCCAGTGGCAACAAGGGAGGATCCGAGGTCACGTAGGGCTCAAGCGTAAAGTCAGTGTGGGCTATTCAACTGGGCTAGTGGGACTGATGCTGGCCAGCCTGGGTGCGGGGAATGTGGAAACAGGTAGGTTCCAGGGCCACTGCTGGAATAAGCCACAAGGAGAAAGGTGCGTAGGTAAAATCAAGCCAAGGAGATCGCCCATGCTTTACAATCAGGCAAGCGGCTCTCACAAGACCGCCTTGTGGGATTTCATGTTGACATTCACTGTGATCTTCAGCTCTTTCACTAACTCAGCCAGACTTGACTCAGCGTTATGTGAAGTACAAGGTCAGTTCTGCACATGCTGCCTGGGTACCAAAATGAGCACCGGGGAGATGGCACTTTGCGGTGGCGGTCAGTGATCCCACACCAGAAGTATGGAGACCGTTGTGCTTCCGGAGGGAATCCCAGACGCTGCCTTTAGCTCTCATCCTGTTGGCGCGCAGCCTGGCTTGTCTGAAGGGCCAGTGTTCAGGCACAAGAACAGCCTCATCTGTCTTTGTATCCTAGAACTAGGTAATGATCCTGAATGTGGCCTTTTGCAAACAGCCTGTCTATGGCATTTCAGGCCAACCTGTGAAATGAGACCGAACGAGGTCATTTTCTGTAATCCTGTTCATTTTTAAATTTATTAGATCTGCAGAAGCATAAAAATCGTAATTTTGCCGGAGACCCTGTGCTTGTCCCAGACCATTCAGCATGTTGCTAGGTGGACACTAGACCCTGACTCCCCAGCCCGTGTGCTGCGTACCGATGCTCAGCCGCACCTGGCAGCTCGCAGTGTAACAGCAGAGTGCAGGCCAAGTGCAGGAGCTTGAGAACCTCTGCCCTCCTGCTGCTCGCTGTGTGTGTTGCTGCAGCTTGCTGCTGCCAACTGAGAACGTATTGTACAGAGTCTGAGTGCAGTTACAAGAAATTGCTTGGTACAGAAGTCATTCTTACCGAAAGGGCATTTTCCCTGTCACATGCCAGGTGCTTAGAATATGCTTTTTATCCCTCTTACCATGGAGTCAAATGAGATGCACAGACAGACGAGTCTTGCTTTCTAACCATCATTACGGAGCTCTCTGGATTTAACTAGACTCTCCGGTGAGGAAACAAAAGCGTTCACAGGATCAGAAAGAGCCAGTGCTTCCAGTGGCCGTTTGGTCCCCCTCCGCGGCTGGTTCACACCCGCCTCCATGGCCGTTGGGTCCCCTCTGCGGCTGGTTCACACCTGTCTCCATGGTCATTCAGTCCCCTCCGCCGCTGGTTCACACTCACACACAGCACCAGTGCCTGTCTAGTTCCGGATTACCCTGTGCTCATCTAGATGATGTACGTGTCCAGGCAACAGCAGCAAATTGAAGCTCTGGGAGAGGAGTTTTTAAATTTTGTACTTGCTCTTTGAGAAAAGCTACTTTGACGTAATCATTGTGGAATAGTCACAATGTTGTTGGACTTGCTTATACTTGTTTTGCAGTTGAGTATTTTCGTGATTCAAAAAACAAACCAACAGAAAAGACCTAAGACTTGTACAGTAAATTTCTGTATGTCCTTCACCTAAATTTACTAGTTAACATTTTGCTACATCTGCTTTCTCCCCGTATGTAAAATACAACATGACATACACATCTAGATAGGCACATATGTACATATGTAATTATATCTACATGTAATAGAATTATTACTATTGTTCTGCGGCACCATTTGAGGGTAAGTTGAAGACATTGTGAACTTTCATTCCGAAACACTTCAGCATGTGTTTCCTAAGAACAAGGACATTCTTTTACATAATCACCATATAATGATCCAATCCAGGACATTTAATATGGACACAATGCTATTATCTAATATTTAGTCTACTTCAATTGTTGCCATTTGTCCGATTACTTCGGTTGTAAGTAGTTGCTTTTATTTTAACTGTTTATTGGCAGGAGGAGATGGGGGGGTGGGGGGGGTCCTGAGGTCATACTCTACACCTGGACAGTATGGCCATTAAGTTATAAGGATATGTTCTCATTTTCAAAGACTTAAAAATTATTAGGTGGCTTCTTTTACTACCATACAAAAACCTGCCTGTCTGCATGTATTACCCGTTTAATAATGTAACTTCGCTCTTTGACTAAAGATAACGATCCTCAATTAAAACTACAAATCAAACCACTGCCTTAGCACCAGGGGGCAGAGTCGGGCTTGCTGAGACTCCAGAATGAGGCCTTTTCTAACCATTGCAAAGCCCCAGGCCCAGTGTTGTATATTTGGGTTTTAATCATTTCACTACTCATAGAAACACGCTCACTACTGAAAAGTCAGTAATTACTCATTGTTCACATAGTTAAACTCCTGACTTCGGCGGTTGCCCTTTTCCTGAGGTTTATAGACTTTTGCTATTTCTCTAATGATAACAAAATAGAAACCTAACTGTCAACCTCATCAAGATGTACTTGCTAAATCCTGAAGGACCAGTTTGTTCTCCTTTTAGCATATTCTGCATTCCCAAACAGTGTCTTTGTGTCATATCATGAATTCATATAAGACTACTTTGGCCTTAGAGTATTTATAAAACATTAACAGATTAAAGAACCAGGGGGTATAGATAGGATGCTAATACCGGTTATCAGTTGGTAGGAACTGGTTCAGTAAATTGGTTTAAATTGCCTGTCCAAGCCAAAAGAAGAAAAAGAAAAGAGAAAAAGAAAGAGGTGGTTGCATAAGGACAAGGATTATAAAGAGATTATGGTCTATTTAAAATAAATCCTCAGGCTCTCTCCAACCTCATTAGCAATTAGCAAGAAAGTGTGAAGACAGAGATTCCTTTCTTTTTACTTGGTTCTCCATTGCATTATAAGAGGTTCAAACACAATTAGGCATTCTGTCCTTGCCATCAGAAGTCAACTTCCTTCCATGCTTGGCAGTCTGCCAGCTTCTTTGGCTTTGTAGTGCCTCTCGGAGAATGTGTTCGATACACCCGGATGTCTGATTGCCTTAAATCTGTAGGTCTAGAGTGCTTTCTGACATTTATTTTTTTAAAAAAACACATCACTTCCCTCTTCCATAATACTGGAGGATGGACCTTTTAGGTGTGGAAATTATATCTTTTTGTCCTGGCGCGATCAATGGCAGTATAGTCTTTTACTAATTGGCGTTTTCTAAGAGCATGTTTGAGAGACGTGGGGATTTCCATGTTGACAGTGGGGTAGGGCTCAGTCCTCCAGGACTTGAACATCTTAGGAAATGAGATCACCTGTTGAGTTATTTTAGAGTGACACCTTAGAGGCTCTGTTATCACGCACTTAGATGGAAGATGTCTTTGGCGGATCTTGGTCCCGAGGATCTTGGTTGCTGTTCACCTGCTACTTTTCAGAGAGGCCCAGTGAAACCACAGCCAGCTGTTGTCTGTAATTGGCTTCATTATGCTCTGCCTTCTCTCTGTCTCTCTCAGAATTGAATATCAAGAGTCACATAATCCCTATTGCCCAGTGTTTTATTTGCCAAAGCAAAATTTAGCATTGATAAAACTATCAGGTAGGTCACTTAGGATTGACTTTCTGTCACACCACTGGAGAAGCAAATTCAATGAATATTCGATTTGGCAAAACCCTGTATCTTCTACCTTTATGCTTGCGTAACTTTCTGAGAATCCAGAGACCAGAATCAAGAAAAGGGCCTAATATTAAATAAGAGCTAAATGTGGATTTAAAGAAACACTGTCAGCTCAATTAAAACAAAGGTCTGATTACAGCTTTTAATTACTATAATTTAGTAATAAACAACCTTTGGCTCCAAGTCTTTCCCCTGAAAAGCCATCATTTGTTTTTCGTGATACTTACAATAATAAGTCTTTGTTTTCATAGACCTTGGGTTTATTCTAAACCACTTAGAAAGACGTGTCAGTGCTTGAAGCCTACAGACATAAAACGCCCAATTTCCCTTGGCCCTTGCCTGTTGGACATCTCCAAAGAGATCGCTTAAGCTGCTGTAGCTAAAATGTACTTTCTAATTGGCACAGCACCTGCAATCAATTAGGGAAGCTTCAATTACCCAAACCAAAGCCACCCACCCAAAGATTAATTTTCTGCTCTATTTCCTATAAAAAACATAGCATATTTAGTTCTGGGCCTAGTCCTTCAGTGGAGTGCATTTTAGACCTATAAACGACATCATTTGCCGTTCATTGTACTTGTTCCTTCAATTCAGCAGTCTTCCCCTCATAATATCACACCCACCAGTTCTTTCAGAATTGTTCGTTTTCTGTTGTTCTGTTGCCTTTCCAAAAAATGCTGAACGCACAGAGAAAAGATGTTAGTTGGCAGCTTTTCTTTTGAAACATGGCTTGCTTTCTTTGACTGAGAGTGCCCAGGCTTTTTGCTGTAGGATCTAACTTCTGTAACCTAAGAACTTTGAGTAGTGGCGTCCTCCTATATTGGTTTCTAACTGTCCCGTCCTTGTCCCGTGTAAATACAAAGGTTTCCTCCACCACTGCCTCCCCTTCTTGCTGAAAAGTAATTTCTCTGTTGTGTTTCTTAGAGAAGGAACAAGCTGTAAACCGGGCTGGCATTGTTCAGGAAGAGGTGCAGCCACCAGGTAAACTGAAACATCAAAACAAAATCTCGTTGGTACTGTTGTGTTGGCAGAGGGTGGGGGCTGGGGCTGGGGGGCGGGGTTGTTTGCAGTGGGAGAGATCCTTCTAGCGGAGGGGCCGGACTGGGATTGTGCTGCTCGTTTCACAACAGTTGCCACTTCCTAGGTGCCACCCTGGGATTTCATTTTAATATTTCCCTCCAGAATATGTTTGCAAGTTTACCCATCCCTTTTTGCATTTGCTAAGTGGGTGTAAAAATGTAACGTGTGTAATTAAATATGAAGTGTGAATAGCTGTTTTGCAGGCTTATTTACCAAGCACCTATTTCAACACTACCCTCATGGGAAAATACTGTTTACTTGTGAGCTGTTTTAATTGATGCGGGATTCTGTTTTACACAAAAGCTCAGAAGTTCCCTTTGTGGCTGGATGGTTAGTTACTTTAAGATGATCCAAGTTGGCTGAGAATGAGAGGTTCTAGTTTATTAACCCAAACTCTTATAATCTGTGGCAACATTCTTTTTAATTTAGTTTTTAATTAGGCCAGATACATCTCTTCCTATTGTGGGGCAATTTCTGAGCCATTTAAAAGTCCCTCGTGGCCGCCATGGCTCAGGGGCCCGGTGGCGAGCCCGCAGTAGCTCGGACCGCATGTCAGCTGCACCACGCAATCCTGATGCATTCCGTTTGTGGGGGCTGAGGGAAGCATAGGAAGTTTCAAAACGAATCCTGTTTTTATTCATGTTTCTTCCTGTAGGGTTAAAAGTGTGGTCTGATCCATTTGGCAGGAAGTGAGAAGGCTGTCACCAACTCTATTATGAAATTAGACATCTTCATGCTCTCTGTTCTGCAGCAAGTCCAATAAATCACCTCTCTATAGAACTACAGCTAGAGAAGAAAACTGTAATGCCATAAATAAGAATACTGTGCACCGATTAATATTTCCCTTCGTAAGCATCAAAAGGACCCTGGAACAAATCACACCATTAGGAAGGTTTCGTGATTCGGTTTATTCTAAAAATGAAGCTGTCTCACCCAGCTGTGTTTGGAGATCTACTTATCATTCAGTCTCCACTACATACCCAACTGTGCTGTGATATGAATACAAGCAACCGGGAGACTTGGGAAGATTCTAGATTGTTTTGCCATCTTCCAGATAGGAAATTTCAGTGAAAAACCACTACACTGAGAAGCCTCATTGGACTCCGAAAGTGTTAAAGTTGGTAAAACTCTTCAGGGACGAGGTTTATTGTACTCTTTAAGAAAAAACTGTTCAGCTGAACTAACCTGTTGAAGGTTGCTGCTTGTTGGAAAATAATAAATGTGAAGCGATTCATACTAAATGGGAATGCAGGCAGAGTAGGGATCAGTGAATTAACAGATGTAAAAATGTGTATATTAAAACGATTTCTTTTTACTTCACAATGGTCTTAAGTTTTTTTGTAAATCCTTTTTTAAAAACTTATTAAATTATACCAAGAACTATTTGACTAGATATTTGACTGTGTGGTGTTTGTCAGTTTGTATACAAGTAAAAAATTTTAAGGCAAATAGGAAATTTGTTGACACAAATATTTATGTACTGTGTGATTCTCTACCAGGTGCCGCACCAGGTGCTGCACAGGTAAGCACGAGAATACTTCCTTCTTGCTCTGCCTGGCCTCTTACTAGATTATATGCTTTTGAAGAGACACATCGTTTTCAGTTTTAGATCTCCCAGAATGCCTTGCACATTACTGTAGTCTCTTTAGATGGGCTGCCTGATGACATAATTTTATTATTATAAACTGGGAGTTTGCTTAACAGACAACAGGCCCAATTCTGTAATTAGTGTCAAAAAGAAATAGGATTACTCCAAAACCAAAGTCATCATTTTTAGTAGGATTTCTCTAACATTTAATTGGCTTACAGTTAACAACCCAATAAAAGAAGTTGACTCATTCGGGGTACATTTGACCACTATTTTCCTTGGAGGGGCCACCAGGAAGTTGTGTAACTTAAAGTCAAATGTTCTGTGGGTGCTCAATTGAGATTTCTTTATGACTGAGGCAAGCGTGGGTACCATCTGCTTTGGAAGATGTCCAGGCTGAAATGACTATCTGAGTGTCGTAAAGAACTTTGGGGCCTCGACTGCCTGTTTGTCAGACGAAACAGACTCAGTTTAGTCTCCTGAGTGGGATCTTTGTCCTGGCCTTGACCCTGCCCTTGGTTCATCTCTTCATGAAGATAAAGGGGGCTCTCTTATTCTGCTCAGCTGCCTTGATGTTTATAAAAGGATCACTTCCTGTTGTCAGAGGGGTCATGTCAGACTCTGCTGCCCTCACTTGACAAAGGCCAGTTGTGAGAGACGCTACTCATGAGGATTGACTGAGGGCCTTGCAGTTTATCCATCCCAGGGGTGCCTCCTGGATGCTAAGGAAAGCACTTGAAAGAGATCTTAGTCAAATACATTTAGGAAACAGTTTAAGTTAATTAGGTCTATTTGCTTCTAATTTGATGATTTCTGAGAGAGGCATAACATTTCCCAGATGTATTTGATCACAGAACATTTTGCACGGATTATCTTCTGGGAGTAGTGACCAACAATATCCTTCTGGGGAAATCTTCCTCTAGACTGGTGCTTCTCCAACTTTTTGAGAACTCCAAAGTGCTTCTCTATATGGGTTATCAACAGATAACATATTAGAAAGTAAAACTAAATTTTAAAATATTAATTCACTTGAGTATCAACAATAAACTCACTAAGTTAGTACGACATACTTTTGTGTAAAAAATTTATTTTCCAAGCCAAAATAATTTGCTAATTTCTTTACTGTCCGGCTTAATAGAAGATAGCTAGATTCTCAGCTCAGCTTCTGCATTCAGTTTGTTGCGATATCACATGTCACGTGGCCTCTGGAAAACTCCACTGTACACACTTCGAAGAAGATGAGAGCGGAAAAGGGTAAGTGCTTTAGTTGCATTGTAAAAATAGTTTCAACCATGCAGAGCCTCTGTAAAGGTCTCTTAGAGACCCCCGGAGGCCCCCCAGCCCACACTTTGAGTTCCCCATTTGGATTTAGTCAGAACTCTGGGGGACTGTGTACCCGGTTGCATTAGCTCCCTAAGAGTTGATTCCAATGGATGTGCTTTTTCATGTCCATTGTCCATACTGAGGGAGAAACTGACATTTGTTATTACTGAAATGAAGTTGGTCCTTTATATATTTAATTTTTAAAGATTTTATTTATTTTCAGAGAGAGGGGAAGGGAGGGAGAAAGGGAGAGAAACATCCATCGTTCGCCTCTCAGGCGCCCCCAGCCGAGGACCTGGCCTGCAACCCAGGCATGTGCCCTGACCGGGAATCGAACCAGCAACCTTTTAGTTCGCAGGCTGGAGCTCAATCCATGGAGCCACAGCAGCCAGGGCGGTCTTTTCTTTGTGATGTCAAATAATATTCTCTTTAGGAAGACTTGGGTTGACATTTTTTAAATCTCAGAACCAAAAGGAGCCACACTGCTGAGCAGTTGGTACATTTATTCTGTGGATACTGATCAGTGTCACTTGTTTCTTTGTATTGACTCATAGGAAGCTCAACCTCGTTCGTGGTTGGCTTTTTAAAAAGCACCTAAGACCTCATCGAATGTATGTGGGCCATTACATTCACTTTATCCATTTCCCCCCTGACCTTATTTTCCTTTCTGCTTTCTCACTTCAGTTTTCTATCTTATCTTGTATGTGAGCCCTCTCGTTTTAAAGTGAGGCAAAGCATAAACGGTATTCAACTGAAAAAACACTTCTAACCTAGTAAGAGAAGTAAATTCACAACAGAGGTTCCAGTAATACGGAATATGAAAAGTGTCTTTAAACAGGTTTAGAGTGTCTGCGGACTCTGGACACTTGCAAACCCTGCAATTCTACTCCTGGTTATTCATGCAGCAGAAATGCATCTGGGAGCTCACCAGAAGGCACGCTAGAATGTTCGTAGCAGCCGTGGAAACTACTCAAATCAACAGAACAATGAATAAACGCACGGTGATAGTCCCACGGCCAGAATACGATACAGCAACGACCACGAACCGTACAATGACTCCCCCGAATGATGCTGAACGCATGAAGCCAGTTGCCAGAGTAATAGCTTTTAGATTCCATTTAGGTAAAGAGTAAAAACAGTGTAAACTGAGCACGCAGTTACAAGTCAGGATAGTGGCTACTCTTAGGAAGGGGGAGTAGTGACGATGGATTGATGGGTCGTTAGAAACAACTAGGCATTGCCCCAAGTAGTTTGAAAAGCACCGACCTGGAAGTGCATCTGAGAGGGTGTTCTCGGTTCCACGCCAGTCCGGGGCCCAGCAGCCGCGTGTGCTCAGCAAGCTGCCAGCGCTCCCGGCCTGCCTGTGTGTGTGGCTCCCGGGATCTGAGGCTTCGCAGCCCTGGGCGGCGGGCCTCCATGGACAGGTGATTTTACTCTCCCGGCCTTCTTCCACACCTGCTGAGTGCAGAAGGCTTGCAGTTTATTCTGCCTGTTGGTAACAAGATGCACAGTTCATTGGCAATCCCTGTGTGGGGGAAGGTAGCGGGAACACCGGGGAGCCTGCTGACTGTTCCCCTGAGCGAGTGCGGGAGGAGGGGCCCTAACGCCGCTGCCGCCTTCCCGGGAGCAGGGTTCTTGGCCAGGCAGTGTCAGCTAAGCTGCCCTCCAGGATCCCGGCTAATTGGAAGCAGCGGGGTGCCCACCACTCTTCTACTTTCATTCTGCTAAGTGGTGTTTCCCCAAAGGGATCATCTGAACACACTGGGAGAAGCGAGAATTTTGCTCCTCACAAGAGTTGGGGAACGGTCCACAGCAGTCTCCTCTTCCTGGGGTTCTCCTTCCGTGATCATACCTGATTAAAGTAAAATGCAAAAAAAGAGGGGTACTTTATTCAGACACTTTTGGTTGCCAGTGACAGAAAACCAAACCCCAAACAGTGCAACAAGGGGAGTCAGTCATGTAATTGGCCACTCCAGAATCACCATCGTTTCATACTGTCACGATCGGTTTTTAAAAATATGTCAGAGGTGATGATCATTTGTGAATATAAAAAGTAATTTTACCCAGAGCCCTCAAGAAACTCCTGCTGCATAGCCTAGGTAGTTTTGCATCTCCTAGTAGATATGAGCTGCTCTCCCTGCGCAATATCTTACTCCCTCTGTCATGGGAACTTTTACTCCTACCTCTCCCACCCCCAGTTTTGCTCCTCCCTCTCGCATTCTGTCTCCCTGCTTTGGGTGGAGGAGCCTTACCCTGTGCTCCAAGAGGAGTCACGTGGTCCACATTGGGCCAATCCGAACACTGTGCAAACTCCTGGCCACAGAGATTGGATCTGGGATGGGCGCGTGATGGGCAATCCTGTCTAGCTGGAGTCAGTCTTGCCTGTTGGCGTGTGCGGTCAGACTGGCGGAGGGTCTCTTTTTCACCAGAGCTGGAGCTATTGACAACCATCTTGCCACCATGAGGGCAGAGCTGGTCTGAGACTAACACCATCGTAGGAGGGAACAAGACATAGAAGTTGGGTCCTAAAAATGCTGCTTATACCTCCCAGCTTCACTTGTGTCTGAAGCAAAGGTATCTCTGGATTAACAAATAATGTTGATAAATTCCCATTCTGTACTGGTGTTGGTTGGGTTTTTGTCACATGCAACCCAAAGAGACTTAACAATTTGAAGTTTATATTTTTATTATTTTTTCTAAATTGTATTCCCCATGTCATTTCCACCTTAAATAAAAGATGTTAAACATAATTCAGCCTTTCTTTATGACTTGGGCTCATTGTTGTGTGGGTAGGTCTAAGGGGCTGCGGTGGGTCCAACCTTCATCTGCTGTGCTTGTGAGATTTCTGGCTTTTCTGTGGGTCTTATCTCTGTTCTGCTGTAAGGAGCAAGTTTTGGCTTTATCTCAAATGTGCTGCTTCTAGTGTACAGTGAGATTGGAAAGCAGTTAGCCTAAAAATCCAGAATCTGTCATCAAATGAAAGAAAGTAAACCCCTTCATGCAGGTTTAGAGGCCTGGTATGGATAAATTGCAAGGGCTTTTTGACATTTTGACTGCCCTGAGATTATGGGGGGGGGGGGGGATATGTATTTGCTTTCTGATTCTGCGTTGTTCTGGATAGATGAGGCTTCCTGATGTTCCTGTTGGTTGAGGATTTAACAAGATTTTCACACTAAAGGATTGTGCAGCGTGAGCACACACGTAAGGGTTGAAATGAAATGTCTTATTACTTAGCAAAGTTATTCGGTTTCCTTCAGAGAAGGAACAGTAATCCACAGCAGTATTCTGAACTCCAGCTGACCTTGAACTTGTTTTTCTTCTTTTCTAAAATAGCCCCTTTATTTTCAACCTCTAATGGCATACACTGACTTACAAGGGGAGGGAAAAAAAACAAGCACACTTGTATCAGAGGGAGCAGTTCACTTAAGGCAGATGTGGAATCAATTTGGGCAAATGTGAGTTGCCAGCTTCTGAACCTCCCTGCTAAGTGAGCGTGCCCTGGAATACAGCGGGGCCACTTGAGCCTCGTAAGTGAGATGCTGGACTGCGGGGTAAACATGTGCAGGGCGTGCATAGTGCTGCCCTTGCTGAGCCCAGCGAAAACCCAAAGGGAGCATGCCTCTCGGAGACGCTCAAAGGAAGACAATGTGTTTAGGAAAGATATTGCCAATGGCATGTTTTGAAATTACTAGGAAAATGGCAGCTCTGGTGATTGATTTTGCAGAATAACCAAAAATCTGCTGTCTAAAATGGCTATTTTTTATTTTTATTTGTACTCCCACTCGATGGGGACTCACATTACAGACATAAAATACCCAAGCACAAAACCATTATTTGGTTTTTTAATCAAGAGAGCAGGACTTGGTTTTTTGCTGGTCCCTGCCTTTGAATGTTCCATCTGAGGCTCTGGGGACCAGGCAAGGCGGTGGGCGGGGACTCCCAGGAGGGTCACTCCTGTTTCTTTTCCAACTAAACATGTGATGCCTTGGTCCATTATGGCTCCCCATTAACTTTGCGCCAGCTCTTGCCAAACACAGTGGTCTTCAGTGATGGTGACAGTATTGCAGTGAGTGGCTGTCAGAGAACTTGGTACAGCCAGTGCCCAGAGCCCTGGCCTCCTGAAGGGCAGCTGCTGCTCTAGTCTCTAGAATGCCTGAAGTGATTACACACACACTGTAGGTGTCATGGGCTGAACTGTGTCCTCTCAAAATTCATATGTTGAAGTCCTGACACCCAGAACGTTAGAATGTGACTATTTGGAGAGAGGTTGTTTAGAGAGATGATTAAGATAAAACGAGAACATTAAGATGGGCCTTAATCCAATATGACTAGTGTCCTTCTAAGAAGAGAAGTTTAAGACACAGACACACATGGAGGGAAGACCACGTGGAGATCCAGGAAGATGACAGCCATGTATAAGCCAAGGAGAGAGGCCTCGGGAGAAACTAACCCTGCCAACCACCTTGATCTTGGGTTTCTAGCCTCCAGGACTGTGAGGAAATAAACTTCTGTTGTTAAGCCACCCCATTCGTGGTACTTGGTTATGGCAGCCCCAGCAAACTAATACAGTGGTTACAGCATAAACATCTTCTGCATGTTGTTGTACCAGTTCTTGTGAACATTTCTCTAGAATAAAATCTCTTCGTCCCATAGGACCACAGACTTAACTTGAGGCTGAATTTCCTCCAAGGTTCACCTTGTCTGCCTTCCCATACTGCTCACCCACATGACTCTCTGAGCTCAACTAATCCACTCATGGCCCTCAAAATACCTTTAGTGCCTTCCTACCCCTCCCCACCTCTCTGCCCACCTTCAGTCCTGTGGCATGTCCTCTTTTCACCTAGCTCGGCACTACAGTTGCGTCCAGACCTATCTTAAATGTGTTCCTACCTCCAAGGCTGCTCTGACCTTGTGAGGACCACTTTTCCCTGTTGCCTGGTTCACACCATGCACTTGGTGTCAAGTGTCATGGCTACCTTGGGCTGTGATTTTATTACCAGCAGGTGACAGCGCTCTCCCACCTTCAGCTCAGGCTAAGATTCTCGGCATCATCCTTGCCGCTCTCTTTCTCTCATACCTGACAGTCAATCTGACAGGAAACCAATGGACCTGCCATCCACATACCTCCAGGCTCTGACCCCTTTCTGTCCCCTCCGCCGTTATCGCCATGTCTGAGCCACCGTTTGCTCTTGCCTGGATTGTAACGACAACCTCCTAACTGAACTTGGCTTCTATCCTTGTCGCCTGTGGTGGGAAGAATTCTGAGATGGCCCTGTATACACCCCACTTTTGAGTGGGGGCAGGACTTGTAAATATGAGAGATGTTGCCCCTGTAATTAGTTTACTCACCAGTTGACTTTCAAGGATCTCTTGGTTGGTCCTACCTAACCAGATGAGCCCTTCAAAAAAACTGGGTTCTTCCTAAAGAAAGAGATTAGAAGTGTAAAGAGAGATTCTCCTTCTGGCCTTGAAGAAGTAGTCATGTTGTTAACTGTTAGTGGAGAGGACCACATGGCAGGGACTTGAGCGTGGCCCCTAGGATCTCAGAGCCATCCCAGCCAAAAGCTGTAAAGAAAATGTGATCTCTGTCCTGCAACCACAAGGATCTGACTTCTGCCTACAGCCAGTGAGCCTGGGAGAGGGCCCTGAGCCTCGTATGAGATCAAAACCCTAGCCAACACCTTGATTTCAGCCAGGTGAGACTGAGTCAAGGACCCAACTAACCCATATCTGGACTGCTGATTCAGGAAACTGAGACAGTAAGTTTGGGTTGTTTCTAGCTACTAAGTTTGTGGTGATCAGTTACGCGGTATGGATAATGAACAGACGTCACTTCAGTCTATTCTCTGCACACATGTCAGAGTGATCCTGTTACAGCACAAGGCACGTCATGTCCCTCTTCATCTCAGAAACCTCCAGTGTCTCCTGTTGTCTTTGAAATAAAAGCCAAATGTCTGGGACATCCTCCATGATCTGATCTCTCCCACCTCTGACCTTATACCTTGTTTCTTCCTTTCCTGTTCTCTCTGCCTCGGGCACAATGGCCTCCTCGCTAGCCAGGATGCATCAGGCCTGCTCATGTTCCCACCTCCAGCAGTGTGTTCTCTCCACTTCCAATTCCCCCACCTTCAACCCTCTCCCACCAGATTTCCCCACCGTTCCTTCCATTATCTCCTTCAGATCTTTGTTCAGGGAGGCTCCCCTACTCTCCACATCGAAAACTGCATCCTCTCCGGACTGACCCTGGCACTCCTAACCCCCTTTAGCCTCCATTAGTGCTGTTTACATGCTTATGTGAATATTGCTGTGTAAGACTATGTATAATTCATTTATTTTTCATGCATTTTATGTTTCCTTCTCCTGTTGGAATTACATGCCACAGAAGTAGGGATCCATGTCTCTTTTGTTCATTGATGTATCTAAGCACCTAGAATAGCAATAGTGCTAACAATCAATACTTGTTGAAAGAATGGATGGATAGCTGTGACTTTTAACAGTGACATGCTTTCTGTTTAGTCTCTCTGCAAAAGCTGTTGATGTCCCACTGACATCACGCCTCCACCTACCTTAGAGGTCACCTGTAGATAGTTCCTAACAAGCAGATGCCTCCTGGGGCTCTGACCATTCTCCTGGGGTAGGCATGAACTGCCAGGAAGTTAACCCAGAGGAGCAACCCCCAACCAGTGAGGGATGCAAGTCAGTGAAGAAACAGCCCAGCTCTCTTGCCCCTCCATGGGACTGAGCCCCAGTTTTGCACAGCAGCCCCATGCTCATTGGCACCTCTTAACTGGCTTTCTTGTCTTCTCTGTCCCAGTTTTCCCTTCTCACGTCACCTTCCAAAGGAATGACAGGGTCCTTATTTCAGGGTCTACTTTTAGCCTAAAGGAACCTAGACTAAAACGGAACCTACTTTCCATTTTAAGGTATTATGGTTGCAAGCCATGTTCTTAAAAACAAGCTTTGGGATTGACCAGCAGATGAAACCTTTAATATTTTCCCCAGAGGAGATTGCAGGATTTACACCCTTAAGAATATTAAAAGCAGAAGACTATAGAGAGCTTTTAGCCCAGTGGATCCTAAGACTTCCTGGGATGGGTTAGGGATGGAGTACCACCAAGGTAAGAATGGAGATTTAAGAACTGCTCTCAATATTCTGATAGCCTGAGAGAAATCATTCATTTACCAATAACAAAACCATGTGGACTAAATGTTAACATTCACCCTTGGGGGGTGAAATTCATCCCTAATTATTATGGCATATTATTCTGATCAAAAGCTATTACAGTTATGGATCTATGATTAATTTTTACAAAGAGGGGAGACACGTTATGAATTCATCAAGGGCATTGGTGTTTGAAGGAATCTTTCTAAGTAGAGGCTTTGGGTGTAAGCACAGTTGGAAACCATTCAACTAACTACCTCCATCCCCCATTCTATAGAGAAGGCATCTGAGGCCAGGGAAGGCCAAGGGACGTGGCCAAGGTCACTCAGCTGGGGGCCAAAGACCAGGGTCAGAACTTGGGCCTCTAGCCTTCCGGTTACACACTCTTGTCACTTCACACAGGAAGGGACTTTGGAAAATCTGGAATTGTTGTTTCATCTGGAGGATATTTTCATAGAGCCAAAATTTTCCTTAAAAAGCAGTGACTGAATTTTACCCATTAGGAGATAAATTAGCAGCAATGAAAAACTGCTGAATATTTACAACATCAGATGAGCTTCTCTGTGGGAACCAGCTGCCTGGCATATGAAGAATAGTACTAAAAACACATTCCCTCATTCCACAATCATGTGGTGTGATTACATGCCTGGTGTGGTACCTGGCATGTAGTAGGTTCTTCATGCCTAACTCTGACTTTGAACAAGTGACGTGACCCCCTCCAGACCTCCTTCTTCTAATGTATAAAATGTGTGTGTGTCAGGGTGGTTCATGAGATTCAAGTGGGAGGACACCTGGTTTCAAGTCTTAACTTTGCCATGGGATCCTGCGTAGGTCACTCCATCCCTCTGACCCTCACTTTCCACATCTGTAAACACAGAATTGCTGATAAACTAAGATGCCTTTTGGTTCAAGAATTCTGAGTCTGATGACCTAGATGTTCCCATGTATCCCTTTCCAGCTCTCGCAATTTTATTGGCTTTGGAATTGATTTGTTTCTGAGATTGATTTTTCTTAACCTAAGCAAAAAGGAAATGACACCTTTTCTACCTTCCCTTTGGTAGGTCAGGCTAATCCCAAGGAAGCGTCTCAGAGATGAACAAAGAAGTGTCAAGTAGACAAATAGAAGAGCTGGCGACCGCAGCAGGGGGTGTTCCGAAACCGTTTCCTTTCAGCCAAAGGTGATCCTTGGGCCATTACTCACATCCACGGGGGAGCAGGAAAGGAAAACCAGCAGCCTTAAGGACAGACCCAGGAAAGGTGGTGGGCAAAAGGACTGTTAAAATACAGATTTCCCGAAAGTCTTGTTCTTAGATTTCTTTTGAAGAGAGCAGACTGCATCAGGGGTGCCTTTTTCCTGACCGATAGATACATCTTCCTAAAACTCGTAGCAGGATGTCCCGTCACTACCCCGCCCTGATACCTGTCGAGGTGGGTGCTCCCAGCGCAGAAACCAGGAACATAGGTTTTTTGGAAAAAATGCCACATACCATAAATCCCGCTTTAGGATTTAACTCTTGATCTGGTTTGTAATATTTCTGTGTGTGTGTGTGTGTAAGAGGGTATGGTAGTAAAGCAATAAAATTGATTTCTGTTTTAATCAGAACTTTTAGAAGTTTTATGCCCCAGTGACCCGGCACCTTGGACAGCCATGTACTTATACCAGCAGCCCCGCCTGGGAAATATTTTTAGAATTCCCCTCTCAGACTTGCTTTCTGAGTCAAAGGTATAGACTTTTGAATAAGGTCCGTTCTCTAGCTCTTTAAAAACAGGCAGTAGAATTCAGCCTGATAATTGGGGAAAGCATGAGCAAATTCGAAAATCATCATTTTGCAACTCCTAGGAAAATAGTTAAATTCAGACAATGATTGTTAATGGCTGGACGCATTCAGTGAAAGACTGGTGGGGAACCTGACCATGGAGGGATCAGGCTGTCACTACCAGTATCAATGATCAATCCCAGTGTCACTGAAAGTAGGACATCGTGTAGCTCCCGATGTGAAGCAATATGCAGCTCACAGCACTTCCAGGAGACATTCCTGCTCCAAGTGTCAGTTGTGTCCCCGGAGCTAGCTTCCATTTAGAGGAATAAGGGAAGGATAGGGGACAAGTAAAATGACTTAAATGACATGACAAGGAAGCAAGGACACAAATTCAGAATGTGGGTCATTTTCCAGGACAACGGAGCCGATTGCCACAAGCTAATGGCGTGAAATAAAGATGGTGATGGGATTTATTCAAGAGTCACAGACAATGAAAAAAGATGAAAAGAGAATGAAGAGACATAACAACCCAATGTCATGTATGGATCTTTTTGAAAATAACTATCTATAGAAGGGATACTTTTGAGATGATTGGGGAAATCCGCTATGGACTAGGCACGAGACAATAGCAGAGAATTCTTGTTATTTTGTTTGCTGCAACCCTAGCTTTGTGGTTATATGGAAAGAGTGTTGACATGTTTTTGAGCCACCTGTTGAAGAGCATACGGGTGAAATGAGCTGATGCCTGGGGTTTGCTTTGGTATACACCAGCCAAGAACAAAAAAACAAAGAGAACTCTTAAATGGATAAAAATAAAGTAAATGTCACTGCATCTTGATAATCATTGCACCTGTGTGATGGGCCTATGGAGCTCTGTGGTACTAGTGTCCCCTATTTTTGTTTGACATTTTAAAAACAAATACTTGGAAGGGAAGTGATGGTAACTTTTAAAAGCTGGTCATTCTGAAGATGGGCGTTAGCCTGCTGGTTCCTTGTGGTTCCTTTCCTGGCAGTTAGTAAATATACAAATATATTTCTCTACAAGGGAAAGAGGGGAAGAAAAGGAGGAGAGGGAAGGGGAAGAAGAAGGGGGCTGTCATGATCTCCAGGATATATTTTTAGTGACCAAGCAAGAAACGGTATAATGGGCTTAGAATGCTATCATTGGGTAAGAACAAAAGGGGGTGGGGGCGGCGGGGGTGGGGCGAAGTCTACCTTCCTCTGGAAGGACACAGAAGAGATCAGTGGTTGCTTTAGAGCAGCGATTTTCAGCCGGTGTGCCGAAAAAATTATTAAAACATGCAATACCTGGTTGATATTTAGTCAGGGGCACTGACCTCTTTTCCCTTAGATTGTCAAATAAAAAAAGTGACAACAGCCAGAACAACAGCAGCCATCTGGTGTGAATGAATCAAAATTATACCTATTTCTTTTGTCGGGCAAAAAAATAATTTTTGCTGTGCCACAGCATCTTAGTAATTAGTTTATGCGTGCCATGAGATGAAAAGGGTTGGCAATCTCCACTTTGAAGGAAAGAGACTGGTGGCTGTCAGGAAATTCCAGGGTCCACCACGTACCCTTTTGCATTTTTTGAATTTTGGACAGTACGTATGTATTATATTTTTAAAATTATAATTTTAAAGAAAAACAGCAAACAAGAGCCATGCGTGCGTGGTAGGCAGTTAGGCAGGAGCAGAGCAAAGATGATGGGCCAGATACAGAAGGTCACCATGGATGAAAGCCACAGGCACCCAGCAACGGGCATAACCGGGAAACCAAGGACATCGCCCCCAAGGTGACCTTTTCTCCCCTAGCATATGGGGTTTAAACCCCCTGACCTTTCATAGCGCTGGTCTTGCAGTTCAGACCCTCCCCTGGCATGTCGCTAGTCTTGTGGGTCTGTCCCCTTGGAGGAGGAACAAGAGGCCGAATAGTGGCTTCATGCAACTCCCACGAGGTCCCTTGCATGACCACTCCTTTAAGCATCAACCCAAGGGATAACATCTAGGCCCCAGAAAGGCAGCAAAACCAGACAAGCAACGCGATGGCTGACATCAGGACCAGCTGCATTGACTAATGACCTCCTGCCCTGGTCCCAACCAATCAGGGGAGACCATGCCCCTGAAAGGACACACCTGGAAAGCTGATGAATAGTCTATTGAGATCTTCCCCTGGGAATTCTCCTCAAATCTTCACCCTTAAAAGCCCTTCAAATGGAGGACCCAGCATGCTCTCCCTTTGCAGAGTACTCCCTTGCCTTTCCTGCTCCTGCCTCTTTCCCCAAGTGCATCATCTTTACTCTTCTCTCTCCTAAGCTCCAAAGACCCTTCTTTGGCCTCTGTACCTTGTTTCCTGACCCTATTTCTTCTACAGCTCACTCCTTATACTTCTGTGACTTTCTAACTAAACTTCCTCTCATGGCTTGAGTCTTGGCTCTGAATTCTTTCCTAGCCAGAACTCAATCACTGAGGCTGCTGAACCAAGGTCCGATCTGACCCCACCTGTCTAACCCCTGGTGTGCTGTTCCTGCTGCCAACACATTTATTTCTCTATTTTAAGCAGGGCATTCCTAGTCTAAAGCAGGTCTTAAGCCTTGAAGGATTTTATGTTTGGGGGATTTCCACCTCATTTATACCTTTCTTCTTTAGGAGCCACCTCCTATGTGGATGGGTCTCATTGTTCCAATATGTGTGAGAATCAGTTCTTTAACCTGTGGGTTGGAATGTGGCATAGTTGGTAGATGTCAAGAGCAAGGACTCTTAAATTAGACTGCCTGGGTTCAAATCCAAGTTCTACCACGCAGAACTCTTTGATCTTAGGCAACATACTTATCCTCTCTGTCCTGGTTTCTTTATTGGAAAATAACGCCATCTATAGCAAAGCGTTGTCATGTTCATTATATTTGTCAATATATGAATTGATTGACAGGAATTTAAAATGGAGCCTGGCACCCGATGGTCACTATGGTTGGGGTGAGGCTGGGGGATAGTCCTACTCAGATGACCTTTTCTAATTATAAAATGGTTCATTTAAATGGAAGTCGACAAGAGGTTAATGAAGACAAAGATGCTATTTTCTGAGGCTTGGGCAGAGTTCAGGGAATCAGTTCAGGATGAGGAAGCCCCAGGAACCAGCAGCAGCGGGATGACAGAGAGGCAAGGGGAGGAAGCGAGGTTAGTGGAATCTGATGAGCTCTGAAGGGACTGAGGCCACCTTACAGGTGCTGTATCTGTAGGGAGGAGAAGCAGCCAGCTGTCAAACCAAAGCTCTTCAGGGAGAGTCAGGGGTAGCAACACCTTCACCTTCCCTCCCCTCCCTTCCAAATTCATGACTTCCTACTAGAATCTTCCCATTCCTGCTGGTGATTTCCCAGGGCTCCCTTTGCATGACTGAAGTCAAAGGGCAGAGGAACCAACTGACTCTAGGTCCTAGAAGGATAGAGTATGGATCCAAAGGGTAACTGCAGAATTAGCAGTACCTCTTCCCCACCTCCCCATCTTCTCCACAAAGGCTGGTCTTACTGGGGAATCCAGTGCAAAGTCATGAAAGCAGTGTATGCTCCCTGAGCCACACCAATTCCCACAATTCCACATGCTCCCTGTGGTCAGGTTGGGGCCACACAACTACTTGTGGCCAATGGACTGGGAGCAGAGACGACAACTGCCACTTACCGGCCCAAGCAGTTAGGAGTCAGCATGCCTGCTCTATCCCTTTCTTTTTCTCACACAGTGACGTGGGACTTTGGAGGCTACAGTTTCAAGTCAGTGCAACTTCAAGATGGAGGAGGAATGCCCAGCCTGCATCAAATTTCATCTAAGCAAGAAGAAATGCTTTTTCGCTGTAAGTCTCTGAGATTCAGGACATACCTGTTACAGTAGCAGTCTATCATGTCCTGACTAATGCAGGTTGTAGGCAGTGGAGAAAAAGTTCCAGCAGAGACTTGGACCAACAAATAAGTTGCCTCACTGACCTCTACCCTGTGGGTGATTGGAAGTTGACTCTCTTTCCTAAGCATCTGAACTGTGTCATCTGAGTGAATGGGTCTCACAGGAGAGGTTGAGGGCAGAGAGTTGTGGGGACAGAATAGAAGGTGTTATGGGGGATCTGAAGCAGAGTCTGAGGTCGCAGGAAAGGAAGGTGGAGGAGGAGAAGGGAGGGGCATTTCCATAGTATCCTGGCAAAGGCTCTAATTAGAAGTGATGCATTTCAGCAGGGGAGCATTTTTTCTTTTAAGGAGCCAAGGCTCTGAGGTAGGTATTATACCCTTTGAAGATCTGTTTGTGTTGTGAACAACAAAAGGTAAGGAGGGTCCTTTCTGAGGTTTAAATGTAAGGTTTTAACTTTCAGCATCTTGCTGGTGTTTTAAATTGATGTCTAGAACATCGCAGGATTACAAGGGAAGCAGAGGTGGGGTTTCCACCCTGCCCTGGAAATTCGGACCCAGAGATGGGAGCCAGTCAGCAGAGGACCTACCAGTCAGACAATCTTGGCCTAGACCTTGGTGCTATGACCTTGGGCAGTGGGAGACTTCAAGGTGAAGAAAGGGAGGCTAGGCTGAGAGAAGGTACCCAGGCCGGGGCAGCTCAGAGCTGAGTCTGAGAGCTGGAGGTGGGTGGCTAGGGCGTGTGTCCCAGGTCCTCACTTGGACATCATGAGCACTGCCCTGACCCTTCCTCCACCCCACGTTGTGTCTCCTTACATCTTTGCATTGACCGTTCCCACTGCTCACTGCCCACTCGGTTCTGACTCCTCAGTTCAAGCCCCGCTCACTGTTTTTGCACCAGGCCCTGGCCAGCCCCTGGATTGTGCCAAGGGAGTGTTACAGAGTGGGGTCCACAAGGTCCCCACAGCCCGTGGTTTTGGGGATAGGGGGAAGGAGATAATATAGCTTTCCAGGTACTTTGCATATCTATGGCGGGTGCTAGTTTCGTAGTTATGCAGATAGTTGTGGCCACGGTCTGGTGTCAGGGAGATGGGAGGAACTTTGACCATAGAGTGGTGGTGGAGAGCTCATGGGGCCTGCACAAGATTCCTGCAAGTGGCCACTACTGGTCGACATACCCACTGCATTACAGGCCACGGTTAGGATTTAAACGAAAAGCGGCCGCCATTTTGGCATGCTGGGCCATGTGGTTTGAACGACCGCAGAGGGACCCCACCAGTCTGCCACGAAGTCTGGTGTGGGAAAAAAAGAGTCATGCAGTCTGAAAGGGTGTAGACGGGAGTCAGCTATGAGGTTTGATGTGTAGAAAGACAGCCATGATGTAGCAACTGGGCAGCTTTGTGTGAGCACTGGTCTGCCATGGGAGAGGCCATGTGGCCTGAGCTAGTAAGAAAGCAGGCACGCTGCTGCTTTGATCGTGCCCACTCTAGCTGACTCTGAAGCCACCAAGGACTCTGCCTTGCAGACGTGGACTCTCACTGGACTCTTAGAACTTGGGACGTGTGGAGAGGACTCTTCTTGGACTTGTGTCTTTCTTGGACCTCACCATGGTCCAATGTAACAAGCATATGCTTTCCTGGACTGTTATACAGAGGCTGAAGACATTGTACCCCAGATCCTGAAGGAGAGAGCTGGCAGATAAGGGATGGGGAACACTTGGGTTTGATTTTGACTTATAGCCCTTTGGGGAGCAAGGAAAGTGTTGGGTCCCATGAGAAAACTGGGGTCTGAACTGAAGTGCTGACAGCCTCCCCTAGGATGGAATATTGTGAATAAAGACCTGTTTTCCTCAACACTAACTGTTGTGTCTTACACCAAGGTGCCTTGTGAGTGAGCCCTCCTTTTCTTGGTAACAGGAGCTGGGACAGGAAGGTGCCAGCAGGTTTAACGGCCAGCCTGGAGGAAAAGATTGTGGAATATAGACAATTGGTGTTTTTGTAATTTTATTGTAAATGTAACTTCCACTCCTTCCCAATTAGAAATTCTGAAGCCTCCATGGGTTTGTACAAATGAAGACCTGGCTGCCTAGGAACTAGGTCCTCAGCCAGGTGTGAGCAGGACCTGCCCTGGAAAAGGCTGTACATCTGAGACCAATCATACATTTGATGGGGTTAGCGCCTCAAGCTTTCTGTGGAATAAAAAAAAAAAAAAATTAATGGTTACAAAAAACCTTGGAAAATACAGAAAACACAAAGGAAGAAAATAAAAACACAACGGAAGATAACCACTCCTTCCATTTTAGAACCTTCCCTTCCATGTGTGTGTGTGTGTGTGTACATCTACAGTCAGAGGGAAATATTTCTTTCCCATAATAAGAGAATTGTCCTACATATGCTGCTTTTTATAACCTGCTTTTTTCACCTTATCACTGAACATTTTTAAATGCCATTAAATAGGCACCTACAGTAAAAAGAGGTTTTTACTGTCAGCCCAGTTTCAGACATGAGGCTTCCCGCCCTGCTTCACTACTTTCTTAGCCCACCCCTCACCCAGGACATGCAGCTGTGAAAGGCACCCAGTTACAGGTAAATCTAATGAGTTCATCTTGCCTCCTGCTAAACGATTTTAGCTAATCCTATGCAACAGCTGCCCTGTGGGGCCTGGGCTGTCCACCCTGGTGGGAGCTTCCCCAGTGGCCCCAGACTCTCCCAGGAAATCAACAGTCAGCTCTCTACAGCTTCCTCATTCCGCACATGCTATCTGCAAAGCCAACTCCAGACACCACATGGTGAACTCAAATCATCAAAAAACTGCAGCTGGAAGCTCCCTTAGGAGACTGCTCCAACCCTCTGAGTTAGAAATGAGGAACCAGGCCTGGAGAGGGGAAGTTACAGCCCACACTGGGCCAGGGGAGTGGGTGGCCCAGTGAGGACTCAAGTCTGTGTCCCTCTGGCCAAGCCCTGTCTCTTCTTTCCACTATCTGCAAGGTGAAGTCTCCATGGCATTACTGAGCCCCAGGCAGAACTTACCGCCGTAAAGCCCCAGCCTAGGAATCGCCCTTGGGGATGTGGTGGCCCCCCTGCCCCTTCTGGATCAAGTCCTGGTTTCATATCCCTGGGTGTGGTGTGGTTAGAACAGCTGCCTCTCTGGCTCTCTGCAATGGTCCTGCCTTGGGGCTGAGTAAACATTCCAGCAACAGGCTTTCCTGTCTCTAGGGCCTAGCTGGTGAAGTGTTTGGACTCTAGAGAGACAGCAGCTTTGCAGACTGTCACTAAGTCACAAAGACCCCTCCCCCGCAGCTCAGGGTCTCCAGGCTCTCTGAGTCATGGAGAAGATTACAGGGTTGGAGCAGATTACAGAGGTTGGAGCAGCCCCAGGAATGGGGTACACCCCTGCCCATCCACCCTGGAGTCAGGGACACCCGTGCCCCTCCAGCACACTGTCATTCAGAGATGCCTTCTCCATGGACCCCAGGAGTCTCTGGTTACCAGGGGAACCTGAAGGAAGCTTTGTCCCTTCCTGATTACAAGATTTATAGCCCACAGGGTGCCTAGGGCATAGTTCTTCCAGCTGAATGCCAGCTCATTCAGTGTGAAATGGGAGAAGATTATCCCAGCTCCCCATCTGCTGTTCTTAAGAGTCTTGGGCTCCAAGCCTCAGTGCAGGCTCCCGAGGCCTTGTATTTAAGCAGCATGGATGGAATTCCAAGGCCTATTTCCCCTCTTTACTGAGCCTCAGCCTCGGAGATCCCCCCTACCTTCCCCGCTGACCCTCTTCTCAGTCTGGCAGCTGCAAGGTGTTCCCTTCCACCCACAGCTCTGCTTCAGGCCACTTTCACCAGTCGGCTAGCCGGTGTCTTTCTTCCAGGGAGAACCACTGATGGGATGTGAGCCTTCTCCCAGCCCAGATCTCTTAGCTCTTTTTCTGCATCTTGAAGTACATGCTGCCTCATTTCAACTTCAATCTAGTCGCTTCTCCTACAGATTTTCTTACGAGGCATGCAGGACCAAAATATTCTTGGTGGCCACCATATTTGCTGAGAACTAACCCAGTTTCCTGATCTTCTTAGGGACAAGAGAAGCAAGACAATGACTGACCCCTGGGAAGGTGACAAGCAGGCCAACTCTCCAGGTTAACCCCACGGTCTTAGAGCCTGCCTTGATGACTGGAGCAAAGCCTGATGCCCGCAAACCCTTCAGTCAAGCATCCCCTCGATCGGTCAGAAAGCCTTGGCTAACTCTCACACCCCACCTCCAGGCTAGGAGGCCAGAATTTTTATTCGGCAACCTTTATGGGTTTATAAATGCCACTGAGGTTTCCACTCTTCAAGAGACAGAATCCATTTTCAGGACTGCAAGCCAACAACCCATTGCCCGAGGGGAAAAGGGTGAGGCCTCTGAAGGAGGGGGTATGCACCTCCTGATGGGCCTGCTGCCCCTGATCCGGGGCAGGGGCACAGCTCTGAGCCTGACTGCCAAGCAGGGAGAGTTGAAGGGGAAGGCAGAAACCAAGGAATTGGGAGAGGAGGGGCAAATGAGGAGAGCACCAGTCTTGCCGCCCACAGGGACAGGCAGAGCCAGAGATAGAACCAGGCTCTACTGAGGGCAGCCCTGCCTAGCTCTGCTTATGCACAGAGGCCAGAGGCCAGTGGTGCCTATTTTCCCAGCAGGATCAGCTACATCATTTATGGGGTTCAGGGCAAAATGAAATTGCAGGCCCCTTGTTCAAAAATTGTTGAGAACTTCAAAACAGAAACTGTAGAGCATTCAACCAAGGGCCTCCGGGGCACGCGCACAGGTTACAGGCCCACGGGACCACCCTGATTCCAGTGCTGGCGCTGGTGTTTTGATGGGTCACTGCACTGATTGAGATGCAGTTGATTAAAATTAAAAACAAATTGAGAGAGGGACATGATTGGATTAAACCAAGGAATGGAAGTTGCATCAATAACACTAATTATGAGCACCTGCTCTATCAGGCTCTCTTCCAAGTCCCTTGTTTATTCAATCTTATGACAGCTATAGGGGGTCATCATCATCATCTCCCCCAAATGGGGAAGCTGAGGCACTGAAAGGTTAAGCAAGGGAACCATTGTGATGGTTAGTGAACTGACAGGTTAAGTCATCTACTCAAAGGCATAAAGGTCCTAAAAGGGAGAGGTGGGATTTGAATGCAAGCCCAGGGCCCCTGGCCTAACTGGTATGGAAGAAACTTGGTTCTTCTCGCTGACGCAGTACAGAATTACAGATCAGTGCTTCTATCAGCGTGCATACAGGGTTTATTAGTGATGCGTTCTAATGAAAGAGAATGGGGCTAGCTAAGGTGGGGGAGAAAGTCAAGAGCAAGGGTGGCCAGAGTCCCTAGTCCTTTGTTCTGAGGACTTACATAGTCGGCGGGGTAGGGGTGAGGGAGTAACGTATTGATCAGTGGGTAATGGTAGTGCCAGCTTCCCCTGGGGAGACGTGACTACCCAATCGTAGGTACATGTGGGGGTTTGTTCCCAGATAGTGGAAATGGTTAAGGACTTGAACCCAGATCCATCTGTCTCCAAAGCCCTTGCTTCCAACAGCCATAGGATATGAGCTGACTTTTAAGGTTCCTCCCACTCCCAAGACACTGTCATTCTAAACCTCCCGGGGAAGTGATGCAGTACCCACCCAGGCAATTTTACTTTAGCTTGTGTTGATATTTTTACTGAGAGCTTGGTGACTGCTGGGGGCCTCTGGAATCTGTTCCCATTCTGAATCAGTCCTCTGGAATGTTGGCCCAAACCCTGGACAGATCATTCTGATTCTTTCTCCCTCATATTTTATAATCATGTTTTCACCTAAGTGCTGATGAGGGCCCATGCTTTAGACTTCATCTGTATTTATTATTATTTATTTATTACTCTCACCCAAGGACATACTTATTGATTAGAGAGGGAAGGGAAGGAGAGAGAAAGTGAGAGAAACATCTATGTGAGAAAGCAACATCAATCAGTTGCCTCTCCTACATGTCCTGACAGGGAATGGAGCCCACAACCTAATTAGGTGCCATGGCCAGGAATTGAACCCATGACCTTTCAGTTTACCAGATGACACTCTAACCAACTGAGCCACACTGGCCAGAACAGATTTCATCTGCATGTAAACAGAACGCTTTGTGGATGCTGCATGTTGTCCAGAAAAGTTTGTGAGCTCTCACTTTCTCTGAGCAAGGAAGTCTGGGGCAACCCCTATATTCAGACTGAACCCCACATTTCCCTTGGAAGTCATATGGCTAAAGCCACAGGTTGAAAGCGCTCTGGTTTAGGACTAAACTCGGGCTCTCCCTAGTCTTCTCTGTTCACTTCCAGATCAGCCCCAAAGAGCTGATCATCTGGCCCCTGAACTGCAGGCACCAGCAGATCCTGAAGGATCTAAGCCCAAAACACACGTGGCAGGACATAGCTCTCTGGTTCCCAGCAGGCACTCAGCTCGCCCAGAGATTTATCATTGTCACCTGTGTTAGTTCCCTCTGGTTGCTGTAACAAAGTACAACCACCTGCGTGGCTTCCAGCAACAGGAATTTATTGTCTCATGGTTCTAGAGGCTAGAAGCCCAAGATCAAGCTGTCCCCAGGGTCGTGCTCTCTCTGAAGGCTCTGTTACAGAATCTGTTCCATGTCCTTCTGTTAGTTTCCGGTTGCCAGAACTCCTTGGTGTTCCTTGGCTGGTAGACACATCACTTCAAGCTCTGTCTTGTGGTCACATGGGGTTCATCCAGCTTGTCTCTGTCTCTATGTCCCTTCTCTTCCTATGTGAACAACAGTCATACTGGATTAGGGTCCACCCTAATTGAATATGACCTCATTTACCTTAATTATATTTGCAAAGACCCTATTTCCAAATAAGGTCACATATACAGGTGACAGAATTAACACTTTAACATATCTTTTTGGAGGACAGAATTCAACCCTCAACATCCCCCATACCTCAGTCTTGTGTATATATACTGCTGGGGACACTTGCATGCCATTTCCTGCATGCAAGCCTTGTTAAATCATGTGGTCCTCACCTTGATCCTTTGAAGTAGGATCTACTAATAGCCCCATGTTACAGATGACAAACTAGAAGGTCAGAGGGGTTAGGCAGTTGCCAAAAGTCACACACCCCTCCCAACAGCAGACCTAAGATCTACGCCCATGACACTAAGCAGCACCCATCTCAGGATGCAGTGAGCAGGGGAAAAGGAAGCCTGGGCCCTCGTGTCAAGAACTTTGGGCCTGTTGGGACCCAGGCACGCTGAAACAATGCAACGGCTCTACAAAAGGCCGCACAGGCTCTGTGCTGGACACTTGGCTTCAGACTCCTTTCCTTCACATCGACAGGAGGGTCAATATCAGGACTTGTGCTGACCTCTTGGAAGCCCCACACACATGCACTGTGATTGCCCACCCACCTGGCCGTTGCTTTCACAGGTCTTTGCTTCAATGCCACCTAATTAAAGAGAGCCTCCCTGACTACAGTATCTAAACTAGTGCCATCCAGCCTACCATTCCCTTGATCTCTTTACCCAAGATGGCAGAATAAATGCATAGCTGAATGTAAAGTGGCAGTTCACATTAAGCTGATTGGAGTGGAGGAAGAACAGTTTTTCCCTGAGAACCTAAGCTCCATGAAAGCAGGAAAGCATTTGATTCATTGCTCTCTTCCCAGTGCCTGACACAAACCAGGTTCCCAACCTGTACGGATGGACAGAGGCCATGTTGCCCTGCTCTGGGAAGTGAGAAGCCCAGGAAGGCGGTGGTTGGACCTGATCGGGACCTTTAAGCATTCTGGAAGGTGGGGGGAAGGAAGAGGAGTCCTCTATCCCAGGAGGCAGAGAGGTGGGCTCTGCGAGCCAGCGGGCTGGCAAGGAGTACGGCCTGCGTGCAAAGTCAGAAGACCTGGCTGATTGGAACAAGGCTGGGGTCAAAGCTAGAGAGGCACATTGGTTGCATCTGATTATCAATTACTTAAGAGCCGGGGAAGTGAAACAATATTTTCTTCCCATCCATAAGCATCAGGGATTTCACTCCTGCATGATCTGAACTGTGCAAAGATGAGAGTTATTGAGTTTATCTCGTTCTCCCGACCCCTTCAGTATCACCAATGATCTTGGCCTCCACAAAAGCCAGGGCACGTCTTGAAATAACTTCTTTTCAGGCAATTAAATCGCATCTGAATTTATAAATCTGGATGTGTCAGAGGACCTTGTTACCTCTGTCCGCGGGCCTGGAGGCCAACATTTTCTCACCAAACCTAACGGGCTCGTAAGGGGAGCCCAATATCTGGCTGATAAAGCAGGCACATTGTCTCCGGGCTCCTCAGGGTTGTCAAGCTTCAGCCTGCCTCTCCTGCAGTGCTGGATTTCAGGCATGGGGACGCCCCTCCCCTCCAGCAGCCAGAGATGCCAGGATTCCTTTAATGCAGGTCAACACCTTTCATTTCATTTCAGAAGGAAACCGCCTAAAACTCAAACTGCCCCAGGAGGAGCAACATGCTGGTTTAAATTAATACTAACCTGCAAATGACTAAGCCCAGACCTTTGGTCTCTGGAGGGCAGATTTTTAAAAAGGAATGAGAGGGGAGGCAGTGTGGAGAAAGAGAATGGACTTTGTACAAGCCCAGTTCATCCATTTACTAACCGTAGGACTTAAACAAGTTCATTAACCTCTCATCTGTAATAACACTGGGAGCCCTGCTTCAGCCAGACTGAGCTGCCTACAGCACCCTGGCTGTGCCGGTTCCCACCCCCACCTCTGTGCCAAAATTTCTCAGGAACCCTCTGGTCTGGAAAGCTCCTCTCTTCTTTTCCCACCTGACTCTATCTTATCTTTCTGGTTCTCTGGATGTTTTTCCAGGACTGGATGGCCACCTCTGTGTTCACATAGTCAAGTCAACTCTTCGCACCCTGCCTCTCCTTACCTACGCACACCATCAGACATGGAGAATGTAGAAGGCAGGGGCCGTTTCTTGTTCTCCCCTCCTCACCTTCAGGTCATCATTAAGGATCAGCAATTGTCTCTTCAATAACAGAGTTGTTTCTGCTACAAAAAAATGGTCCAAAACATAAAAAAATAGCAAGAAAATGATTGCACGCCCTTTCTGTGTCACGCTGCAGCATCCAGGCCCCTAGGAAAACTTCCCTGTGTTTGACTTGGCCATTTACTATTGAAGAGAACCCAGACACTGAACGTTATATGTTACTACACAAGATTTTTGCCCCATCGGGCTGGAGGTATTTTCTTTCTGGCAGAAAAGATAACCTATGACTTTATTGCCATGCAGAACATTAACTAGATTCACCAGCATAGAAATCTTATTCTAACATTCTTTTTTCTTTCCTTTCTCTTGCCTATAAATATCTCAAATATTCTATAAATCAGTCAGCTTTCCCATCTTACTGGTTCCCTCATTATTTAATGAGCTGAAAAAGTCTTTGATTTGTGTTCATTCTATATTTTATAAAAGCCATGTTTTTAACTTTTTGAAAATTATATTTTGATATCTTTTTAAAAAGCTCTTATTTACTTATTTTTAGAGAAAGGGGAAGGGATGAGAAAGAGAGGGAGGGAAACAACAACGTGTGGTTGCCTCTTGTGTGCTCCAACTGGGGACCTGGCCCACAACCCAGGCATGTGCCCTGACTGGGAGTCAAACTGGTGACCCTTTGGTTAGCAGGCCGGCACTCAATCCACTGAGCCACACCAGCCAGGGCTATTTTGACATCTTGCAGAAATTTTGTGTAGCCTAAATAATAGACAGCCTCAATTGTCTTTGTCTTTTTATTTTTTAAGGGCTAAGCATTGAGCTAAAGACTTTATATCATCATCTCATTTAATCATCATCACAACCTTATATTAACTAAATCTTTATTTTGTTGATGAGGAATCTAAGGCTCAGAGACTCAGTAGCTTGGCAAAGCCAGAGACACACACTGTACCAGCAAGTTCACCCACCCTCCTGTTCAATCCCCATGACAACCCTATGACACGGGTATCAGAAGCCCCCTGTTGTCAATTGGAAAACTGGTGTTTAGTTACTTGCCCAAGGCATCACCGTTTGTGCATGGCTAAGTCAGGATTTGAAACCCTGCGCTTACCTATTACCACTTTTTCTTCAATGACCAAGTGACTTAGCTTACGAAGAAGTCCATGATGTCTAGCACATTACAGAAAATGAGCTTCTGTAGAAAAGTCTGGTGATGAGGAGGTCTAGCCCCTGAAAATGTATCAATTTTCCCTTTCTCCATAATACTAGATGCTACAAGTTTTAGCTGGGCCCTGACCATCCCAAAGAAAGATTTCATTTCCCAGTCTGCTTTGCAGCTACTTGTAGCCATGTGATTAAGTGGGAATTAAGCAAAATTGTCATATGGCTCTTTCAGAAACCTTCCCTAGAAGATGGTTGATGAAGAACATTTTCTTGATACCTTTTCCTCTTCTTCCTCCCAGCCACCGCTGTCATGGATGTGCTATATGGAGGTCTAGCTATGACCTTATATGATACCATGGGCATGATTCTGGCCCTGGGGACTTAGAACGTTTACTGGAAGGAGGCTGGGTCCCTGGGAGCTTGGCCAAGCCCTGGACTTCTGACTTCCCAGCTTTTATGAGAAGAAGAAATAAACAGCTGTATTATGTAAGCCAGTGAGATTCCAGATATCTATTGCTTGCCTCTGTCAAAAAAAACAGAAGAAGAAGAAGAAGAAGAAGAAGAAGAAGAAGAAGAAGAAGAAGAAGAAGAAGAAGAAGAAGAAGAAGAAGAGGAAGAAGAAGGAGAAGAAGAAGAAGAAGAAGAGGAAGAAGAAGAAGAAGAAAAGAAAAAGTAATAAATAGAGCCACTTTAACATGGAGCTGGTGTTGCCATGCCAGAGGAACTGCCTTGAAGGTTAATGTCTCAAATCTTTGGAATGTTTCAACTGGGCAAACTGACCTTTGGACTGGGCCTAAAGTAACCTTGTGTCTCAAAGAACTATGTGCAAGGATAACAAGAAAGCAGATGTTATGACTACTGGACTGAAAATTAAAACCATTGTTTAGAATCAGTGTCATAGCTTATGTTATCGGCACCACTGGAAATACCACCCTTCTATTAATGTCATTGTCCCCTTTCCCTTTTCATAAGTACCCATTGTCTTTGTCTCCTAATTGGAACACTGTTTGGACTTTGGACTGACTCAATGTGTCCCAAAGAGCTATTCTTTGATCTCAAATAAACGCTTGATGCCTCTTCCTTTGAAAAGCCTTTTATTTTTAGTTTAACACAACCAAGCACAATCCTAATAGACACAACACAAAGGAAGTGGAGAGGGAGGCTCAGAGGCAAGGTTGGCTTTCTTCACAGAAGTGCCCAAGGATGCCCTTGACAACAAGATCCGGCCAGAAGGGCCCTGGAGAGCCCCGCAGTTGGAGCTGTCAGGGAGACAGATGTGGAACGGGTTCTGCCAGCCACGATTCGGCCTGACGGGTGTCCCTGTGTGCTCTGCCAGGCCTGCCCTGCCCACCGATTTTATGGCATGATTAGGAGCCATCTGCAAAGACATTATGGCTCCACAAAGGCACCCACAGTCTCTTTTCTTCCTAGCGGAAAGAAATCGGGCATGCCCAAAGCTGTAATGAGGAAAGCTGTTAAGCATGGGTTCTCGTCTCAGCAAACCTGGGCAGGAAATACCTTCTGTTCTGCTCCTCTGAGCTGTGCCCTTCGGCAGTGCGAGAATAAAATATGTCACTCTTCCACAGACACCGACAAGCATGTGAAGCCTCTGAACTTGCTAGAAACTTAAAATTCGGCTTTTCCTCCTCCTAGGCCTCTGGAGGAGGAGAAGGACTTGGTTCCCCTACAGATGAGAAGAAGGCTTGGCAGGCCTGGGTAGCGGCATTAGTCGGCAGGGGTCTTTTGTTTTATTTTTTTTTAAGATTTTGTTTACTTATTTTTAGAGAGAGGGGAAGAGAGGGAGAAAGAGAGGGAGAGAACCATCAATGTGTGGTTGCGTCTTACACACCCCCAACCAGGAACCTGGCCTGCAACCCAGGCACGTGTCCTGACTGGGAATCGAATCTGTGACCCTTTGGTTCACAGGCCAGCACTTAATCCATTGAGCAACACCAGCTGATAGGGGTCTCTGAGACTCCTTTACTGAAGGCACCCACAGAGCTGTTCTCTGCCAGAACTGTGTTGCCTCCACTGCCAGGTGTCCACTCCTGGGGTCTGGCTGCCTCAGATGATGTCTTGGTTTGGCCATGCACTTTGCTATGTGATCTTGGTCACAATGTTCATGTGCCTCAGTTCCCCTCTGTCAAATGGAGGTTATGTTTGTTCCTGTCTCCAATGGCCGTGATGAAGACTAAATGTAATGTTTTCAGGAAAGCTTTTAGATGCCTGGCACATAGTAAATGCTCAAGAAATGTTGTTTGTTATCATTGTTATGAAGTAATAATAACACAAGGTAACACTTAGAGCTGGTCAGTGTACTAAGTATCTATGTGTTTGTATCCTCACGAATCTATGAGAACTACTACCCCTGCTGCTGCCACTTTATTGATAAGGAAACCAAGGCACATTTGGGGCTGAAACCCAGGCTGCTGCTCCACTGGAGGGAGGAGGGGATTCTGTTTCCTAATTGACTGCAGCCCCTGGTTTCCCCAGCACAGCCAGCTCCCTGCCTCAGGCTTTGAAAACAATGCTGCCTTATCCAAGTCCCCATCAATACACAAGTAGATAAAAAGAGTTGTAGTACATATATACAATGGAGTGCTGCTCAGCCATAAAAAAGAATGAAATCTTACCATTTGTGACAGTGTATTCGAGGTGAAATAAGTCAGCCAGAGAAAGACAAATACCATACGATTTCACTTATATGTGGAATCTCAAGAACAAAATAAATGAACAAACAAAATTGAAAGAGACTCATAGACACAGAGAGCAGACTGAGGATTGACAGAGGGAAGGGGGGTTGGGGGACTGGGTGAAAAGGTGACGGGACTGAGAAGTACAAATTGGTGGTTACAAATAGTCATGGGATGTAACATACAGCTCAGGGAATAGTCAATAATACTGTAATCACTATGTATGTGCCAGGTGGGTAATAGAAATATCAGAGGGAACACTTTGTAAAGTATATGACAGTCAAACCACTATGCTGTCCACCTGAAACTGATACAAAATAATATTGAATGTCAACTGTAACTGAAAAATTAAAAACAAATAAAATGTCTCTGCCTCATTCTTCCCCAGATCTGTGTCCCCTGGCCCCTGGCACCTTCTCAGCCCTTGTTGGACCCAGTTTCACTGCCACACAGCCCCTCACTCCTCTCTTCACTCTGGTTCCTTGGCAAGGACTCACTCATTCCCTGGTTCCCTTGGGCTCTCTTTCTGCAGATGAGGCCAGAAGCTCCACTGGCAGAGAGACCGTCTGCCCGGCCATGTCTGGCATACAGCAGGCAAACAATGAATATTGAAAGCGTCATCGATCTGAGACCTGAGAGAAGGGACTCCCATTAGATGTAGAGGCACATCCTACTGACGCTGCCTGCACCAGGCCCCTCCCCACGAGGGGCAGGGCTGTGTGTGCGGAGCCCGTGCTGAGTGCCTGGCCCTGTTCAAAGCATCTCACAGGCAGCATCTCATTCAACCTCACCTCATGGAGGGTATCTTTATCTGCTCGGGCCGCCATAACGAAGTACCAGGGACTGGGTGGCTGAACCAACAGGAATGTATTTGCTCACTAGTCTGGGGGCTGGAAGTCCAAGATCAAGGCATTGGCAGGGTTGATTTCCTCTGAGACCTCTCTCCTTAGCTTGTAGATGGCCTTTCTCCCTGGTCTTCCCTCTGGGTGTGTCCCCTAATTTCCTCTTCTTATATGGACACTTGTCATATTGGATTAGGGCCCATCCCAAAGACCTCATTTTACCTAAATTACCTCTTTAAAGACCCTATCTCTAAACACAGTCACATTTTGATGTACTAGGAGTTAAGACTTAAAGATACGAATTTTGGAGAGACACAATTCAGCCGATAACAGGATAGAAGATATTATCTCATTTTTTCAGTTGAATAAACTGAAGCACAGAGAGAATGAGTAACTTACCCGGGTCCACAGCTAAGAGAGGGCAGAATTGGTGCCAGAATAGCCTGAGTCCACAGCCAGAACAGGGGAGCACTGCCTGCGCTCCACCGGGCCCAGAGGCAGGTCTCCAGCCAAATGCTTCTCTATAGCTGAAGAAATCAAGACTTAGAAGTGAAAGTTCTCACCTGAGGCCACTTAGCTGACAGGTGGCAGAGCGAAAACTCCAGCCCAGGTGTTCTGGCTCTGAGCCCAACTTCCTTCTACTCCCCCACCTCCACCCCCTGATTCAGTTCCTTCTGCAGGAAAAGGGGATGGTAATTGGTCCCAAAAAGGTAAAGAAGAGTTTGGGAATAAAAAGCAATGTTGACTTTGGCATCACAGTAAGGGAGAATGAATGAAAATATGGTTTCCTCCAGCACCTCTAACGCTTGCCTTTTATGAACGGCACCTGTGTGGGTCAGAACTGCCCCGGGCAAAGCTGGGAATAAGGCAGCAGAGCTCACCCCCCTACAAAATGTCTTCTCCCTGCCTCCTGCAGCCCCTTCCCTGGCAACAGCCACCATAATAGTGCTAACACTTTCCAAATGATTACTGTGTTGCAGGCACCAACCTGAGTACACACTCATTTAATCCTCTCAACTACTCTGTGGGGTAAAGGGTGGCGTTATTATCATTTCTATTTTATAGATAAGAAAGTCAAGGTCCAGCCCTTTGCCCAGGGTCCCCTAGGAAGCAATGGGAGGAGACTGGATGTAAACCCAGGCAGCTGGCTTCCAGCCTAAGCTCTGGTCCACTCATTCACACTGTGGGGTGGATGGCTGACAGGAAGTTAATGGGTTAGCTTCCCCCAAGTACTCCTTCCCCGGTTCACTGCTCATTTGTGCACTGAGAACTTACTGTACCTACTCTGCCTGCTCTGACCCAGGCCAGCCTCAGATTCCTCCCTCCAGCCTTAGAGGGCAGAGGCCCCTTAAAGAGGAGGCATGGACCCTGTCTAACAGGAGTGTGTCCAAGGTGCTCTGGGGCAAAGAGGGGACTCACAGCCTGGGGAAGTCAAGGAAGGCCGGATGGGGCAGTGACAGACACACAGGGTCTTGACGGGCAGGTGGAAGCTTGCCAGGCAGAGAAAGGGATATTGCCACAAGAGGTCTGAGGCTGGGTGAGGTAAGTAGGAGGAGAGCCCAGAGGTGAAGTTGGCTGGGTGCCATGCTGAAGAGAGGGTTTCATCCTAGAAGCCATGGCATTTTAAGGTCCCTGTGGGACTTAAAGCAACATGGTCTTCAAGCTCAGTAGTAGCTTCCCATCCTCCTTGAACTAAAATCCTGAGTGCACTATGTGGCCTAGAACGCTGGACATAATGTGACTTTCCCGCCTGCGCTCCTGCCCTCTAGACTCATTTCCTGCCCGGTCTTCCTCTAGCTCTACCTGTCTTCCTGATCTTCCCTGAACTGGCCGAGCACATGACCTAACGCTGGACTCGCCACACCCTCTCTGCCTGGAGCTCTCCCCCAGTCTAGTTGTCATCCTCGTTGGTCGGCTGATTGCATTCTGCAGAGCTTGAGCACGGCTCTCAATGAACACTGGTTAAGTGAATGAACGAGCTGGACTTTATTACACTCCAGTTCTTCAGCCCTGCCATTGCGCTGAATAGTCAACCAGGACACACTGCCCCCTCCGGGGAGTCACCCGTTAACTCGGGGCTGCTGCCGGTTGCCAGCGCAGCCTGCAGTGCGGGTCTGGGCTGCAGTCAGACTAACAGTCGGGCTGCTCCTCCGCCTGCAGCTGCATCGAACAACTCTGCTGCCACCAATTCGTCTCAGTAGCAGAAGAGATGCTGTGAAATTGTCTGAATTGAGAAGCTGATGGGAAAGTAAACGGCGCCTGTCATAACCCAACCTAAAGTGACAGACAAAATTCCTTCTGGTAACTTTGGCCTGCTCCTGATGCTGGAAAAGCGCGGAATGGAAGTCTTTCCCACTTCTCCTACCCATACTTCCCTTCACCTCTCTGGGGGCAGGGAGCGATGGAGAGCCTCAGAAAAGCTGCTGGGTGACAGTGGTCTCAGGACAAGATGAGATCCCTGGCTGAGTTATTGGGGAAAGATGTTCTTGGCAAATTTTGAGTGGTCAAAATATCAATAAAGTCTGTGATGGTAAAGAAAAAAAAAAAAAAGTTTCGATTTCTTTCCCTGGAAGCTAAGTGTCAAGCAAAGGTCATATATGTGTGTGTGTATGTGTGTGTGCATATATTTGAGATTTCATTCAGGCCACACTCAGCATTTGAGTCTTGTCATTTTTTTCTCAACTATTTCAGAACGACAAGAAGTAAAAACAACTGTGGGTTCCCAAATCTTGGACCCTAACCCAGTGCTCAAGTTTCTTCCTCATCCTGTTATTATTCCTTCCTGTGGAATGACAATATTAGCTGCTTATGAATAAACCAAGGCCTTTTTCCAGCAGTTGCAGATGAAAATTTGTTTTTCAGGACTGAGCCCGATTGAGAAACAGCTAAAGGATCCACGCCCAGGATCGGGGCTCATAGAACCCTAAAACAGCTCCCCTCTGCTTCCCGGTAAGGAGAAAAGAAAACGGCTGTCAACTTTACACGTGAATCCACAACCGGTTTTAAAATAATTATTTAAGGGAAAGTGGCAGTGGGGAACTCTGGAAAGCAGATGTCTTCACACTTCAGGAGAGAGATTCTTCCCCTAGGAAAAGCTCAGGTAGTCCCTGCGCGATGCTGAAGAAGACATTTGGATGCCGTTTTCTATAAATCTGTGCATGCGGTGTTGGGTTTTATAAGCCCACAATGTACAATGTGCGAAGAGTCCCTTGGGATTAGGTAATTGTCTGCAGCTTTTGCGGGCTCTGCTGGGAGTGGGCTCTGGATGTTTACTGCCTGAAGACTGCAAGACAGCGTTCACGCTGCAGGCACGACGCACAAAAGTGGGAGGTGGGCTAGCTCCCCATCGTTCCCAATATGTACAAGTTGGCAAGCTGTGAAATTTTGGAAAGGACAGGCGGGAGTTGGAGAGAGCAGAGCGGCGCTGGCTTGAAACCCCAGCTCAGAGGTGCGCGCTGAGCCGGTTCTCCGTCGGAGCACTAGATGGCGCTAGCAGCCTTCCCCGACTGAGCTGCCTCCTCCGGCGCCGCCGACCGAAGAGGAGGCTTTCCCAGCGCGAGGTCCACCAAGAAGTGACTGACGACAGCCCGAACGCGCTTCCCTTAGCTTCGGGAGCCCACAGCGCCAACGTGTAAGGCCATCAGTGATGTGTTTAGCCCTGGAAGGCAGCACGTCTAAAGGTTAAGACCCACTGCTTTGCACGGCCATGCACTGCTTTCCAATCGCTTCCTGCCAGGAGGGGCGGGTTCCCTCACTGGGACTTTTTAAAAATCTTGACTTGATTTCTTGCCAGCACAGCTTACCCTCCACCAGCTAGCTACCAGAGATCTTCCCTGAGAGACGTAATTGCTCTGTGTCCTCTAATACTTGTTTTCTCTCCCCCTTTCTCCCTGGCCCCCGACCCCCGCTACCCGCTTTCCCCCCATCCTCTGACATGGGGGCAGCCAGGAGTCACCCCGCACGTGGGAGTTACCCTTCTCCCCCCATTGGGTTCAGGAGAGGCACTCAGAGGCTCAGATGGGGAGCTAGCCCATCTCCTAGTTTTGTGCGTCATGCCTGCAGCGAGGACGCTGTCTGACGTCAGACATTATGCCTCAGACTTGGAAGGTGTCTCCATGTACAAAGGGACATAAAGATTTACCTGTATGAGACCTCAAGTTCAGAGAGTTGTTATGTCATGTTCAGTACCAGCGCTTTCTGTTGGTCTGTCTTCTCTTTTTTATCATTATTCTTTACTCCATGCTTAATTGCCTCAAGTGGTTCACAGGGTAAGGGATAAAGAAGCCAGTGACTCTCAAACCAGTAGGAGATAATTAACAGGTGAATACCGGAAAAGGGGCAAGGAAATGACATTCCGAAGCTCCTCACACATATCTCTGGGGTCAAAAGGAGGAAGATTGTCAACACCAAACACATAGAAATGGGAAGATGTAGCTAGATAACTTTGCAAATAAGTTGAGGATAGACCTATAACTAGATTCATTGTCGTCGTCGTCGGCAGCCGTCTGTCTCGAGAGATGATGGTGTAGCTTCTTAAGAGTCTATCTGCACCGCCGAGAATGGCTGTGCAGTCCGACTCGGGAGTGACACGGTATCTGTCCCCTCCCGTGTTGAATCGACATCTTGCGATGATGCTGGAGTGTCCTCTCCAGTGAAGCTGAAGCTACAGAGCCTGGGCAGGGTGATATGGAGGGTCTGCTGTTTCCCATGCAGCAGACCCCCCCTCTCTTCGCAGCTGAAGGGTCCAAGGGAAAGACGGAGTCAATACAGCTTGGCTTCAGGTGCGCCGCAGGAGTTGCCGGTGTTGACTACAACGTCAAACCGCCTTAGGGACTCTGGCTCCGGATTTTCTGTCGGGGTTTACTCCCTTAGCCTTTCCCCTGAAGAGGTATGCCGCAAGGCAGTGGAGGTTTTTTGGAGTCAGAGTTTTCCTTCTCTGATGTGCCCTGACTGGAAGATCGAACCAGCGACACTTAGCTCGCAGGCCGACGCTCAATCCACTGAGCCAAACCAGCCAGGGTCTATAACTAGATTACCCTTAGTTAATCACACCCGGAGTTAAGTAGCTAATCATGTTAGATTGTGACCCCAGATTAACCAGTAATGGAGAAATGGGGGAGAAGGAGAGGAGAGGGGAAGCTAACCGCATTAGGGAGGGGGAGCTATTCACGTTAGTATAAAACCAGTTTTCTTTGTCTACTTCGCGAGCGCATGCCCCTGGCTGGCAGTGCGCCAGACTCTGCAGACTTGTGAATAAACGCCTCGCTTTGCTGCTGAAGTCCTGTGTCCCGGTTTTTTATTGTGAGCATTCCTCACAATCCGTCGTCGGCAGCCGTCCATCTCGAGAGACGATGGTGTAGCTTCTTAAGAGTCTATCTGCACCGCCGAGAATGGCTGTGCAGTCCGACTCGGGAGTGACACGGTATCTGTCTCCTCCCGTGTTGAATCGACATCTTACGATGACGCTGGAGTGTCCTCTCCAGTGAAGCTGAAGCTACAGAGCCTGGGCAGGGTGATATGGAGGGTCTGCTGTTTCCCATGCAGCAGATCCCCCCTCTCTTCGCAGCTGAAGGATCCAAGGGAAAGACGGAGTCAATACAGCTTGGCTTCAGGTGCGCCGCAGGAGTTGCCGGTGTTGACTACAACGTCAAACCGCCTTAGGGACTCCGGCTCCGGATTTTCTGTCGGGGTTTACTCCCTTAGCCTTTCCCCTGAAGAGGTATGCCGCAAGGCAGCGGAGGTTTTTTGGAGTCAGAGTTTTCCTCACAATAGTATCCTCAAATTCACATTATCTAGGGGGGGGAGTGTATTCTTGAACATGTATACACATGCAGACATCTGTATGTGTACATGTACATACTTGTACATATGTTTGTGTGTATATATGCATTTGAGTAGGAATGTACTTAAAATGTGTTCACACACACACACACACACACATACACACACACTCAGACACCCCTAACCCAACATCAACAAAGCCCAAGGACGATCAACAGAGAGCCCAAGGGTTCACACTGGGTTTCACATTGGGTTAGGGGCAGAACTTGGCCTCCATTCCAGGCATCCTGACTCACAGTCAGTCCTCCCAGAATGTGTGCTTGTCTTTAATTCATATAAATAATTTGTTAGTCAGATCTAGCAAAAAGGAAAAAAATCAGAAACCACTCTAGGTCTTTCATACAGAGGGGACTTGACTTGATACAGGGAATTGGTTAGACAAGGGATGGGAGAGCTGAGAAGACAGACATGAAGATGGAGGGACCCAGAGATTATCCACCCAGGAAAGCACCACCAGCACCCCTACAGCTGGAGGGGCCATGGGAAGAGTGATAGAACCAGAGTGCAGAGCTGGAGCTTATGGCTGGGGCTCCAAAGTGGGGGTTGCCTGGTGGGATGTGAAACAGTTGGGACCTTCTGCAATCTGCCGCAGCCACAGAAAAGGCACAGGGCCTGTGGGACATACCACAGAAATAGAGGAGGAAACACCCTGGCCCCGCCTTCCTCCCACCTTCCAATCTTCTATCAGGGCTTCCTGGTGCCTCAACCAATCAGAAGGTGGAGGCAAGAGAAGCTGGGAATTGTAGTTCCCTGTGATACAAAGTGGAGCAGGGGAAGGGCAGAGATAGATTGAGAACAAACTGGCAGTTCCTGAGCAGAATGGTGGTGTGCTGTGATGCATGTGTGCATGTGTGCACGTGTGTGTGCATGCATTTAGTATAGTATTGACATGAAGCACGTGGACTGCCTGATTCAAATCTCAGCCCGTGTGTGTGCATGCATTTAGTATAGTATTGACATGAAGCATGTGGACTGCCTGATTCAAATCTCAGCCCCTCCATTTACTAGCTATAGAACTGAACTTATCTGTGTCTCTGTTTCTTCCTTTGTACATTAGGGATAGTAATGATGAGCATAGATCTCATAGGATTTGTGAGGACTAAAGAAATGAATCTATGTCAAGTTCTTAGATGGTGCCTGGCATGGAGAGAGCATTCAGTCTCAGCTACTTTTTTTTTTTTTTTAAGATTGGTCCATGTTATAGTACAGGCATCAGCTAGTCTGTGGCTTCTAACTACTGCACATGTTCCCACAGAGCATGTCCACCACATTTTATCCAAGGGAGCACGAGGCAACTCTGATCCACTGTCCGCTTTCTGTTGAGATGCCTGGAGGGGTAGATGTGCATTGAATTCAGGAACAAAATCAGATGGTTGCATGTCACTGCCATATGTGATTGTACTGAAATCCAGGATGACACCTTTAGGGTCGGTTTAAGGGCAGGGTTACTTTGAAGCATTTGTCAATGGGATGAACTAAAAGTGCTTGGTGAAATTCATTTGACTGAAGTTTAACCTCTCATAAATGAAATAACTTGGCTGTGTTCTTCTATTACAATATAAGTTCCATAAAAGTAGCGTTCATATCTCATTTCACTGATCGAATCCCTCCCCTGCTCCCCACAGCTGCCCTGGGAGTTGGGCATTGTTATCAACTGAGGAAATGAGGTTCGGAGCAGTTAAAAAAAAAAAACTTCCCAGTGGCTGAGCCAGGATTGGCCTGAAGTCTGAACCTGATCCTTTCGCCAGACTGCCTCCCTCAAGGTGGTGGCAGCTAGCCTGACTGGTGGAGCAGGAAGTCACCTTTCGCTTGTGGCTGAGAGAGTGGGTTGACTCCATGGGCCTGAAACTTGGGTGAGAAGGACCAGAATCTGTTGCAGATAGCCAAAGGGCCGCAGGCAGAATCTGAGATGCAGTCAGAACCAGGAGTATGTGAGAAGTGATTCCAGGTCTGAAACCATCCAGGGGAATGCTGGGCATCCTCACCTAAGGGCAGGAATGGTGGGTGGGAAAAGCAGGCTCAGAGGACTGAGGTCTTGGTGGGATGACAGGTAGCTTTATGTGATTTCATTGAGTGATTACTGCAACAGCCCATTGGGTCTATGTAAATGATTGCATTTTGTAATTGAATCCAGCTGGGAGATCTGAACTAATTCTTGGCTCTGCCAGTTTAGAGGCTGGCTCATTGGGACAATCGCTCTGCATTTCCAAGGGTGGATGTGGACCATTTATCTATGCCTTGTTGGCTCAGCAGGTCTAGAGTCAATGCTAACAAGAGCAAATTCATATTCCTAAAACGCCATTTTTATCATATTGCTCCTGGATTAAAACCCCGCAACGACTGCCCATTACCTTCTGGGAAAAAGCCAAATGGCACACCTGGACAGGTGTCAGTCCTCTGCAGTCAGCCCACAGCCTGCCTTTGCAACCTTACCTTCCTCCTCCTCCCACACTTAATATTTATTGAGTGCCTACTGTATTCTGGGCACTGCAAGGCATGATGATTAAGATTTGGGCTATGCCATTGTTTGAGTGTTGAAATACTAATGCCTAGCATGATGGTAGTAGGAGTGGGGTCCTTGGGAGTTGCTTAAGTCATGAGGGTGGAACCCTCATGAATGGGATTATTGAACTCGATTATTATCGAGCTCCCTCACCTCTTCTGCCATGTGAGGACACCACAGGAAGAGGGCCGTCTGAGACCCAGAAGAGGTTCTCTCAGCAGAACCTGACCACACTGGCAACCTGTTCTGGGACTCCCAGCCTCCCGAACTGTGAGGAACAAATTTCTATTCCGTCTGCCTGCCTGTCCATCTCTCTGCCTCTATCTTTCTCCACCTTCTCTCTTACCTTGACCCCTTTCTGATCATTGGCTTTGTCCTGCAGGTTCTCCCTAAAATCCTACCTTCTCTGCAGACTCCTGTTTGCAGGTGCCTTCAAGAGGACAAGCCCCACCTCAGCCTGCGTGTCCCCAGTTGTCAAGCATCAGGCCCCCCCTGCCATTCCCTTTCTGGGATTCTTTGTTCAAATGCTCAAGAGAACTGGCTTGTCCCCCAGGTGCTCATGTGGTCAGGAACCAGGCCTTCGCTAGGCCTCAAGGTAGCACAGTGGGAAGGACAGACAGTGGGGTGGGGCACAGGAGGACACAGTCTCCATGACAACTCCTTAGACAAACCTTTGGTACTGGCATACATCAGAGATATTAAAGGTTCTGTTCCAGACCATTGCAGAAAAGCAAATGTTGCAATGAAGCAAGTGACAGGAAATTTTTGGTTTCCCAATAGACATAAAAGTTATGTTTACACTATACTGTAGTCTATTAAGTGTGCAAGAGAGTTATATCTAAAAAAACAATGCACTTCCTTAATTTAAAAATACTTTCTTGCTAAGTCCTTTGTTGTCATTTTGACAATTTTCACAGCATCTTCCCCAGGAGTAGATTCCATCTCAAGAAAGCACTTTCTTTGCTCGTGCATGAGAAGCAACTCCTTGCCAGGTCAAGTTTTGTCATGAGATGGCAGCAATTTAGTCACATCTTCAGGCTCCACTTCTAATTCTAGGTCTCTCACTATTTCCCCCACATCTGCAGTTACCGCCTCCACTGAATTCTTGAACCCCTCAAATCATCTATGAGGGCTGGACGCAACTTCTTCCAAACACATGTTAATGTTGATATTTTGACTCCTTCCCATGAATCACCAGTGTTCTTTTTCCTTTTTTTAAGATTTATTTATTTATTTTTAGAGAAGAGGGAAAGGAGGGATGAAGAGAGGGAAACATAGACATGCGAGAGAAACATTGATTCATTGCCTCTCGCACGCTCCCAACTGGGAACCGGGTGGCCCACGGCCCAGGCTATACCCTGATTGGAAACCAAATAGGCAACCTTTCGGTTTGCAGGCCAGTGCTCAATCCCCTGAGACACCAGCCAGGGCACACATGTTCCTAATGGCACCTCAAATGTAACATAAAAGATCACCAATCACGGATCATCACAATGAATATGATAATAATGAAAAAACTGGAAATGTGAGCATTTCCGAAATGTGACACCAAGCTATGACGTGAGCAAATGCTGTTAGAAAAATAGACTTGCTTGATGAGGAGTCGCCACAAACGTTCAATTTGTAAGAAACACATGACATTTACAAAGCAGAACAAAGGGGAGTGCAGTAAAATGGGGGTATGTCTGTATTTTACCGAAGATGGAGTGGAGGCCTAGGACAGACTGCTCGCTCCCGTTTACCCTCAGGGGACACTTGCCCTGTTGTGCATGTCCCCAGTTGGATGAGAATTAGAAGGTCTTGGAGGCCAGGAAGCGTGTGCTAGACTTCTTTGCATTCTCCCACTCCCCCTGCTCCCCAGCCGTGGCCCTCAGCCAGGCCTGGCTCAGAGCTGAGGCTGAATACACATTCGTGGATTTGAGGACGCAGGCCAGGATTTCAGACCAGTTAAATTCATTTCCTTTCATCATCATAGCCCGGAATTTCAATTGTGCCAGTGATGTCAAAGAGGCGTGAAATGGAAGGCAGGGGAGCAGCTGGAGGCTATGCGTCTATACGATATGACTGTATTTAACAACGTTTTTTAAAAATGTGGTAAAATATACGTAACAAAATTTACCCATTTTTAAGTGTACGGTTTGGTGGCATTAATTACATTTCCACTGTGGTGCCACCATCACCACCATCCCTCCCCAGGTATTTTTCACCTTCCCCAACTGAAACGCTGTCCACTTTAAACAACAATGTCCTGTTTTCCCTTCCTCTCAGCCTCGGGCCGCCACCTTTCTACTTTTTGAGTCTATGAATTTGACTCCTCACATAGGACAGGTCGTATACAATATTTGTCCTTTTGTGTCTGGCTCATGTCACTCAGCATAATGTCTTCAAGGTTTTATCCTTATAGCCTGAGTAAAAATGTGCTTTTTTAGAGCTAAATAATATTTCATGGTATGTGTCTACCACATTTGGTTTATTCTTCCATCTATCGATGGACGACACTCAGGTTACTTCCCCCAATAGCTCTTTTTAAGAAAAAAATTAATTTAGCCCTCATGATGTTCCAGGCCTTGCACACAATCTCTAGAATGCATTGTTTAATTTATCTCCCCAACAGCTTTAAGAGTTGCATATCTTTATCTTCTTTCAGGATGGAAAAACTGAGGCTTGGGAAAATGGAGGAGTTCACCTCCCATCACCCAGCAAGTAAGTTTCAAGGCCAGTGTCTCTTCGGGACATGTGATGCCAGAGTCTATAAGCTTCCCACCCACTTAAGTAGCACACTGGTAATGCCATCAGCAGGATCCTGAACAAGGAAATCTGTAGAACAAATGACCCTGTGCTTTCAACAAATAAAATGGAGGGGGAAAACAAAACAAAACAAAACAACAACAAAAAAAAAACCACGAAAATAAATAAGGAAGAGAACCTAGAGATGAAAAGAGATTTAATAGACAAATCAACCAAATGAAATGATTGGATTTGTTTGGATCTCTATCTGAAAAAAACCGCTGTTCAAAAAGTGAACGACCGGGTAAATTTAAACAATGGGTAATCTCTAGAGGTATGAAAGTATTATTAATTATTATTATTATTATTTTGGTGTACCAATGGTATGGTGGTTGTGTTCTAAAGAGAGTGAGAGTCTTAAAGGTACAAACTGAAATAGTTAGAGATAACATTCATGATGTTGGTGTATAGAATTTGCTTCACAATAAAATTGACTTTGAACTGGTAATAGCTAGAACCCAGAGATTAAACAAGACTTAAGAGACACGGAAACCAAATGAAATATACTGATCCCTGTTTTGATCTTGATTCCGATAAATCAAATATGAGAAACAATCCAGGAGACAATAGGGGAATTTGAACTCCAAAGTGTTTGAATGATATTAAGGCAATATGTTTAATCATTTTAGGCCTGATGATGATATGGTAGTTATGTTTCAAAAAAAAAAAAAGAGTCCCTGTTTTTTAGAGATGCATACTGAAACATTTAAGGAGGAAAGGATATGCTATCTGGAATTTGTTTCAAAATATTCCAAGAGCAGGGTGTGGGGACAGTCAGTGGGGAGTATAGATCAAAACAGATTGGCCATGTGGTGATAATTATTGAAGCTGGGTGATGTGTACTTGGGGGTTTATTTTACTATTGTGTTTACTTTTGAATATGCTCAAAAGTTTCTACAATAATAAGCTTAAAGGCAAGTGCTTATGAAGAAATAGTATCCCATTCCTATAAGATGGGAAACTAAAGCTTGAGAGGTTAAGTAACATGTAATCCAAACTGGTCTGCCTGACCCTAAAGGTCAAGCTCTTTCCTTTGGCATCACAGTGCAGCTGCACACTGGAGTGGAGTTAGACTTGGATTTTGCGTGTCCCCCCCAGAACCACATGGAGGAAGTTCATCTGCAGTAGGAAAGAGCCCAATATCCCATAACTGAGAAATGGCCACCGAGAGACACAGAGAGAATGATATGGAGTCTCTGCATCCAGTCATGCCTGAAATCAACTCCATTCCAGGAACCGTCGTTTCTGGAGTCAATAAATATTCCTTTTGCTGAAATTGGCTTGGCTTGAGTTTTCCTTGCTTGCAACCCAGAGTTCTGGCTAAGACTTGCTTTATTACCCAGAGGCTTCCTGATTCATGGCTTGTTCATCTGGCTTTTCTCACTTTGACTCTCACAAATGCTAATAAGTCAAGAATGTGTGTGAAGATCTAACTACGAGGAGACTGGCTACAGAATTATTTATTATGGTGAAAACTTTGGGAAAAAACTTAGATGGCCCATTATAAGGGATTGTTCACCTGCATGATGACCTAGTGTTCTTAGGTCTATTTGGGTTTCTGGGTAAAAAGTGACACCTAGTGATATTAATGCCGTGAGTATGGTACCCGTGCGGGGGTTCAGCTCCACTTGTCTGGCTTTCTCCTTGAGACATTTTACCACTGCCTGGTGCTGTCTAGGAAAACACTGTTTCTCCGCATGAAGCTGTCCTTTGGGGTGGCTTACCTGAGCCCTGGGCGTCAGAGCTGGGCTAGGTTTGTGGGGGTGGGAGAAGCAGGGAATTGTCCTTGCAGTGGACTATGGTATTCATGTTTCTTCTCTCTTTGTTCCACATGCTCCCCCTGTCTTCTGCTAATAGACCCCCACAGCCCAGGCCTGGCCACTCAAAGCTTCTTCTCCCCAGGACAATTGTGAATGGTGAAGAAAAGGCATGGGACCCAAACAGAACCCTTCCCTGAGAAAGATATTCCCTCCTTTGCTCTCTTTCTCTCCTTCCTAGATTGCCAGTTTATTATAAAAGTATATAACTCAGGAAGAGCCAGATGGGAAAGAACACAGGGCAAGGCATGGGGAGGGGTGCAGAGCTTCCTTGCCTTCTCCAGGGTGCCACTCTCCAGGAAGCCCCACACTCCTTTGTTTCACTGAAGTTTGTAAGCTGGAACCCCTGGGGTAAAACCATAGTAAGACACTCAGGAGCACTGTGGCTGGTGTGGCTCTGTGAATTGAATGCAGGCCTGCAACCTAGGTCACTGGTTCGATTCCCAGTCAAGGCACATGCCTGGGTGGAGGGCCAGGTCCCCAGCTGGGGGTGTGCAAGAGGTAGCCAATCAATATCTCTCTCACACATCATCTATGTTTCTCTCCCTTTCTTTCTCCCTCCCTTTCCCTCTCTATAAAAATGAATAAATAAAATTTAAACAAAAAAGAAGGAAAGAAACTCAGGAGCTGTGTTTTACGACCATGGACAAGGCACAGAGAAAGCCAGTTTGCAGAAAATCAGGATGGAACAGATACACAGAGAGAAGAAACATTCTTGGCAGCATCCCATCTACTTCCTGGTTCTTGATCTTTCCTGAGGTTCTGCTGCATCTCTGACCTTGGGCTTCAGTGGACACCTTGGAGTCTACACAATCAACCCCAATTTTTGCTGAAGCTTTAACTGGTCTTTGCTCTTTGCCAACCAAAAGGGCCCCAGCTAATATATTCACTATTCTCCTTTCCCCTTCTGAAGCCTGTGCACAAAACTGCTCCCTCCCCCTCAGTCACATACAGACAACTGCCCCTAAGCAAGCCATCAGGTGCAGACCAATCCCTGGGCCACCCATTCAAGCCTGGTGTCACACCCAGCCAAACAAAACCCCTTTACACAACCTAGAACTCACAATGCCTCCTACTTTAAGTCTAAATATTATCATGTCAATTGATGGTCATTGGCAACAATTCAATGTCAACAAGAATCCCCAATTTGGGGTGCAGTGAAGAAGGAAACCTTATTCAGTGCAAAACAGCTCAAGTTGGATATAGCACAGAAAACAGCACTGCTGCGAGGCAGCCGCGGAGCTGCGCCCCTCTCCAGCTAGACAGCTCTGTGCTACTCCCCCATGATCTGCTCCAGTCTGCTTTGGGGAGACGTCTTTGGTGTTTCCGCTCAGCCAGAGAGATGTCACCTTCAGCGGAAAGGGGAAGCACACTCTCTGAGCCAGAGAGGAGCTGGCTTATACGGACAGAAATCCCTGCCCCTGGTCCCTGATTGGTCTGTCCTCATGCAAATGAGGGCTCCATATCCTTGCAGTTTGATTGGTCCAAAAGGTACTTTCCTGATTGGTCAGAAATAGAGCTGCTCTGATTCGGTGGAAGATAAGATTCCATGTGCTCCTTTATAAGGGCTGGCTTGATGGCAGAAACACAGTGCAGAGGAAGGTGGCCAGTGCAGGCTTCTCTGGGAAGTGCCGTTTCGTGAGAGGCCCCTGTGCAGAAATGGCTGCTCAGCTCTGTGTGGTTTTTTTTTGTTGATTTGTTTTCATTGTAGCCCAGTTAACCACCAGAAGCCCTTCTTAATAGCTGTCTTCTTTCTCAGGGTTGACATAAATAACTATCATTAATTCTAACTCAATCAAGTTGTTAGATATGGAGGAAATAGAAGAGTCAGTATTCAGACCTACCTATGTCCACCTGTATAGGAAGGTGCTTAATCATTTTATCCTGTTTTCTTTAAAAAAAAAAAATTTATTGTGGTAAAGTACACCTACCATACAATTTAACATCTTCGGTGTTTCTTTAACTGAAGCACATTCACATTGTTGTGCAGCCATTACCACCGTCCATCTCCAGAATTCTTTTCCGCTTCAACACAAAAACCTTGTGACCATTTTCTATATTTGCATATCAACCAATCTTTCAGAGCTTTATTTCAAGGAAGTAATCTGTGAAATCTGTAGTCCTGAGGGTAAGGGCCCCTCCCTCAGTGCCACCAGCCAGCGCCTCTCTGGTCTGACTGCCCCCCCCCCCCCCATCAGCTAGATCAGCTGGTAGGAGAGGTATTCAGCCCCCCACCCACCATGCTGCCCTTCACAGTTGGAGCATCAGTGGCCTCTCAGCTCGGCAGCAGAGTACACAGACTTGGACACTCACCAGCTGAGCTCCAAAGCCTCTCCAGTCGCAAGAATAAATGAAGACGACCCTGAGGTGAGGGGACACAGGCTTGATGCGAGGCTCAGGAGATAACCTGCCAGAGTGTGGCAGCTGAAGGGGGACGGCCACACACAGAGAAAAAGGACTCTCTCAGACAGTGGCTCCCTGGCTGGGGGCTGCCTCAGTGCCTCAGGAGTTAGTTGGGAGGCAAGCGAACTTCCTTGAGTTGCTTACAGAGGCTGGGATGCGGCACTGTGCCCCAAGCCCGTCATGGGGACAGTTGTTTCTTGGTAATCTTCTGGGTCACTCATGACCCTCCAAATTCAAACCCAGGGACTGGAGCTCTGATTCCTGGGTCTACCGGCCTGGGGTTGCTGAGATCTCGGTCTTGCCTGTGAGACTCCCTGGCATCAGCCAGACTGTCCCAGCTCAAGCACTCTGGGTTTGTATGACCCCCTGATGTGGACCTTGGGGGCACTTACTCAGGCTCCTCACATGTGTGTCATTAAAACAAAACTTATTTCCAACTGCCCCAGGTTGCATGTGAAAAGTCTTCTGAGAAAAGTCTTGCGTGTGCTAAGGATGACCACCATCATCATCCCTCAGTGGGAACCCTCTGTCAAGTTCTCCTTTGGTAACAAGAAGTGGCCAGGCGTGGAGGAGAACTCTGACGGGAAGGACCGAGCTCCCGCCTCCACTCCTGCCAGCGCTCTCCTGTCTTGTGCTAACAGACCTGCAGTTCCCCGTGCTGGAGAGACCAGCTCTCCATTCAGCCATCTGTTCCTTCCTCCCAAACAAAGCCTCCTGGTTCCATGGATCATCTGAGACCTTGGCGCTTCTGGGGAGACTTCTGAGCACCAGTGCACCTTGATTTCCTACAATCCTCCATAAACCACCTACCACAGGCCCAGCATGTGACCACACTCCCTACTTCCCAGAGAGACGAGCTATCAGAAGGGGACATGCCTACAGCAGCTGCCCCTATCCCTCCCCTCTTCCCATCCATCCCGGAGCTCCACTTCCTGTCTAAGACACTCATGCTCTGACCCCTCAGAGGCCCCTCTATTACTTGTGATTTTCCCTCGTCCTCCTCTCATACCAGCTGTTTTAGTTTAGTTAGAAACAGAACCTCCAATACAGTGTGTGGTGTGGTGTGGTGTTGTGTGTGTGTGTGTGTGTGCGTGTGTGTGTGTGTGTGAAGGGGGGAGGGGCGAGAGAGAGAAACAGGGAGAGAGAAAGAGAACAAGAGATTTATTTTAAGGAATTGGCTCATGCAATTGTGGGCTATAGCAAGTGTGAAATTTGAGGGGCAAGCTGGCAGGATGGCCACCCAAGGAAGACTGGATGTGTTGCAGCTCAAGGCTGAAGGCAGTCTGGAGGCAGAATTCCCTCCTCCTTGGGGGACCTCAGTCTTCTTCCCTTGAGGCCTTTAACAGATTGGATGCAGCCCACCCGCCATCTGGAGGATAATTTTTACTCACAGTCTACTGTCTCAAATATTAATCTCATCTGAAAAACATCTTCGCAGCACCATCTAGACTAGTGTTTTACTAACTGTCTGGGTACCATGGTCTAGCCAAGTTGACCCATAAAGTCATAGCTGTGGTCAAGAGTTTTATGTTTACTAAGTGATAGTCATTGTACTAAACCCACCACAATGTCTTATTTAATCCTCTCAATAACCCCATAAGGTAGATCCTGTTGTTATCCCCGTTTTACAGTACGAGGACATTAAGTTACATAATGAGCGGCAGAGCCCTGAGTGAAACCCAAGTCTAACTCAGGAGATTATGCCCTTAATCTCTCATATCCACCCCTTCCCAGCCGCCTCCCTATGCTGGCTCTCCCTATTTCCTATTCCCTATTTTTATCCTATGATTATACACACTCAATTCTCTCTGATTAAACAACACAAAAAACTTCCCATTATCTCTTTCCCAGGGAAATGTCTTTGAAAAAGTTGCTCGCTCTTGGTGTCTCCAGTTCTTATCTTTGCTCGGCCCACAGCATCCTGACGTCAGCCTCTTCCAGAATGAGGAAACAGTGTTGACCAAGGTCACAAGTGATGTCCATATTACGAAAGCCAGAGGATGTGGCCCTTTTATCTAGGTACTTATTATAACAGTAGCAATTGTTCATTGTTATTAAAAAAAAAAAAATAGAAAGCACTTTCGGTCTAGATGGCATTGGTGTAACTAACTGTTTGTGGCATACATTCTGCCATAAACACATAGCAGTTATTTATAAAACTTTCAAAAACTGAAGATGTAAAAAGGCATAATTGAACTCACAAACAAGAGATCACCTCCGTAAACCAAAGACTCACAGCATGGCTGGCTCCTGGGCAGGAGCAGGCAGGGGTCGGCGGGGTTGGGCCTCCCGTGTAGAACTAAGCTAGTCTGGCTCCCAGGAAGCAGGGACAGACATGTTCCCGGTGAGGCAGGGGCTCAGGGCCCAACTGCAGGCTGGATCCAGGGCTGGTGGTTTCTCCGCTTAGGACAAGCGATGATGGAGTTCCCCTTAACCACTGCTCGATGCTATAGCTGATGCGAAGCTGAGGGCCTAGGTGGGCAGGGACCAGAGCAGCGCAGGAGCCGGACCTCAACTGAGCCACCAGCTTGCTGCCTGAGCCATCCACACTGCCGACAAGCAGGAGCTGCACCACCGGTGTAAGTAAGGTTCAGTGAGCGGGAAGGCTGATAGGAGAAACTGCAAAACTCCTGGACAAGAAAAGGAGAGAGTGGGGAGAAAAATAAGAAGAGAAAGTAACCGAAACTTGGAATACTGCAAACCAAAAATCCAAAAACACAAGAAGAAACCTGTCTTTAACAGATGATAACCAATAAGTCAACTATTGACAAATTGTTCACTTTAGGTGACATAAAATAACAAAACAGTCTCAGAATTTTAAAATAAGAATGTTTAAGGCATTAAATAAGTAAAGAAATAATAGAAAATAAGTAAGAATTAAAAATTTGTGTTGCAAAAACAGGCAAATTAACGTAAAGATACAAGAAAGAACCAATTAGGAATCCTGGAAATAGAAACTACTGTAGTCCCGCTCTATATCGCGGATCACTTATCGCAGCCTCACTGTATCGCGGGATTTAAAAAATATTATATTTAATTATTTATCGCAGATTTTTCGCTATATCACAGGATTTTGTGGTACTGTATACGTATGTTGTTAAAGTTACGTAGGTTTAAGAGTGTAGAATAAGTTTAAGAACATAAGTAGTGTTTATAAAAGTGTGGAAAAGGTTAATAAGGGACTGGAAAAGATTTATAAGTGTGTGGGAAGGATTTATAAAGCCTTAAAATATAAATATATAAATACTAAAACAAACGTAAGGTTCCTACTTCGTGGATTTTCACCTATCATGGGGGAGAGGGGCGTTCTAGAACGTAATACCCACAATAAGTGAGGGATCACTGTGTAGTCCCTAAAAAATATCTAATAAGATTGGTTAGAACCTAAACTTGGTGCAGTCAGGAGAAAAATTGAATTGAAGGATAATACCAGGGAGTTCACCCAAAACATAGCACTGAGAGAGAGCAAGACAGAAGTTTACAAGTGTGCGAAAATGATTAAGGAATGAGGAGGGTACATTGAGAGGCTACAGCATACAGCACACAGAAGCTGCAGAGAGACAGTAGAGAGAAGTATAATATTGGAATAATGGTTTGGAATTTTTTAGAATGGTAGAAAGACTGAGAGCCCAGACTGAAAGTTCATTCTGAGTGAAGCCGCAGAACATACAAGACAGAGAGACAATCCTAAAGGCGACCAGAAGGGAGAGCTGGATTACCTAAAAAGGAACCACAGTGAGGCTGACATTAATTTTCTCATCAGCAACAGAAGAGGCCAGAGATAGTGACTATTACAGCTAACACTTGAATGATATTAGGTGCTGGGCATCACACCAAGTATATGATGTATATTAACTAATTTAATCTTCACAAGAATTCTATGGGACAGGATTTTCTGAATCCCTTTTTATAGCTGAGGAAACTGAGCCAAAGAGAAGTTTATGAGTTCTTGGTGAGGCTCTCCCAGTTAGTAAGAGGAGGAGTTGGGACTCAAACTAAGTTGATCTAGTTCCAAATGCTTATAACCATCACTTTATACTGTTTCTTGAGGGAGAGAAATGTGTTCATGGTAATGGGGGAAATTAAAAGACAATCGCAAATTTTAGCCCCAGCTAAATTAAGAAACGTTTAGTATAGAAAAATTAAACACATACATTACTCCTAGACATTCATTAAAATAATTATTAATGCATATATTCCAACAAAAAGAAAAATTAACTCAAAGAGAAAGAATGGAAGTTAAGAAACAATGATGAGCCCTAGTTGCTGTGGCTCAGTGGATTGAGAGTCAGCCTGCGAACCAAGTGTCGCTGGTTCAATTCCCAGTCAGGGCACATGACTAGGTTGCACATCAGGTCCCCAATTTGGGGCGTGAGTGAGAGGCAACCACATAGTGATATTTCTCTCCCTCTCTTTCTCCTTTCCTTACTCTATAAAAAAATAAATAAATAAATAAAACAAAACAAAACAAACAAATACATAATTTTTAAAAATTTACATTTAAAAAAAGAAAAAAAGAAGCAATGATGAATTAATTATCTGTGTTAGTACACTTAACTGTGAAAGGTTAAAATATTGAATTTCTTTTTTTTATTGAAATATAATTGCCAGGTAACATGCTATTTGTTTTAGGTGTATAATATAATGATTCAACATATGTATATATTGCAAAAGGATCACCATAATAAGTCTAGTTAACATTTATCACCATACATAGTTATGTTTTTTTCTTGTGATGAGAACTTTTTAAGACCTAGTCTCTTAGAAACTTTCAAATATACAATACAGTATCATAACTATTAACTAAGACATAATAAAATGTTGAATTTATAAAGTAGAGATAAAACAAAACCAGACAAAAATAACAAGATGAGTAGCAAAATATAGTTAAAATAATTTGTTGCTTTTCATGTTTTAAAGGAAGAGAGACCTATTGACTGACTCCAGATTTGTTTTCTAAGATTAGAATTAAAGATAACGATAAAAGAACATAAACAGAACGTACAGCTTCTGCATCAACAGAGAGGGAAAAGAGGGAATATCAAAAGCTTTTCCAATGCAGCAGAATGAATGGAAAAAAATAAGAAAACAAAGGAAAAGAATGACAAATTGAAAGCGCAAAATTAAATGGTAGAAATAGCTTCAAATATATCAATACTTGTACCGTGGCTGGTTTGGCTCAGTGGATTGAGCGTCGGCCTGCGAGCTAAGTGTCGCTGGTTCGATCTTCCAGTCAGGGCACATCAGAGAAGGAAAACTCTGATTCCAAAAAACCTCCGCTGCCTTGCGGCATACCTCTTCAGGGGAAAGGCTAAGGGAGTAAACCCCGACAGAAAATCCGGAGCCGGAGTCCCTAAGGCGGTTTGACGTTGTAGTCAACACCGGCAACTCCTGCGGCGCACCTGAAGCCAAGCTGTATTGACTCCGTCTTTCCCTTGGACCCTTCAGCTGCGAAGAGAGGGGGGGTCTGCTGCATGGGCAACAGCAGACCCTCCATATCACCCTGCCCAGGCTCTGTAGCTTCAGCTTCACTGGAGAGGACACTCCAGCGTCATCGCAAGATGTCAGTTCAACACGGGAGGAGACAGATACCGTGTCACTCCCGAGTCGGACTGCACAGCCATTCTCGGCGGTGCAGATAGACTCTTAAGAAGCTACACCATCGTCTCTCGAGACAGACGGCTGCCGACGATATCAATACTTATGATAAAGGTAAATGTAATAAATTAACTGATGAAGAAGTAGGATTATCTGATACATTTTTTAAAATCCTGGACATACTGACAAAACCACAAAGAAGGATGGTAATAAGGGTAAAGAGAGCTATACCATGCAAATATTAATAAGAAGAAAGCTGGTATTATACTACTTCCATCAGAAAAAAAGAAAATTTTAAGGCAAAAACATTAATCATGACAAAGAAGGGTGGTATGTAATATTAAAAGAAATTACTTTCTAAGAAGACATAGCAGTCATAAACTTGTATAGTCCTTCCAATATAACATCAAAATATAAAAACCGAACAGATCAAATTACCATGAAAAATGGAAAAACATATTTTTATAATGGAAAATTTTAAGATGAATGTTATATAATGCTGATAAAAAATGTAGGATTTAAATTCAAACAAAAATTCAACACTCTAAAATCTATGTAAAATGCTGTATTCGTTAAATAGAGAATACATTATTTTCAGGTATATATGGAACACTTAGAAATTGATAGTGTATTAGGTCACAATATTTTCAAAGAAATAAACTAAGGTCTGCATCCTCTGTCCACAACGCAATTAAATTGAATGTCAAACTTCCAAAAGTTTGAAAACTAAAAAAAGCACTCTAAACAAGAGGAAGGAAACCACAAATGGAATGGAAAGTATTTTGAACCAGAGAATACTAAAAGTATTACATATCAAAACTTAGGTGTACAGCTAAAGTGGCACTTAGGGCTAAATGTCCTGCCAGCTACTCAGTCACCCTCCCTGAAAGCTCTGAAAGTTCCCAGTTTCTTCTAGATCCTTCCATAGACATTCAAAACATGGACAGGCATATTATACAAATAGGTTTAAAAAGGTGTATAACATTGTGTATGGTATGCTACCATTGACATAAAAAGTTATAAGGAAAATATACAGATTTCTATTAATTCCACATATTGATTTCCCTTCTCTTTTCTTTCTTTATTTTTTAATGACTTCATGGTGTCAATTGTGAAACTTTAGAATCATTTACATTAAAATCAGAAACACTATAAATATGCCCCCTCGCAACCAACTAACTATTCAATGTTTTACTGGAGCTCCTAGCCAAAGCAATGACCAGGAAAATACATTAGCAGTATAATTGGAAAAGAAGAAACAAAACTCTTTTCCTTTGCAGGTAAAACAATCATCTATACAGAAACCTCATGAAAATCCAATAACAAATTATTAGAATAAATAGGTGAGTGTAACAAGGCAGGTAGATACAAAGTCATTAAAAGTGATTATGTTTTGATATACACCAATAAGCAATTCAAAATTTTAATTGGAAAAAGGTTCCATTCATAGCACCATGGGTTACGTCCTCAGATTATCGTGAAAAACAAAAAGAAAAGACTGTTGCCTGCAGACTGCAGCTGGGAAAATGTTTCATGTGCCGGTCCATGCCTGAGCCAGCGATGATGCGGGGGGAGAGATGGAGTCTGTGATTAACAGGAGTACACATGGTTGAGGCAAGGAAGGAACAATGCTCTCAAAATGGGTGGGATCTTCAGCAGCAAAAGCAATTTTTATGTCCTGCACCCGTCTGTGAACAGTGAGTGCATTTAGGGCAGAGGCAGTAACTAACTGTCCCTGAAGCTCCTGGCTTCACACTGGGCCTCATCCATGATAGAACCTCAATAAATGATCAAGAATGGGTGAGTGCATGACCAGCCAGCCTGGAGCATCTTCTCCTCTGCCCAGGGCTGGCTGGAACCCCTAGCTGGGGCCAAAAGCCCCTCAACAGACCCCAGCCGAGTGAGTGAGAAATACAGGATGTTAGCTGTCCATGACATTGAGGGACCGACCCCTTGAAGGATGAATGTGACCGTCATCCAAAGCACAGATGCTGGACCTGGAGGGTCAATGCTTAGAACTCTGCTTGCATTGAGCTTGGCTGCCTCCACCAAGGTGAGTGGTTTCTGGGCGTATAGGGCCCTCTGATCTTGGAAAATGGGGACTGTTTTATTAGCTTATGTCACCTGAAGTGGGACTGCTCCTCTTTCATTTTATGCCCTAAGAGAAATAAGCAATTCCACCTTTTAAATGCCCGCCCCCTCATTGTGCTCTCTTCAGCACTAATACTATCACTAAATAGACACAAAAAGGGAAAGGAGAGAAAATTAACACTGAATACAGCGAGATTGATGGAAATCTTTCGAAGCAGGACTTGTGATGTCTTCATTAAACCATCCCTCTGCCTTCACACCGTTTTGGTTTCTCTCACTGCCTGTGCTCCCGAGGGAATCCATGCAGGACCATCCTCTCTGAACAGTCATGAACATCTGATTCTTCTTTCCTACCCTTGTTTTTCCTTTTGGGGACTTTCCTTCCTCCTAGTACTTTGGGATTCTGATGGGTTGTCAATCAAGGGCTGAGCCTTATTCCTCACATAAATGGTAATAAAACTGGGGCTGGCTAACCAGAGAGCCCCATTCATGGACACATTGATTGGTTCAGGGGTGAGCCCAGGACCAAAACGGGTCCTGGAAATGGAAGGGTCTCCCTCCTTCTGAAGGGCCTTGGCTGGGGCCAATGGGCATCCCCTTTCCTATAATTCGGAAAAACAGTGCCAGAAAGTGAGGTCAAACCATGAAAACAAAGCTGAGAGATACCAGGGAGTCCTGACTAGATCACAAGGGTGCCCTGGATGCAGCTGTGCCTGAAGCCCACCGGCATCAGTACTTGAGCCATTACATTTCCCTTTTGCTTAAACTACTTTTAATTTGGAGTCTTGTCACCTAAACCAAAAGTCTTGATCAACTCTAAGTTCTGGGACACCTCAGTCAGCACACAGCATTGTTGCCCCCCAGGGCGGCTGGTTCCTCAGAATGGCCCACATCTTCTGCTGAAAGCTTTGGCTCATCTGTGCTATATGCAGTTAGGCCCGGGCTCCTGGTTTCTCTCTGTATGAGCTTCTCTTTTTGGCACATTTTTCTTTCCTGTCGTGGATCAAACTTCAGGTAGCTTATGCAGAATTTCCACTGCTTGCTGGCTTTGCCCGAAGCCTTTCCCTCTGGCTGTGTGTGTGTGTGTCCCTGTGTTGATATAGCTATGTCGACACCGTCTTCTTCCTCACCTCTCCGTCTCTCGAACAGGCGCGCACAATCTCACCACCCAGTCCCCAATACCTTCTTCTCAGCCTGACACCTCATTTGAAGACAGCCCTTGCAGGCTTGGGAGCCCTGCTGGGAAAGTCCTGCTTATGGCCTGAGGGGCCCCCCGATTTAAGGTACCTCTAATAGTTCAAGGAGCTGGGGAACAGGGCTCTCTTCTGTACTTAATCAGCCCTTATATCATGTGAACACTCACTCCAGAGACCACAATGGCTCCCTAGTGCCCACCCATGTCCAAACCAACCTTTTGCCAGAAACCGCCCTGCTAAGGCTAACTTCCTTCCTGTTCATTCTCTCGCTACACTCCCGGACTGGTTGGCTGACCCTCTCTCTGCTTCATAAAAACACCAAGCTCATGCTCCTCTCCAAGTTTTTGTCCCTAATGCCCTTCTTGTCTAGGAAACCCAATTCTACCTCCAATTCCACAAAGCTCACTTTAAGCTCCACCTCTGCCATGCAGCCTTCCTTAACTTTTTAAAAATTTGTTTACAATTTTTCAATTACAGTGAACAGTCAATATTACTAATTTGAGTTGTATAGTATAGTAGTTAGACATTTATTTAACTTATAAAGTCCTTGATTCTTCCCTGAATGTTCTAATCTATGATTGACTCTTGTTCTGAATAACAATTGTTTCATAATCAGACTACATTGCTTATAATCTAATTGTGGCATATTGTAGGGTTAGAATTCATCTTGCCTCCTAACTGGAATATATTTTTCTTGCAGGGCAGGACCATTACTTACCCATTTTTTTTTTTTTTTAAATTTCCCGCTCCTCCCTCTCAGCATCTGGAAGGACTAGGCGGATAGTGTGGAGAGAGTTTCTCATGCTGAGAATTTGTTTGAGAAATACAGACTCCCTGGTTTTTCCCCTGGAGATTCTGGCAATAGGTTTGGATTAGATGCTGGAATCTTCATTCCTAAAAGCGCTATGACGCAGGCTGTTGTTGAGGCAAGACTGTAAAACATAGAGTGAGCAGATTGCCAAAACCCAAATCAAGACATATCTGACAAGCTCAAGTGTTTATGAGAACAAAGGACAGGATATTTTAAATGTATATGAACCTGGAAGTTCCAGGGTGTGAGGTTCTTCACATCACTTGGTGATGTGACCCCATTTTGGAGGTTATACAGTGTGATGATGGCTAAGAGAATGGGGTTGGAATCAGACAGGGTGTGAATCCTGCTTCAGCCACTGATTGTGGGACTTTGGACAATACATTTAACCTCTCTGAGCCTCAGTTTCTTCATCTGTCAAATGGGAATAATAATCAGAGCTACTTCCCAGGATTGCTGTGAGACTTAAACAACCTTGTATGTGAAGCACCCGGCTCCCCACTGGGCACAGAATACATACTTGTTACATATTTGTAACAAGTATTAGTGGCTGTTAAGTTATGGAAGCTGGGAAATCTGCCAGCTTGTAGGAGGTTGTAGCTAGAGGAAACACTTCTTGGGGCACAGTCTCCATTCTTTTTGAGAAGGACCACTTGGGGAACTTTGTTGTCTTTTTAAAAAATTCTCATCCAAGGACATTTTTGCATTGTTGAGAGAGAGAGAGAGAGAGAGAGAGAGAGAAATACTGGTGTAACAGAGACATCAATTGGTTGCCTCTCATAGACTTCCTGACTGGGGATTGAACCTGCAACTTAGGTATGTGCCCTGAGCAGAATTCCAACCTGCAACCTGTTGGCGCGTGGAACAACACTCCAACCGACGGAGCCACACCAGCCAGGGCAGGACCTCTCAATTTTAGTGCCAGTACTTAAACACCACTGGGAGGAGGGAACCCCACCAGCAAGAAGTAACTGAAATGCAGAGTGAGAAGTAGTATTCTATTTATTACGCAATATTAACATATGCACTTACATTATGCTCCCAGCTGTGTATCCTTGCTGAGTTAGAGAACCCTTTCCTTCTTTAATCCCTATTTATGCAGCATCACAACTGAAAACTATTTGTTTGTTCTGGGGAACTGCGTGTCCCTCTGTCCTACCTTTGGGCACAGGAGATTGGGAGGCTGTCATGGCAGGGGACAGAGAGCCTAATCTTTTCTGCTCCTAATGCCGGAGAAAAAACTATGACCCAGTGGTGCCCCGGGCCAGGATGGTGTGGCCACCATATGGTGTCATTTAAGACAGAAAAAACAGAATTTGGCAATGCATTGGCTGTGTCTTATACACGGCAGCGGGTAGAACCACAGCCCACAGGGTGGGATAGAGTTTCTCTTGTAGGCAATAGATCAATTGGTCAATGGGTCAGTGGATCAATGGCTCAGCTGATCAATGGAGTTTCTCCTATAGACAATAGATACTCCCATTACAATTACTTTGGGTCAGGTATAAGACCGGGTCTTAGTCTAGGCAGCAGGAAACTTTCCTCTCCTATTAGGGGTTCAAAGGGCAGTTGGCTCTGTAACATGATGGGAGGTTTCATTTCAAGGGAGGTTATGGTCACTGGCACCACTTTGGGAACAGGGGTGCCATGGTCCCATGTCACCTGGAGTTCTACCAGGGAGTTGGGGCTGCTGAGCTCAAGCAGTAGTTAAAAAGCCCTCTCTGGTTTGTGCTTCTATTGCCCTAAGCCACAACAAAAACCATGCAGGGAGAATTTGGTGGCAGGAAAAATTTAGCAGAGAATTGTTCTCTCTTGGACTAGGAGTCTCAGCAACAGCCACCAACAGAGAAACTGGTGGAAGAAACCAGAGAGGCCTTCCTGGAGGAGGTATTGCTGGACCGGACTGTCGATTAGCTCATGCTGCTGAGCCACATGCTTATGGTTGGCTTTGAAGGTCACCATCGACCCCGCGGTCCCTCTCAAAATCCTCAGAACTGACACCTCTCAGTGCCTCACAAGGATAATTTTGGAGTCCAGAAATTCTGGCTCCCAACCCACCCAGGTTCACCATGGACTAGGTCCACTTTCCCTTATCATGAGGAGATATCACCCCGGCCTTGGCTTCTCTTGTGCCCACACTGCATTTCCCCTCCACGTGCCCTTCCTTCTTGTGGGTTCAGCCTGCCAGGAGCAAGGTTTGCCAAAGCCATCCTTCAGCCAAGCGGGGGCCTGTGAGTGAGCAATGAGGCTACACGCTACCCAGTTCCAGCCTGGGAGGTGAGAGCAGACTCCCAGCTATTTTCTCCAACCTCAGAAGCGAGTCAGTGGCTGGCGGTTCACATGAGGTCCCCTTACTTCTCTGGTCAGGAATGCAGCTTGCTGGGGATTCTGAAGCAAAGAGGTCACTGAGCCCAGGAGAAGCCATTAGCCAGTGCGACCATCAGCATGTAGGCAGGACCTTGGTCTGCCTAAGTGGATAATAGCACTGCCCTAGGCCGCCTCTCAGCTGAGCTTCTGTAACTATGTATAATTAAAAAATAAAACAAAGCTCCATTTGCATTACGGCTGCAGCAGCCAGGACCTGCCTGGTTTTTTTCCTAGTACTCATGTGCCTGGTAATGATAATTAGGTCACAATATACAGGCGTGAGCAATATATTGTTTGTATTTGTGATACAAATAAATAATCCAGTAACTAATACACAATAATACAAGAATAAACTGTGTTTTGCATACTCATGATTGTAAACTTTCTTTGGCTCACCTCTGTATAATGAACTCCAGGAGTGGCCATAATTTCTGTTGCTGGTGTTTCTCTGCAGGATAAGCCACGAATTCGTCTTAGTGAAGCTTTCAAAGTGAGTGAAAATGGCCCCTTCCTCCCAGGAGTTAACCATCCACTGGGGGAGGTATGCCGATAAACAGGACCCAGAAGTTAACGTGAACTTTGTATTTGTGCCTGCAAGTGTTTCCTCTGCTTTTACTTGAGTCAACTGGCACCCAGAAGTCCTTCCCCTTCAGAGTTCTACATCAGACTATTGTGTCTGTGAGCAATGGAGATTTTTCTGATAGTTTCAAACAGGAAACTAAAAAAGGGGACATGTGTATCCATCACAGTCATCAGCTTAAACAACCCAATAGATGTTTCTGCTCTTTCAAGTTCCTACTGCATGGCTCCCCCGCAGAAGAGTCTCATTCCTCGGCCTTTCCTTTTCTTATAGAAGTATCTCTCCTCCTTTGTTATGCAAGACAACACAGCTCACTCTCAGCTCCCCAACATCAAAATAGTTTTGTCTGCCTCAGGTGCTGTGGCTCAGTGGATTGAGTGCTAGCCTGGGAACCGAAAGGTTGCTGGTTCAATTCCCAGTCAGGGCATATTCCTGGGTTGCAGGCCAGGTCACCAGTTGGAGGTGTGTGAGAGGCAACCAGTTGATGTATCTCTCACATCAATGTTTCTCTCCCTCTCGGCCTCCCTTCCCCTCTATCTAAAAATAAAAAAAATTTAAAAAACTTTGTTTTCTCTTCTATTTGCAAATATAAGCTACTCAACAATGCTCTTTGAGATTTTTATCCCTCACCTCACCCCAAAGGACTTGTTATTTATTCTGGTGTCTCCAAGAAGACTTTTGTGAGTAAAAATTTTCTCCATCTTTTTACAACTACTTCTAATATGAAGAATTTTGAATTTTGTGATAGAGCAACATGAAGGAGTGCTACTTTCTAATATAAGCATGAAAAAAGACCTCCTGGAGGAGGTGACATTTGAATCACGCTCTGATGGAACTCTTACGAGAAGGATAGCTGTTATTTTCACTAATAATTTGAAAATTTGTTCATCCTTCTGATCACTCAGCCCAGCAATTTTCAACCAGTGTGGTGCAAGAATTTTTAAAACATCCAATACCTGACTATTTAGTCAGGGGCACTGGCCTCTTTCCCCCTAGATTGACAAGTAAAAATAATGACAATAACCAGCACAACAATAGCCATCCAGTGTGAATGAATCAAAATTATATCTATTTTTTGGTCAGATCAGAATTTTAGTAATTAGTTTATGTGTGCTCTGAGACAAAAAAGTTGAAAATCCCTGACTTAGCCCAATTCCTCAAGCCCTTGTTCCATCTCTGCATCCCAACCCACTCCATGATATGTATCCTTAACCAGAGAATTGGAGTAAAGGGGTTAACATCGGTCCCTTTTCTAGTTCATTATCAGAAGAGGACAAGAGGGTACAAGAAGCCAAGACCCAGTCTATTCATGGCATATATAACAAGAAAAATCTATTGGCCCTATAGTTTCAATTGTTCCCCAAATGCTGTCTGTGTGTCATTTTTTCCCTTGGTTTTTGTTTCACAGAGTTGCTATTGTTGTTGTTTTACACGTGCTACAGATCTAGACTAATCTTGGCACATAGATGCCGCCCTGGCCTCACGGAAGAAGATGCCTGGAACCGGCCATTAGAACAAGTCAAAGAATGCAGAGACATTCCTCAGTAATTCCTACAGTATTTTGTTCTTTGTGTCAAAACGAATTCGGTGAGAGAATTCATTCATTTCTTATTCTACCATGAGGGACAGAGGCAATTTTTCTCATAAGGTTCAGGGTTAAAGTAGATTGTTTTCTGGACTTCCCCTGTGACATTTAACTAAACCTGAAATTCACCAAAGAAAAAAAAAGAAAAAAAGGAAAAAAAATCTTCCTTTTGAAATCATTCCCAGAAATTAAAATAAAAATTTAAAAAGAGTAATAGTCCACTTGGAAGATGCAAACATTTAATTTCACATGGCATTTTGAGAAGTGTGTATATTTCAGGACTCTTTCAGTTGCAAGATTCAACAACCCAACAAAAAAGTGGCCTAAGCCAAATGGGGGTTTTAATTGTTCATATAACAGAAAAGTTCAGGGGAGTGCAGTTTTCAGTCATGACTGGATCCAGGTGGTCAGATAATGTTGTATAAATTCTGACCTCCTCTGTATCCCTCAGCTTTGCTCTTCTTGTCAGGTGAGACATGGTATCATGGTGACCACCAGCAGCTTCAGACTTCTTTCTGCCAGTTTAATAACTCCGGAGAAAGTGTGCTTTCTTCCCGATGGTCTTGGGTCTCAATAGCCTCAAGTGGATTTTGTGTTCATCCCTACACCAGTTTTGGTGACTAACTTGGCCAGGCCTTCAATCACCCTGGACCAGGGTGGGTGAGGCAACCCCCTACCAAATTTAGAGGAAAGGTCGATTTTTCAAAGAAAAATGAGATGCTATTATCAGAAAGGACAATCACCAGGCAAAACCAGAAGACGTTTATTCCAATGAAGTACCTACTTAACAGTAAAATAAGTAAAAAAAGGCAAAGGGAAGGCAGCTGGGATGGTGCAGACAAAGAGCCAGGGACAGGTCTACACCCAGTGAATTTGGGGGAGCCGGCCTGATTGTCAAACCAGTTGCGTTGACTATTGGGAAAAATGATAATATCTCAAGACCCCAAGACTTCTTTTTTCACTTAGTCTGAGTGTCCAGTAATTGCTGATGGGCACGGATGTCACTGTCAGCTGGGGTTGCTGGTCCACCGTGGGCAGCCTGGTAAGCAGGCAGCTGTCCATTGAGACTGAAGGGAAGAGGCTCGAAAGCCAAGGCAGAGAGAAGCCGGGAAGTTGGCCTGCGCGCTGCACCACGAAGGAGGGAAGGGGGAGAAGCCTCGGCAATTTGTTTTTAATATTTTGCTTGTTCTGGATACCATGAAAGCTTCAGATATTGGCTCCTGACTAATGAAAACAGAGAGGGAGCCAGGCTGGAAACCTGGCCGAGTTTCCGTGCACAATTAGGTTTGTTTGTTTAGGTCTCTTTTTATTTGTTTTCAGATGACTCAGATAGGAATACTGCAGGCCTTTCAAAGCGAAGGGTTCTTATGTGTATTTCGGGTCTAGGGCCTGCCAAGTGCAGAAAGCCTTGGCTCCCTGAGGTTATTTTCCTATTCAAGGGTTTTTCAAACTTTCAAGTGGAGCTGGAAGAATGCCGCTGCGAGCCAGGTTATTTTTCTTAGCAGACCCCAGCTTGAGGTTGCAGGGGGGACAGGGATGGCAAACACATACACTCTGAAGTCCCCAAACAGGCACAAGGGCACCGTTGTATGGATCTCCGGCACCGCCTGTCCTGATGGCTTTACCATCCACATGCTTGAACCTCTGCATGAACCTCCTTCTCTCTAGACAATCAGGTCCAGAGACAGACTCTCCCTTCCTCTCTCTGTATCTGTCTATAAACTGCTCAGCATTCAAGACTCTCCTATTTCATTGCCGTGGTTTGGAGTCTGCAGCCTCCTGTGAAATGCAGACATTTACAATCTGGGGACCTGCCAAGCCTTTGGCTGAGCTGCTCTTCCGGAAAGGAGCGACTCCCGTGGGGGTGGTTTGCTCCTGACCAGTTGACCCTGTGTCCAGGGCACCGGGAAGCGCCTGGGGAGGAGCTGAGCCTTTCCCCTCCTGGGTGAGTGGGAGGCAAACCAGGCAACAGTGAAGACCACTCCGGTCTCCCTTCCCAGAGGCTTCTTTCTAGTAGCTCTGCATCTGCTGCTGAGTCACAGGACAGAGACAGCCCGCAGTGGCTCTGGTTGCTTTCAAATATTATACTACGGACTTCAGTAGGCAGCAGGAGCAGGTTTCCTACGCTCCCTGGAAGCTGCACGCGTGCAGCCTGAGAGTCTCTGGCAGTCTCCTCTGCTCAGCTGCCCATGCTCAATGGCGGAGACCATGCCTGAGTCACTCCAGGGAAACTTCTGGTACCAAGATATTACTGTTGTCCAGTGCTCTTCTCCCTCTGAATGGGTCTGGGAACTGTTCTGTGTTTAAGACTCTCCTCTTTCAGTGTTTGAAGACTTCTGAAATTTTAGGAGATATTCTATCAAAATTCACCTTTTTCCAGACTTTGATAGATAGTCTATCAAATGCATATATTTCTGGAATTTCTTTGTCACACCCAGTCCTTCTGAGCTGTATCCTGGGCTCCAACAAAATTGGGCCCCATCTCCAGCACTTGCCACAGCTACACCACTTGGCATGACCGGCATTGACTGGAACAGCGACCCCGTGTCTCAGTAGACCCTGAGACGAGGAGCAGGGGACGTAATGTAGTTGGGAGGTGAGCCCAGGAAGCACATGAGGGAGAGGGAAAGTGACTCTGGGTGTCTGGAGCTCAGTCCTGTTGGGGGACCCTCTGAGAGACTCTGGAACATGCCTCAGATTATCCCACCGTCTGGCAAGGAAGCTGTCCCTCCTCAGTTGAGGTTTGCTCCTAGAGGGTTAACTCCCTGGCACTTCCAAGCACAATCGCCCAGCCAGAGAACATGCTCAGGCAGAGAGAGGCTTGCAGCCTAGGCCTGTGGAAGTCTCTGGAGGCCACTTCTGAGGTAGGTTGAGGGGCCCTGGGAGGGGACCCACTATGTCCACAGTATCCACCATGTCCTGAGATAACATAAAGAGGGCAGAGTCGCCAGAAAGAGAGACTGGGCTCTTGTCACTCAACTGTGTTTACTAAGTCAGGGAAGTGGGTGATGTTCATTCTTATTAACACTAGTTGAAATGACAAGGGCTGAAAAGCAAAAGGTTTCGGTTCCATTGTTCGGCCACTTATTTGGCAAATATTTACAGATTGTGTACTTGCTTCAGGCTCTGCGCTAGGTGCTGGGGCCCAGCAAGAGTCGAGCCAGGCAGGCTCAGTTCTGCCTCTGGATGAACAGTCTAGTGGGGGAATGAGTTAGTGACAAAGGAGTGTGAGAGGAGGGCCCCTCATCGAGGCCATTAGGGTCAGTTGTCCCTTCCTTCAGAGGGGAGAAGGAGAGCAGTACAGTGAGAAGGAACAGAATGGGAGAAGGCCTGGAGGCAGGTGTACTCCAGTAGGTGGTGAGAGGAAATGGTGCCCGAAAAAGCCAGAGGTCATCAAAGACCAGGTCATACAGGCCCACAGTTACACTATAGGGTCAATGTTGCTCGCCAGAGCAACAAGAAATCGCTTATTATTATTGTTACTATTACTATTATATAACGACATTTACTTATTTGTTTCATTGTCTCATGAATCTTACCTCTTCCTTCTGGGTGCAATGTCCTTCTTCCTGAAGATCATCTTCTAGTAGCTTTCACTGATGTCTGTGGGTGGTGGACTCTCTCAGTCAAGGGTGGATCCAGTTTCCTTGGGGCCTGAAGCTTTGCAATTTAGGGTTCTCTTCAGGAAAGTCAATACAAACAATGAAAACGGAATTAAGAATGAAAGGAAGTAATGACAAGGAAGAAAGAGGGCTCAACAAACTAGAAAAGCTGGCAAATAAAACAAACATTATGAAATCCAGGAAAAATAACATTTAAAAAGTTAACTGTAATTTTTCCTACTTTACCTCATGTTGGTGGCATTGGAATGACCATGGGCCTTTGGGAATTTGACTAGGAGGAAGAAGAGTTGGCCCACACTGACTCTGGGTTTCATAGGATATATTAAGTGGTTTGCAGTCATTTCCATGTATGTAGTTCAGTTATTGCTGGACATAAAGATTTCTGGTAAGACATCCAGAAATACTTCTACAAGCCACACACTGCCTTGCTTGGCACACAGCATCAGAGGTTGGATGGGGGTGCAAAAACATCCTGGGATTCCCAGCACCAAAAATATGTGGAAGGTAGAGAAACAAAGTTTAAGATCTATAGAGCCATCTATAATTTTCTGGTCTGGAGAAATTTTCTAATCTCAGGCATGAAAAACTATAAGTGGGGGATTTATTTTTATTCAATGCCTGGTCAAAATAGAAGTTCTTCTTCCATCAAGAATATATTTGAGTGAGGGCTGGGTGGAGGTAGGCAAAGAGGGGTGGGGGGAATGGGGACGTCTGTAATAGTGTAAAAAATAAATAAAAAATTTAAAAGAATATATTTGAGAATGCAATTATAGACACACTATATCTTTACAGCTTGTATTATAGATGAAAGAAATTTCATAGAGGTTTTCCCAATGTTGACAACAATCCTAAACATTACCAAAAAGAATTGTCAACTTAGAAGAAAAATGTTTAAATTATCAATAATAGAAAACAAATTTGATTAACTATGTCAGAGAGAAAACTGTATTATCTTTCTATTTTGTCTATGGAAAATCATATGACAAAATCATCACATGATGACGTGATTAAAGACTATGTAGCTAAAAATGGAATAATTCTGAGTGCAATATGTTATCCTGGATTGGATCCTGGAAAAAAGGAAAGATGCACAGTGGAGAAACTGGTAAAGTGATGAATAAATTGGTGGTTATAATCACATGGTTATTGATAATGTACCAGTTCAGGATTCCACTGAAGCAGGTATCTGAATGTTTAGATTTCCAAAGCCCCAAAGCTAACGCCAGAGCTGGAAGAGCAGATACTGGCCAAATACAGAGGCCAAAATTTAACTCTATTGCATCCCTTGATAAAACCCTCTACCATCAGGGCCCATCCAAAGTCTAATGGTCACTTCCAGAGCTGCCATGGCATCCACTCATGTGCTAATATTACACCCACGTGCTAACTAACCCCTCATGGGCTAACAACTCTTGTTTTCATTATCCTCTTCATTTTGACACAGGAGCATTTACCTTTTTTTCTGACAAACTCAGCTTGCATTCAAATGTCTAGGTGTTCATACTGTGAGCGTTTCCAAGTTAGTTTAGCCCACCAAGGTGCCGGGCTGGCTGTCAGCAGGGGAGTGGCATGGTGAACTCGGAAATTTAGAAGGTAACTCTGGCTAACATGGAGAATGAATGTAAAGAGCGGGGTACAGCAGAGGCCGGAAGAGCTTATACAATTCAAAGGCAGAGATGAGAAATGGCAACCTGGATGAGAGGAGTCGGAGTGGATAGGAAGAGAAGTGGATGAACTGAGACTCTTTAAAGTCCAAGGAATAGGACTTGATGATCGAGTGGCTTTGATGGCAGAGGGAGAGAGAGGAGGGGTCTAAGACGTGTACAGTGGTGGGTGGGGGCCGCTGGGTGGATGGTGTGGCCACTTCCTGAAACAGAAGAAGAAACAGAAGAGGAGGAGAAGGAGAAACTCTGGGAGGAACGAGGAGGAGTTCAGGATTGAATATGCTGAGTTTTTGATGCCTCTGTGGCATCCAACTGGACATAACCCATTCACAGTAGGATGTACAAGTCAGGAGAGCGATCTGACTGATGTGGGCATGTGGATTTGGGACTTGCAGTGGATGTGAACTCTGCATAAAGTGCTTAGAAAGGAGCCTGGTACATAGTAAGCACTGTGTGAGTGTGAGCTGTTACAAATGGTCGCTGTCATAGAGGGGACAGAAATCAACCCATAAACCAAGGCAAACATGTAACTGTGCTGAGTTGATGAAAAGAAACACATGATGTTATAAAGATATAATGGGAATTGGATACAATCTCAAGAATCAGGGAGGGCTTCCCTGAGGAAGTGGCACTTGAACAGAGACCTGAAGAATGAACAGAAGGAATTAGGCAACCAGGGGGAGGAAGAACATCTTGAGCTGAGGGAACAGCCTATGCCAAGCTCTGTGGAGAAGAGATTGTGGGTGCATGTAAGAAGCTAAGCTGTCACTATGGCTGAAGGAAGACCAGGGTAGTCAGTGCCTTAGGAAAGACATGTCAACTCTCTAAGAGAATAGACTAAGTAATTCACAAGGTGTTCCTTTTAAGCCTCAAATTTTAGAATTCTGTGATCCCTTCTTTTCTTCCAAGGTCATACTGGGGTGGTAGTGCTGTACATGTTCAGAAAAATTTCTGTAGTAACAAAGTGTAGAAATGATCCCTGAAGGTATAGTCTTTGCGACCTTTTTAACTTCTCATTTTTGTAAAAAGAATTCTACAGAGAGGTTGCAAGAATGGAATAATGAATTTCCATAAGTCTCCACTAGGATTCACCAATTGTTAGGTTTTTGCCATATTTTCTTTCTCTATTTTCTACCTACCTACCTACTAATCTACTAATCAATACACTATATATACATGTATAAAATCTCTAACCAAATACATTACATATTACTATCATTACTGAACCATTCAAGAGTAAGTTACGGACTTCAAGCCAAGATGGAGGCCTAGACAGACACTCTGCATCTCCTTCCACAACTAAGAAGGAATACAGCTACCTCAAAACTATAAACAACCAGAAGATCCATAAAATCAAACGGCATGGAAATCCAACAAACAAAGATATAAAGAAGAAATACTCATCCAGACAGGCAGGAGGGGCGGAGCCAGGGCGGAGTGGATGGGGTGTGGTGGTGGTGGCAGCAGCGGCAGCGGCAGACTGGCAGAAAGCATAGTTACACGTTTTAAAAAGTCAGAAGGGACACCTGGGAAGCGTTCCCAGCTCCTCACCAGAGCAGCTCACTGTCCCAGCTCTGGAGAAAATCAAGCCTCATTGCTTCTGACTGTGCAAACCAGCAGGGGTTGGGGCGGAGGCAGAAATTGCTGGTCTCTCAGCAATTCCTCTTGTTTAAAGGGCCCCCACAGTCCTAGAACATCCACAGACCCACCCACTCTGGAACGAAAGCCAGGGCAGCAGCTAGAGGGGCGCCAGTCCAGTGCAGAAGTGGGAGAGGTGCCTGGAAAAGGGGCGAGTGCTGGGCAGGCAGCATTGTTCCCTCTCAGACCCCTCCCCCACATACAGCGCCACAATGTGGTGAAACAGGTCGCCCTGTGCTGACAAATCCCTAAGACTCCGCCCTTTACAATGTAACAGGTGTGACAGCTCTACCTCAGACACAGAGGCAAACAAACACAGGAGCCTGTCAAGATGAGGAGACAGAAAAGTATGGCCCAAGAAGGGGAACGGATCAAGGTTCCAATGGGAGAACTAAGTGACGAGGAGATAGCCAACCTAACAGATGAGGAGATAGCCAACCTAACAGATGCAGAATTCAAAACACTGGTGATAAAGATGCTCACAGGCTTTACAGATATGCTTGAGTATGGCAGATGCATAAGGGAAGAAGTGAAGGCTATGCTAAGTGAAACAAAGGAAAATCCACATAAAACCAATGGTGAAGGGGAAAATACCAGGGTTCAAATCAATTATTTGGAACATAAGGAAGAAAAAAACAGTCAACCAGTACAGAATGAGGAAACAAGAATTGAAAAAATGAGAAGAGGCTTGGGAACCTCTGTGACAGCTTTAAATGTGCCAACATCTGAATCGTGGGAGTGCCAGAAGAAGAAGAGGAAGAGCAAGAAATTGAAAACTTATGTGAAAGAATAATGGAGGAAAACTTCCCAAATTTTGCGAAGGAAATAGACATACAAGTCCAGGAAGCATGGAGAGTCCCGGGCAAGCTGGACCCAGAGGGGACCACACCAAGACACATCATGATTAAGATGTCAAAGGTTCAAGATAAAGAGATACTCTTAAAATCAGCAAGAGAAAAGCAGAGTGTTATCGACAAAGGGGCTCCTATAAGACTCTCAGCTGATTTCTCAAAAGAAATTTTGCAGGCAAGAAGGAACTGGCAAGAAGTATTCAATGTGATGGAAAGCAAGGACCGACAACCAAGATTACTCTATCCAGCAAAGCTATCATTTAGAATGGAAGGGCAGATAAAGTGCTTCCCAGACAAGGTAAAGCTAAAGGAATTCATCATCACCAAGCCATTATTATATGAAATGTCAAAGGGACTTACTTAAGAAAAAGAAGATCAAAACTATGAACATTAAAATGACAATAAACTCACAACTATCAACAACTGAATCTAAAAAATAAGAACAAAATCCAACTAAGCAAACCAGAATAGGAACAGAATCATAGGTATGGGGATCATTTGTAGGGTTATCAGCTGGGAGGGGGAAGGGGGAGTAATGGGGAAATGGTGCAGGGACTAAGAAGCATAATTGGTTGGTACAAAATAGATAAGGGGAAGCTAAGAATAATATAGGAAAGGGTGAAGCCAAAGAACTTATATGCAGGACCCATAGACATGAACTAAGTAGGATGGGATTGCTGTGGGGAGGGAGTACTGGGCAGAGTGGAGAAAAGGGGATAAAAATTGGGACTACTGTAACAGCAAAATCAATAAAATATACTTAAAAAAAAAAGGAGTAAGTTACGAACATCATGAACGTCATCCTTAAACACTTCAGCATGTACCTCCTAAGAATGAGGACTCTGTCTTATACAACCACTGATCAAATTCAAGACTGGGTCAGTGATCCAGAGTTCTGTGCTTTTTTAAATATAGAGGACTTTCAACAGTAACCTTATACCGACCACTTGCTGTGTGACAGGTGCCATCCTCTGCACTGAGTATTCAGACTGAGAGGGTATGAAGGACAAATTGAAAGGCAGGTAGCTACATTGAAATGTGGAAAGAGCAATGGCAGACATAAGCAGGGGTTCCAAGGGGGTGTAGAGGAAAGAAATCTGGGCAGAGATTTCTAGTTGTCTATTCCCATATTCATCCTTCTATTCTTTCTCACTAACAGAACGTCTGCATTATAGGGGTTCCCAAGGTGCCCAACTCAAAAAACAACATTCTTCAATTTCTTTCTTTTTTTAATCCCTATCCAAGGACTTGCTTATTGACTTTTTAGTGAGAGCAGAAGGAAGGGAGAGGGAGAGGGAGAGGGAGAGAGAAAGAGAAACTTTGATGTGAGAGAAACATCAATTGGTTGCTTCTCGTACGTGCTCCGACTGGGGACCAAGCCTGCAACCTAGGTATGTGCCCTGACCAGGAATAGAACCTGAGACTTTTTGGTTTATGGGAGGACACCCAACCAAGTGAGCCACACTGGCCAGAGACCATTTCTTTTTTTGAGAGAACAGAGATATATAAGCAGAAGTCATTGATTGGCACTTCAAGGAAAGCTTATTAAAGCAACTAACTCTGCTGGGAAGCACATGGTTGGGCCTTGGGCCTTTATCCTTCCTGCTTCTAGGAATGTCATTGTGATGGATAGAGCTGCAGCAGCTGTCTTGCAGCCGTGAGGTAACATTAAAGATGGAAGCCAATCTTAGCAATGGTGGAACAGAAAGACAAAGGATCCTGGGCCAGTGATGATAAAGTAGAGCCACGTTACCTACTCTCAACTGCCTGCTTCAAACTCTTTAAGAAAAGGAATTCACCATCTCACTTAAGCCACCGTTAGTTGTCATTACATGTAGCTGAGTCTAGTCCTAATTGATAAATCACCAAATCCAGCCTTGGGCATCCAGGGACAAGTCCCATTCCCTGCAGTTTATAAAGGGTAAGTAGGAAAGAGGACCAGGCTCCAGGGTGTAGATTTTAGCTTAAGAACAGCATAGGCCACTGATTGGATTTAAGTAGAGTCAGTATTAAATTTTAGTTTTAGGAAGCAACAGAGTAAAGGTCAGATTGTTGATAGCTACAGTGAAGGGAGGGGAAGACTGAAGTCAGGAAAACTAGTACAAGAGACAGTGTGACAATCTCTGCAAAGACTACGAACCTGAAATGCTGCACAGCAATGCTAAAAACCAAGGCTCTTCTGACAGCAAAACCTGGGACCCATCTGGACTTGGCCATTCCTATGTCCACAAGATTGTTCAGAGAATTAAATGAGGCTCTGCGCACACAATGCTTGGAACAGTACCTGATACATAATAAGCACCCACAGAATTGCTGTTGAGGCAATGGCAATGAAAGATGGATTCTAGGCAATAAGTTAGCATAAGATGGCATCGACAGTAAATTGAGATCGTTTGGATGGTAGGAGGAGTGAGCAAGAGAGAGAGGGTAGTTACAAATGTCTCCTAGGTTCCTGTGGAGAAACCAATTTGGGTAGAAAGACAATGAGTCCAGTTTGGACCTGTGGGGTTGCGGCTCTCTGGCTGTTGGCATGGAGATGAGCAGCATTCCTCTGCGTGGGCAGATATGGCGAGAAGCTGAGCTGGAATAGACTGGGGTGCAGCAGCTGGAAATGGGGGGAAAGGAGTTCACAGCCCTCAGGTGAGGGCGTAGAATGAAAAGACACGAGGGCCATGAGGGAGCCCGCTGGCTGGTTCCCGTAGACAAGAGGGGCCAGGAAAGGAACTGAAGACAACTGGGTTCGAGGTCATAGAAAAAGCAGGGGGAGAGTCCCAGGAAATTCAAGGGAAAGAATTTGCATGAAGAATGGTCGGGAGCGCAGGGTGCTACAAAACGAGCGCATGAGGTCTGAGAAGCCGGCATTGGGTTGAGGGGCAAAGAGGTCCTTGGAGACCTCTGTAACTCAGGCTGGTGACAGGGCTGGAAGGCAGGGCATACTTAGTCAGTGGAGAGAGGACCGAGAATTACGGAGCAGGGGAGGTCTGTGTGAAAGTGAGGAGGGACTTCTGCAGTAGTGGGAGCTAATAAGGAGGAAAGCAAGTAAAATACTAAAAGGGACTTAGGAAAGTGAGAAGCGCAGACCTGATGCCCAGGACAGGACCCAAGAGTGCTCTTTGCCACATGCCCAGTCAGCGGAAAATGGTCTACAGCAGTGTCGAGAAGCCGGAATACCCAGTGGGACGGACTGAAAATTGTCGGGAAAATCTCAGGTCTGAGCTTCTGTGCACAGAGGAGGGGAGAGAGAAAGAGAGGGGTGGGAGACGAGACAAGAATGACCCCTTTTACTGAGAGCTCTCCCTGCACCAGGCAGGTGCCGCGTGCCTTGGGGCAACCGGATTTCACCAGTGAGCACCTGAGGCTGTGGGTGCAGGGAGACCCGGAGCCTTCACCGGCCCGTCTGAGCCCACAGTGGCACCCTTCATCACCAAGCTCCACCACGTGAGCGACAGGACAGTAGAACCCAGGAGCAGACACACGGATGTGGCCCGGAGAGGGAGGCTGGGCTGAAGGATTTTGAGAGCAGGTGGAGAAGAGGGGCCGGCAGGAGAGGCAGTCAGGCACCTAAGAGGGATTCTTCCTGAAGCTGGCCCCACCCTCCCCTACCCCCACCCCGTCCCAGCCCCGAGGGTCCTGGCCAAGCAGCTCCCACAGCCAGAAGGGCCTGGCAGCGTCTTCCAGGAGGGGGCAGCAGCGTCCCACAGAAGCTGGCTGTGTCTGCCCAGGCCTGGGGCACAGAGCAGGGCACTGCTGCCTCTCAGGGAAGGTGGGCCCCGAGGTGCCATGCTGGGGAAGCCCTGCCTCGCATGAGCCCTCCCAACCACCTCGGCAGACCTTCTACTTCCGTCTGCTGCTCCCCCAGGAGGCCGGAGCTTTGTTCCTGGGCCTCAGGCCCTTGGGAACAACCTTCCCAAGCAGTGGGCCTGAATCTCTGCAGGGGGCTGGGGCTCAGGAAATGGGGTCATTGTTGATTGCCTTCTTCACCGGCTCCCTCCCCTTGTCCTTCTCTGTGTCCATGAAGCTCAGATTGGAGATTTTCCCCACAACTTTTCAGCCCGTCCCTACTGGGCATTCTGGTTTCCCTACAGTGCTGGGGGAGCCTTTTCCACTCAAGGGGAGTGTGGCCAAGACCCTGGCTCGGCTTCAGCTTCAGGGACATCAAGCCTGTACCCCTCATTTTCCTAAGTCTCTTTCTAGCATCTTTCCCATTTCTTCCATTTTATGCTCCTTATGAAACCGGAAAAGCCGGCATTCGTGCTGCCTGTCACCTACCAGACCCAATAAGCAGAGACAAGGATTGCATCTTTAGGGGCGCTTTATTCAGGTGGCCCGTGATCTGAGAAGATAGCAGGTTTGGACCCTAAGAGACCGTCTTAAATTCCTTTATAAACAGGCCCTTTTTATAATAAGAAAAGTATAGGTGGGGGGTTTGGAATTCAGGGGAAAAGTTAATGAGATTAAAGCTGCAGCATTCTTTCATCTGTGTCCTGGGCTGTGGTCCCTGTGCCCTGGGCTGTGATCTTTGTGTCCTGGGTGGTGGTCACCCTGGAGCACAATGGCTCAGATACCTTCATGATTGCTTGCAGTCCCCTCAAGGCACAAAGGTGGGACTGCTTATGGTCTGCTGGAGTCAGGGTGGCTCATACCTCCAGTTCCTGAAACAATAGCTTTCTCCCTGCATTGATTACTAAGCTTCTGGCTGTTACCTGAGACTAAAATTTTCCAACATTTGAGTCCCCCATCACTTATTAGCTCCCACTACGGCATAACTCCTCTCCTCATGTTGGGGGGGCCCCACTCCTGGCTCCCACCTTGGGGAGTAAGAAGACCCCACCTCCTGCACAGGCCCCTCCCTAGCTCTGCCAGGAAGGCCCACAGCGGGGCCCACCCAGTAGGAGCAGCCCCGAAGGCCTTCCTCACAGTCTCCCCACCCTTCCTTCCCCGGGGGCTGTCAGAATCCAAGGGCTCTGAGTAGCCGGCTTGCACAGACAACCCCCCCACAGATCAGATGTGAAGACAAGTCAGAGAATCATTATTTTGCTTAGAGCCAATCTGGTCTTTCTCCTCTGAGCCCCACCCATTGGTTAGTGGGATGGGGTGGATAAACTAAATGTCTAATCCAGTTAAACTTTGAGCAGATATTTTAAGTCCTTCCGATAATGTTTGGTCTTTAGGAAAAACACTCCTTGTCTCTGATAACCCTGCTCTCTCTGCCTCCCTGGAGGAAGGGGGGCTTTCTCCCCTCACAGCACTTAGGGCAGTGGGTGCATGGGTGCTGTCTCTGGTCTTTGGGGAGACATCCTTGTTTTGCCTGGGTCATGCTTGACCTCCTGGCCTCCAGTATGCAAAGTGTGGCCCGTTCTTCCAGCCTAGGCAACGCTCTTGGTGACAATTTGGTGACTCAGCCTCCGCTGGGCCGCAGCCCTGGCTCTTCCCATTGGCTCTCCAGTCTGCTAACTGGGGCGTCCACCCCTTAGATTTGACTGGGAGGTCACCTTCTCTCAAATCAACAGGCCTCTTGGTGGCCCGTTGGTTCCCCACTTAGCATCTGTACCCCATGGGACTGAGGGGGCCCAGGGAAACTGAAGCTTGGGCCTCTTCCAGGCTGACCACGTGGAGCCCCTTTTCTGTGGCTGTGCCCTGGGCTCTCATGGGACAGTTTGTGAAGTGGCTCCTCCCAGAGTCCCAGGGGCGACAGTCCTCTAACATGGAGACAGTAGACAATTCTGCTGACCACTTGGCTCTTCTCTGTCCCCTTTCTCCTTTTTTTTTTTTTTTTTTAAAGACTCTCAGGTACAGAAAAAGGGTGAGCCTTTCCTTCCTTCTATTCCTCCCCTCTGACTCCCCTGAGCCCTAACTGACTGGCTTCAGTCTCTTACTCTGCATACCGGAGAACTCTGAGCTTTGGGCTGAGTCTTGATGTACTAAGGGAGGAGGAAGAAGAATTTGGAAAATCCCTTCCGCAGATAATGGCCTGGAACTTCCTGCATAATCCTATTTTGAATGACCAAAGCTGAGCATTACCTGGGCCTCTCCCGGAATGCCTTTCCTAAGCAGTATAAGTCTGCACACACACAAGCTCCCCTCCCCCCGCTCTCCCCTCCTCCTCCTCGCACACAGTTGCGGAGGGACATCTACTGCGAACCCAGGAGAATGCAAAACAGAAGAGGAAAGCATATTAGTGCTTTCAAATGGAATCTCCTTCCCCACTCTTGCAGCTTTTCCTGTTTTCTTACTGCTCTGTAAGCCCCCGGGTCTCCGTCCCTCCTGCTCATTTCCCCAAAGGGGCTGTCAGTAGCATCTCTCCTCCAAGAAACCAGATGGAGACACTCTGACTTCCCACCTGCTCTCACCTCGCTAGCACATCCCCTCTGCAGCCTCCCCTCCTGCCCGGCGCCTTCAGGAAAGCCCAGCCTCGGGCAGATTCTCCTGGGACCGTCCCACCTCGGTGCCATGGCCCGTGCTGTGCCCCTGCCTGACCTTCTCGCCCCCCTAACCTTCTTCTAAGCTCATCTCCGGTGGGAAGCCGTTCCTGACTCCTAAGTCCATGCGATTTCTCCCCTGACAACCTGAACCACCGTGAATCCCTGGCGTCCTGCCCCGTATTACACCGAATAGCTGGGTTTGTGTCTCTCTCCCCTCGACGCTGAAATCTCTCTGAAGGCAGGAATGGTGTATCACTCAGCTATGCATCTTCCGCGGGGCTATGAGTTACATTAAATTGCATATGATGATTAAAGCAGGTCCAAAGCCCATGAACTCACACAAATGATTTCATTTCTTTGGCTTTAGTTTCCTCATTTGTTAAATAATAGAGTTAGTGTCTGTGATGTCTTTTTTTTTTTTTTTTTGTGATGTCTTAGATCATGTCCATCTTTGACTTTTTCTTCCACCCATGCTCTTCTGTGACGTCTGTGTGTGTGTGTGTGTGTGTGTGTGTGTGTGTGTGTGTGTGGTAGGCAGTGGTCACTAACTGGGGAGGCCAGGTGGAATGTCAGAGTGGTTCAGGCTTTAGATTAAAGACAACCTGAGTCCAAGGCTCAGGCACTCACCTCTGGGCGACACTGAGTTAAATGCAAATGAGGAGGACTTTTCATCCACTCAATAAACATTGACTGAGTACCTACTAAGTGCGTGCTTTGGGCTGGTAGCTGGGGAGATGGAGTAAATAGGACACCTTCCCTCCTATATTGGAGTCCAGAGTCCATCAGAAGGAGAGAAACCTGCAAATAAGCAAGTGTAATCAAGTGTAGAAGTTCTCTATGGGAGCTTAGGGCTGTCCAGAACACAGGGGGGACACAAAGGAGGGACAGATGGACAACAGATTGCAAGGGTGAGCTAGCTGGGAGTGGGACGAGGAAGGCTTCCCTGGAGACCTGAGACCAGAAGAGAGCACTCCCGGAACTTGTGGGTGGAGGAAGAGAAGCGGTGTCGGGTCCATTACTGTCATCACTAGCTTCTTCGACCCAGATCGGCAAGGCCTAGGAATCTTGGATCCCAGACACATTTCTCGAGAGGTGGTCACAGCTGATATTTAGACTGATGGTCTGGGCCCTGAACCTGTTGGTTGCATGCCAGGCCCCAGGCCCTTTCCAGAGGCCAGTCACCTCCGGTACCTGCGCTGGCCTCTGAAGCCTCTGCTTCTCCTCAGCGACCTCTGCCAAGCTAAGCTTTCAGGGCAGAGCAAAGGCAATTTGTTCCCTAAGCAGTGACCTCTCCTCAGACCACCCTCTTTACTGGGCCCAGGGGAGATGTTTTCGGCCCAGAATCTGCAGGAGTTTCTACCAAGGGACAGTCTGAAAAATAGCACTAGCTGGAGGAAGCTGTTCAAACACCATCCATTTTGACACTTGGCAGGATTAGCAAAGCACCTCTTGCCTCGGAGAGTGGGAGAGCGTCCAGAATTAGTCTGCCGGCAGAAAGAGAGGTTGAGCAAACAGGCATATTGTTTTCTCATAGCTGTCTCTCTTGTTAATGTTTGGTCGGCCAGCCGTGCATTTTTGGAGTGTTACATAGACTTACGCTCAGCCTTCATCAGAGAACAATTAGGATGAGTGTGGGGAGAGGCCAGAGGGTCAGGGACAGCAGATGGGCCTCCACTTAAGCAGGTTAGAAGTTCATTGTCTCAGAGGAAGAAGACCTATCTTTGGGGGTGGGGAGAGTGAGGGGTTGGGTTGAAAGAGGCAGAATGGAAAGAAGACATAGGGCCTCTCCTTTCTGAAATCTCCCTTTGGGACGAGTCTCTATAGCTTGGGCAGTTGCTTTAGTTTTCCATAAAGAAGCATCAGCAGCCCTGGCAAAATCAAGAAGCCAGGGGCCTGGTGCCATACTAAAATAGCAGTATCACTGTGTTTCCAGCTGAGGGATTACTCCTTGGTGAGCCAGAGAGCTTTGGAACATCATTTGGAAGCAAAACCATATTTTTTTAAAAGGAAACTTTGCATGCAATGAAGTCAGGGCTTAACTCTTGAGGGGAAGTAGTACAAGAACAGCCATTGGGCCTTTGCTTCTGGGTAGAGGATGAGTTTCCTTTGGTACAGGTTCCGCTGAGGTGCCTACAGTAAGGATGGTCAGAGGATACTGTCTTCCAGAGGAGTAGCTGGTGGGAAACGACAAAAAGCAGAAAGAGAACTGTATGAGTGAGCCCTTGCTGCATAACACACCACTCCGAAACTCAGTGGCTGAAAACAGCCACCATTTATGCAGGCACGGCTCTATGGGCCAGCAGTTAGGCCTGGGCTCAGCTGGGTGGTTCTTCTGCTCATCTCACCTGGGGTCATCTGGCTACAGTCATTTGGCAGCTCAAAAAGGGGTGGGTAGTCTAAGGCGACCTTACTGACTTTTCTAGCAATTGATGCTGGCCGTTAGCTGGGCCCCGTGTCTCCAGAGACCAGCCTCAGCTTCTTCACAAAGTGGCTGGGTTCCAAAAGCAGCAAGAGAGAGGAAAAGGCTCAACTTACAATCATTTTTCCAGTCCCTGCTTGTGCTGCATGTGCTGTCCCATTAGCAAAAACAAGTTTCATGGCCTAACTCCCAGTCAGTGTGGGAGGGGACGGCACCAGGGTGTGGATGCAGGAAGGGAGCCCTGGCTCCGTTGGGAGCCATTACTGTAACTGCCTTCCCACAAGAAGGAAGTGAATCTGAGAGGGAATCGAACACCCTAACCTCAGTGGGATGCAAACCGTGCAAGTCAGAGTATATATGAGCTCAAGCTGAGGGAAGAGAGACCAGAGAATCATCTTGTGGGGTTTTTGGGACAAACTTGTTATTTCCTGGGGAAGTCGGGGTAAGGAGACACTTGGATTAGTAAGACTCGAATAGCTCAAGTGGGCGTCATTTTTAGCATCTCATAAAATTTTATAACATCCTCTCCTCCATATTTATATATATAGCCAACTAGATATAGCCTGAGGGTTTTTAGGCCTCCCAGCCTATGGGAAGGTGGCAGTGTAGCCGTAGAATCGAAATAGGAAAACAGACACCACTTCCAGTTTCCACAACAGAGGAAATTTCCAGGATTTCTAGCATCTTTGAGTAACGAAAAGTACCATCTGCTGTGGAGTGGTCCCAGGACTGGGTTTAGGGAATATCTAAAAATAAGCATGACCAGTGTGCTATTTCATGCTCCTGTGTTGTTTTCCAAGGACTGTTGCGGTTTGAAGATGAGCACACTGGAGGATAGGCCTGGAGATGATATACAGCCTTGGGATCTGGAGGTGATTTAGCGTTGTGGTCGAGAGCACAAACTTTGGCGCTGGGCACAGCCTTGGGAAAGGAATTTTCCATATGCACACAAAGCTGCATTGTAGCTGGGGCTGTGGGTGACGCCAGCCCAAGTCTCACAGCCAAGCTGGGCCAACCCTGTAGGATCTCAGCAGCCGTATGGATCTGGAGAGCAGGGAGGGGCCCGCAGGGCAGAGAGCCCCGTCATTGCAGCCGTCCCTGTGGAGGGGTGATGGGTGAAGACCATCCAGTTCTAGGTCAAGGCTTCCTGCACAGCTCTTGGAAATATGGCAGGTTGTTTCAGAGAATGACTGTGCTCCGGGTTCTCCTAGTCTCTGTCCTTCAAGTCCGACTGGCTGCCCTTTATGCTCTCTAATACCCAGAGTCTGCTTCTGAGGACTGGGACCTCAAGGTGCCTTGTTCACTGCTTTATCCTGGGTGCCTGAGCATAGTAGGTGCTCAATAAAGACTTGCTGAATGTGTGAATAAGTCAAGTGGATTAATTTTAAAATCCATTATCAGTTTCATTTCCACAAAATCCTTCTTCCCATTACTGTGTCCACACAGTACAAGGTTACTAATGCAGATTCATTTCATTTAAAAATAATTTCATAATACCAAGAAAACAATATTACACCAAAATTAGGAACTGACAGAGGAAAAAAATGACCCTTAATGGCTACTTTCAAAGCAGCTGTTATCTTGCTGCCTCACGTCTTTGCTCAAATGCTTCTATAATTTTGCTCATTTGCACTTAATATATATCCATTCTAATGTTTCTCCTTCTTCTTCTTCATCTTCTTCTTTTTTTTTTTTTTACAGTCCGCCCTCCCTCATCTTCTTCTTTACAACAAAACATCACACCATAAGTATTCTGTGTTGCTTCCTAATTCCCACAATTATTGTGCATGACCGCATTGCATAGCCTTACAGTCAGAGCTTCATTAATTCAATTCCTGCCTCATCAATGTCCCCCCTCCGTGGACAGTCTCACCAGTGCACACGTGCAGGAATTTCTTCCATCTTTAACCAAAGCTCTCCCTCTCCATACAGTTCCCCTGGACTCCACCCCACGTCTCCGCTTCCTTTCACAGCAGAACTGCCCTCAAATGCCACTGGTCTCCATGGTTCCCCATTATTCCCCCTCTTCCTACTCCACTCGAGCCCTTGTTCCCAACCGTTCCACAAACTGCTCTGATCAAGTCAACGATGACCTGAATGATGCTAAATCGAATGATCGGTTTCCAGACCTCACCTCACTTGACTTATCAATGGCATTCAACGTCCTTATACGACAGCACTGCAGTCCTCTTTCTTGAATCCCTTTCTTCTCTTGAATCCCAAGAGAATTCCTCTAATATCCCCGTGTGCTCCTTCTTGGGCTCTTCAAACTCCAAATGTTGGCCTGTTTGCAAGTAGAGTCCACAGAGCGTGTCTTGCCTCCTTCCTTACTCACTCCCTCCTGGTCTCCTCTTCCCTCCTGCTGTCTCTGTGCCCCAAGAACTCTCAATTCTACATCTACAGTCCAGGCTTTTCCTCTGAACTGCAGCCTCTTCTAACTGCCCACCTGCCATCGCCACTTGGATGACCAATAGACATAACAACAATAATCCAAAAATTAAACTCCTGACATTTCCCTCTGACCTTCTCCATCGCAGTCTTCCCCATGACAGCAAATGAAAATTTGATCTTCCCACTTACTTAGAGCAAAGGTCTTGGCAGCATCTCGGATTTTTCTTCTCCACTCTACATCCAATGTGTCAATAAATCCAATGGAACTACCTAAAGATATATGTAAATTGAATGCTTCTGGTCCCCTCCAGTGGTCACAGCCACCATCAGGCCACATCTAAATGACCTCACGAGCATCCCAACTTCATCTAGCGTGGTGCCTACAGTTGATTTTCAGTGCAGCCGCCAGAGTGAGCTCCTGTTAATTTAAGTCATAGCAAGTCATCCCTCTGCTCCAAATGTTCCAATAGCATGCTGTCTTAGTCCATTTGGGCTTCTGTAACAAAATACAGCAAACCAGGTGGCTTACAAATGCCAGAAATTTATTTCTCACCATTATGAAGGCTGGGCATTGAAGATAAGGGTGCCAGCATGGTCACGTGATGGACCACTTCTAGGCCACAGGCTTCCCATTGTAGCTTCACATGGGGGAAGGGGAAAGGAAGCTCTCTGGGGCCTCTTTTATAAGGGTGTCTATCTCTTTCGTGAGGGCTCTGCCTTTGTGATCTAATCATCTCCCAAAGGCCTCACCTCCTCATACTACTTCCTTGAGGGTTAGGATTTAACATATGCATTTGAGGTGGACACAGACATTTAGACCAGAGCACATACCATTGCACACCAAATGAAAGCCAAAGTCCTCACCATGCCGGGCACCCACCCCGGGACCTTGTCTCCTGCTCTCCTCCTACCTTACTCCACTGCACTGAAACCGGCCTCCTCACTACCCATCAGATGCCATGCTTCTACCACACGAGCTTTGAACATGCTGATTTCTCTGTCCAGATTGCTCTTTTTAGAGCTATCTGACCTTCCAACTCCTTCCAGTATTTGTTCAAAATCAAGACCTTCCCTGACTTCCCCTGTGAAAAATGCAGCCCAGTCCCTTCCAATGCCCATTTCTCCTGAGTGCTTTATATTTCTCCAAATGGCCTACCACATACTTTATTTATTCTTATTTGTATTGTGGGCCTCTCCGCACTTGACTATAAGACTCCCGAGGACAGAGATTTTTATCCTTTTGTTTTCATGGCTATAGCCAGTTTCTAGAACAGGGTCTGACACACAATATTTGCTGAATGAATTAATCTGGACTGTAGCATCTGAGAGGTAAAAGTCTCACTCATGCAACATGAGAAAGCAGAACATGACAGTGAAGAGCCTCTGCTGTTCGTCCATCACACAGTATCCAGCCACCTCCAGCTCTCCACAGGGCACAACTGGGAGCTCCTAGCGGGGCAGGGCAGTGTTTTAGCACCCCTGCATTCTTTCCTCCCAGCCTTACTGAGGGATAATCAACAAACAGAACTGTAATATATTTCAAGTGTACATCATCCCCGCACTCTTACCAGCCAGCCCAGGGCTTATTAAATACTTGTTGCTTATTAAATACGAGTTGCTTATTAAATACTTGCTGAGTTTGTTAAAAAGCAAGGAAAGGGCTTCTCAACCTGGGGTCTGAAAGCACCCACGGCCAGCTTTATCTCTTTCCCAGTTTCGCCTTGGGCTAGCTATATACTGAGTATATTCGCTTATTTACTTAATCAGTCAACAAATGCAGCTTTGCAAAATCACATGATGGGTACTATTATAAACAGTGTTTCTCCAAAAGAAAACGCAAAGGCTGTGTGCCTAATGCTTTCCCTAGACGTGTTTTGGTTCCAGACAGAACTTCAGTGCCCCATCCCGTCAGCACACATCTCAAATGTGCTATGTCTGGCCAAGCACAGGGCATTTTTAGCTCCCGTACCCTGCTCCAGAATTTTGGAATGCATTTCCCCATCAGCTTCCCCCTCCCCTCCCGCCGCCCCCACCCCTTAAGTGCACTGCCGGCCACTCACCACCACAGATGTGTGGTCACACGCCACTGGGTGCGTGCGGGCCGTTAGTGGACAGATGGCATGAAGTATGCACAAACGAGCCAAAAGCAAACAGTGCAAACCAGAGTGGGGAGATGGCTGTGCCCATCCCAGCCACTTGCAGGAGGCTGGATGTGCTTGCTTTCTTCATTCCCTGGTACTTCCTCATAGCACTGCTAACCGTCGGCTAGGGTCATAATCCCTGTTTCATGTCTGAGACACCGACAGATGGACTGAGAAGCTCGCCCCACCCGGCACCACTGGGCACATCCCACCATCCATCTCCAGAATTGTGCATCATCCCAAATGCAAACTGAGCTCGTTAAATACTAACTCCCATCCCCCGTTCCCCCAGCCCCTGGGAAGCCCCATTCTGCTTTCTGTTTCTACAATCTGACTATTCTAGGTCCCTTATATTAATGGAATCATGCAATGTCTGTCCTTTTGTGTCTGGATTTGTTTCACTTAGCTTAACGTACTCCATGTTCCTCCATGTAGTAACGTGTCAGAATTTCCTTCCTTTTAAAGGCTAGATAATATCCCACTGTATGTGCATACGACATTTTGTTTATCCATTCTTCTGTTAACATTTCCATCTTTTTGTTCTTGTGAGTAAGGATGCACTAGTATCTGTCCAAGTCCCTGCTTTCTATGACTTTTCTCCCTGTGTCTCTTTATACTACACGTTCCTTTGGGCACAAGAGGCAGCTCAGAGGTATCCTTCACTCCTGTTTCTGAAGAACTCCTATTCACCCATCAAAACTCATTTCAAAGCTCCTTTCCTGGCTGAATCAAGCGGGAGTGACTGTGCCCTCCTTTGCACTGCCCCCCTCTCGCATACTATGTTCCCTTCCTTTTCCTTCCCTGAATCGCAATCACTGTCTTCCTAACTGAACTGTATGTAATTGAGCAAAAAGGGAGCTTCCCTCGTTCACCTTTCTCCTCCCAACAGCCTGCCTAGCCCACTGTCAGAGCTCCATAAATATTTGAGAACAAATATTTTAAGGACTGCCTCTGTGTGCTGCAGGCCAAGCCTTCGTGGGAACTCAAAGAATATTAGTCATTATTGACTTTTATTGTCTGTTTGTGCCAGGGAAAGATCCATCACAGAGATCTGACCTCAGATATACTTTCGAGCTGCCTCCGGGTCCTGGTGGCCAAGGGGTCTCTGAGGAGGTGGCTCACCACAGTTAAACATCCTGACATGCTCACCTACCTACACAGTCCTGGTGGGAAGGCTCGAGCCAGCTGGTCTTTCCTTTACACCTGCCACCTGGCTGACTCATACCTTTCTACCTGTGCCCAGGGGCTGAAGACCTGGGGATCAGAGTGAGTTTCAGAGTTGGAATGAACTCTCAACTTCAGAATTTAAAAGCTTTTTCTGCGCTCTTTGAAGAACCACTCTCTTACAGGCAAAAGGAATTTAGTAGCTGTCGGAGAGCCATGGGAACCCTAAAGATAGGTCTTAGTTCTGAAACCATCCTCCCCTTCCCTCTTTCCCTGGCTCTGTTCCTGCCCCATCGGCTCTACCTTTCCTTCCCAAATATCCTAGTGTGCACTCCTGGCCTTTTCCTTGACTAACATCTTGACTGTCAAAAAGGAGAAAGCACCCTGGCTGGTGTGGCTCAGTGGCTTGAGCACTGGTCTGTTGAACCAAAAGGTCGTTGGTTTGATTCCCAGTCAGGGCACATGCTGGGTTGTCAGCCAGGTCCCCAGTTAGCGGCATGTGAGAGGCAACCACACATTCATGTTTCTCTCCCTCTTTTTTTCTCTCTCTTCCTCTCTAAAAATAAATAAATAAATAAATATTCTTTTTTTTTTTTTTTAAGGACGAAGCATTTCACTTGTCTCAGATGGTGATTTACCCAACACATCAGAGTGCACGTATTCATGGGCTGCCCCATTCATTCATTTCCTTAGCCTTTTGTTCTCACGCTGGAGGAACCCAGGTAGCTATGCACATTAGAGACGCGGCAGCAGTGGGGGCATGTTCCCTCCCTTAACTGAGGTAGAAACCCCTTTGAAGAAAATTCATTTACTTCCTAATAAAGTTCCAGCGCCACAGTCCAGCCCACTTTGAGTCTAGGGTCAAGGAGTTTTGATTGGGCTCCTTGGGTAACTTAACTCCTCCCCATGTCAAATTTAACCTCTAAAATATTGGCAGCAACCCTACAGCCACACTTCAGCTGGCAAAGCGGCAAAGAGGACCTGAGAAGCTCTTCCTTGTATCCGGTCTCTGCTCCTTCCTAGCTCCTTGAGCTTTGAGTTTTCTCCCCAGCCCTTCCCACCCCAGTCCACAGCATGTGTGTCAGTCACTATTTACTTCAGCAATTGCCAGATGGGGGACAGAAGGGACCAGTGGTCTTGCAGGTGGAGAGGGAGGAACAAAAATTTAAGATGAACATCTGTTCTGATTATGGAATCCCTTAAAATACATTTCAGGTATGTCTCCAAGATGCACAAGAAAGTCGGCGAGCAGAATTTTAGCCTCTAAGCACAGCATAAAGAAAGGGTTTTCTTAAGTTACATTACAACAAGGTTCAATTTCCTTAGCTTTGAAGGCAACCACTCCAGAATGTCTCGGGCTAGGAGTGGAGACGGGGCGAAGGCAAGAGGAGAGGAAAAGCCCATTCCCTCCATGGTGAAGATAAAGTAAAGGGACACAGGTCCCCTGGGAGCCACTGTAGGAGCTGTGAGGCCTTGACTTACAACCGTGGCCCATGGCTTCAGGCCTGGGTAACTGGGTGGCCGGATTGGAAAAACTAGAGCAGGTTTCAGGACAAGGAAGTGACCAGGGGGCTACGTTGAGTCTGGGATGTCACCATCAACTCTCACCTGTTTCCACCTGGACATGCGCACCTGCTTTTGTTCCTTTGGGTCTGTCTTCTGCATTATAGCCTTGAGGGCAAACTAGTCAGATCTGATGAGAAGCTTCTCGGTCCTCTTAACTATCATCTGAAGTCCTCAGTGTGACCTCATGCACCTCACATGCATTGCTCCTGCCCAATCTCCAGTCTATTTGTTCACAGTCAGTCTGTCTTTGCTGAGAGATGGCGAACTCAGTGAGGGCAGAGAGTATGTCTGTCTGGTTCTTAACTTCATTTCCAATGCCTGTTGCACAGTTGATTCTAGAAAGAGAGGTTAGGTGAGGGAGGGAGAGGGAAGGAGGAGGAGAAGGAAGAGAGGGAGCAGGAGGAGGGGAAGAAGAAGAAAGGAGGGAAGGAGGAGGAGGAGGAGATTTGAGCAAATAGTTTTTGGAAGCATTAGCATAAAGAAGGTAGATGAAGAAATAGAACTACGTCAGTTTGCGTATGAGAAGAGATGGTGGCCAGGAATGAAAACTTGGGGAACAATGACATTTCATGTGGTCACATGAGTGAGGAAGTATAAACAAACCCTGAAAGAGGCTGGCTGAGAAGGAGCTGCTAGTGACACAGGTAGAGAACCAGCAGAGAGTTAAAGGCAACAGGAAGGAGTGTCAAATGCTACAAGACACAACATGAGAAGGACTGAAAAGTGGCCACACTTACGGGCAAAATAGGGGATAGAAGAACAAGTTAAATGACACAAAGAGGAGATAGGTCACTGCAGACCATGGGACAGTCTACAAGACGGTCAGGATGGTTTCTTAAAAGATAATTAATATCGTTTTTTAAAAGTATAGAGGAAGCCTTGGACTAAAAGAACCTCAAGAATCTCAGCAACAGTGCATTGGATTGGATGCTGGTTCAGAAAAACATTAAAAATCTAAAGTTAGCTGCACTCCTGTCTGGAGGAAGAGCCTTCCAAGGAGAGGGAACTGCCACCACAAAGGCCCAGAGGCGTGCCTGCCTGGACTTTGCAGGAAAACACAAGGAGCCCCATGCGCTGGAGTTGGTGGCTGAGTGGCAAAGAGAGGAGAATATGTAGGGTCATTGTGAAGACTTTGGACTTGACTCAATTTCCAACTTGTTCAGAAGGAAATATCTACTTGACAGCGAAGTGGAGATGCTGTGTAGGCAGTTGGATACACACGTCTGAAATTCAGGGCAGAAGCTAGGAAAGGAGATAAAAATTGGGGAGTTGTTAGCATATGAGATGATTCCAAAGCCCTAAAACTGAATGAGATCACCAAAGGAACGAGGCTAAAGAGAAGGTCCAAGGAGCACTGGGGCGCCCTGAGGCAAGAGGTCCTGAGAAAGGAGGGCCCAGCCCATGCGGAGGAGGAGACCCCAGAGAAAGCCAAGCAGGGACGGTGTACCCAGGAGGAAGCGCTGGTCCCCCCGCTGCTGGTGGGTCAAAGATGAGACCTGAGACCGGAGATTATCCACCCCGAGGGATGGCTGACCTTGACCTCAGAGGGCGTTTTGCTGGAATGAGGCGGGCAAAGGCCCGACCAGACAGGTTGCCAGAGAAATTAGGGGGCACGTGATTGGATGCCATCAATACAGACAACTGAACCAGAAGGAGAGAGATGGGGTCACAGCCAAAGGAGAAATGGGGTCCCGAGAAGATTTTGGCTTTGGGTTTCTTTTTCCATTTTTGTTTTAATTTTGGAGAAAAGATAGCTGGCGCATATGCTGATGGGACTGAGCAAGTGAATGAGAGAGCAACCCAGTGAGGGGACAGAACCGATCGAGGCTTTTCTGCCATTAGACTGAGTCCCAGGAGACGGGTGCTACCCCAGGAGAGGAGGTAACAGAGAGGCCCCCGGTCTCCACTGGCTGTGTTCTACCCTCCTGTTGACACCAGAATTGGCTTTGCCTGGAGCCCAGTTATGACAAAGATACAAATTCGCAGGCCGTGGCCCCATGAAGTCTGGCCTCAGGGCTGCAGACCATTTGGAAAACGTTTTAATTTCATTTGTGTGTTTTTTCAATTTGATTATTAAGTGCTGTTTGCACATGGACAGTGGGGGGGGGTATGGGGGGAGAGGCCTGTTTTTATTCGCGGAGCCCCCTCCCTCCCTGGCCTGCGTGCCTCCCTGGTGAGTAATGGGGAGGCCGCTTTTCTGGAACACAAGGGAAAACTTCCAGCAAATTGCAAAAGCATGTTTCTTCCTTGAAAAATCCTTTCACACTTGTTTTTTACTCCGTTTGTAAAGTTCATGAAAAGCCTCCATAAAAGTACTTTAAAAGGCCTTAACTGTCTTTGTTCTCCACGTCAAACTTTCTTTTTCTCTCTTAAGGGGGCAGGTAATTTAAAGGGGTAATAAACAAAACATAAAGCGGGAGGGGTGAGCGGTGTGATGAAGGAAATGAAACAGACTATAGAAATGTCAGGGTTTGCAGGTTGGAGGTGCAGGGAGGGGGGAATTCCAGCTGCATTTTCAGGAGGTGACAACCTAGCACTTCCTCACGGCCTGTTAGCTTTGTTTCTAAAGTTATTGATGCCAGGGCATCATGGCCAGAGAAAGAGCAAAACCCTAACGGCTCAGGAAGGGCCACAGACCCTTTTAGATGCCTGTCAGTGGCCTGGAATCTAAGGGGAGCAGGCGATGGGAAGTAGGAAACAGCGCTGTCTGTTGTTAAGAAGTTGCAAGATTCCCGCCCAAAAGCTGGAGTGGGGCGTCTTCTGGGCAGAGAAATACAGACCGTTCTTTAAAGGGGATCAAGGCCATATAAGGAGTGCCCTCTGCAGAGAAAGACAGCCTTCTGGTGTCCGACTATGGGCTGTGTGAGGAAGTAGCAGAGGCACTGGGGGTTCCTGATGCTCAGTGCCAACCCTGGTGGCAGCTCATGGGGTGGCCGGAGGAAATACCATGGGGGCTCCGCGACAGTGCTCAGGATCGGGACCTGGGCCTTAGCCGGTTACTGATCTAATCCCGGTTACTGGGGCCTGCCTGTCCCCAATATCTGAGTCCATGTAGGATCGCCTGTCTGACATCTCTGTCATTAGCCTTCTTGGCTCCAAAGTTGGCCAAGTCATGATGGTTGCCCCCTCTCCCTCCCCACTGCTGTTTCTCTCCCTGTAGCCCCTGCTTCCATCTCTCACCACAGAAAGGACTCCTAAGAAGAGATGAAGAAGAGGTAGGAAGCTGCATTTTGACAAAGGAATGAGGTAGAAAAATAGCATTTGTTTCCCTGGGGGATTGAAGACACAGAGGATGGCTAGAAAAGGGGACGCATGAAGGGCCTTTTCCAGCGCTTGAAATCCTGGCACAGACTCTGTCCTCTGAAGCTGTCATGCCCCTGTGCATTCCTAGGCCAGTAACCAGCTCCAGGGGACAGCCGCCAGCCTCAATGAGTGTTGTCGCTTGCGGTCCTGGGATGTCCCAATGGGGCCAGTGCTCAGTTTCCCAGTGCTGGCCACACAAGTGATAGGCAAAAGGGACCTTAAATCTCCCATGAGCCTTGGGAGAGCCAGCCGTCCCCCCACCCCCACGCTGCCCCTCCCTGGGCCTGGGCTGGACAGAAGGCTGTGCAGCTGTGGAAGCAGCCCCGCGGGCTCTTCTGCCACCCTGGTACTGCCCACCTCTTCCTCTCCCCAGATGGCCCATTGCCTCCTCTCTCTTCCTCCTTCTCCTCGCCCTCTCTTTTTCTCTTCCCCTTTCTGCCCCTCTGAACTTTGGATTCCCCCTTTCCTTCCGACTCCCTTTGGCAGAGGGCCGGAGAAACTGGGAGGTGGCCTGGATGTCCCTATGTGTGGGACTGGCTTCCTGTTGAGCTGTGGTTTCCCCAAAGGCCCCTCGGTGCACTCCACACTTGGGCTTTCCCCTTCGCCCTCGAAACACCCTCAGGGGCACCCAGGGGAGGGCGGGACAGTCACCGTGCCTTTCTTTGTGCCAGCTTCAAGTGTGACCCCAGCCCAGAGACCCTGCTTCTGCTGACATCTGATCTATATTTTCATTTTGCAAATGGAGAAATGGAGGCCCAGAGAGACAGATTGACTTGCTCTCCAGAGCTTCTGCTGCCAGAATTGTACCCAACCAAGGAATCACTTGCTAAATGCATCACTTCCATCTTCTTCTTAGGAAATATCTCATCAACATGTTTGCACCAGGGTTATTAACTTCAGCTCTCTGATCCACCCACCTTCCGCACCCTCTCAGGGAGACGCCAGCCTCCTCCGGCTTACACTGTCTCATCCGTTACCCCAGTTTAGTATAAGCTTCATGCATGGGGTGGCTGTTTCCATCCCAGGTCCCACCAGAGCCCACGGAGGGTGAGCAGGCCTGGGATTTGGCACAGCCCCCAGCTCCTCGAGCTTTCCTTGGCAGCCGCTTGAACACACGTGCGTTTGTATGTGCAACAGAGTTGTTTCAGCTTTGCAAACCCAAGGCCACCAGCCCCTTTGCAGCAAACCTGCTCCCTCGGTTAACCTGGGGTATGGGGAGCCTCATAAAGAAGTTGTATTAAATGAAAAGAACATCGTCACTTTCGAATGCCCTAGTGGAGGAGTCTGAGCCCAATCCCTGTGATTATTCATCTGAACTAACCGGTCCCTTCCGGGGACATGAGTGAAAGCAGAGTTTGTCCAAGCAGCCAGGAAAAGCCGTCCTGTCCCGTCTTGGCCCACGGAAGGCTCTTTCTGGGGGCATGCCGGTTCCTGCACACACTGATAGCTGTTTTGTATCTGGGCTGATGGGCTTGATGGAGCAGTTGCCACACCGCCAGCACACGCGGCACAGCAGGGTTAGCAGGGAGTGTTTATGGGGCTCACCGCTAATGACTCCCATTTATAGAACATGTGCGGAGCAGCTGAGCAGGGCTGGTGAAGACAGGACATCAATGAGGCCTGGGTTCTGCAGCCCGGCTGCAGGCTCAGGCTTTCCCAGGCAGCTGTCGGGATGGTTCTCCGACAAGCTGCCGGGGGAATCCTAGGCTCCCAGGAATTCAGGCCTTTCAGTGCAAACACGGATGGCTTTGCTAGGGAAGCTGTTGGCCACACTGATTGGATGCGGCCAATGATAAAAATGGTTGCTGTTATAGGAAAAAGCTAACATTTACTGTTCACTCACTTCATGTCAGACATCGTGGAAAGCACACATGTCGATTTTTTTTTCTTTCATTTAGTCTTCAAACAAGCCTACGAGGTTGTACTGGTTTTTTTGGTTTGTTTTTATTGTACAGAGGAAGGAGCAAGCTCTGAAAGATGAAGCATTTTGCCCAAGGCCGAGGAGCTCGGATTTACACCCTGCTCTGACTCCAGGGCACATTTCTGCAGGAGTGGAAAAGTGAGCTGTGGAAGCTGACTCATCACTTTAGTTCCCAGTTGGGGCAGGAAGGCACAGCGGTTAAAAACATGCGTTTGGGTATTAGAGAGACCTAGATGTAAGCTCCAGCTCTGCCACTTACTAGTTACACGAACCCCTAAGCCTCAGGTTCCCCACTAGAAGTGGCGAGAGTAGTAACACCTACCAGTAGGGCGAGGAAAGCCTTAGCCCGGGGCCCACCCCAGGGTAAGCCCCCAGTGAGTGGGTAACACTGCACACATGCCTGCACCCACACCCCTGCGGTCAGGGGCACCGTGCATCTGCGTGCAGACCCGAGAGGCCGAGCTCATGGGCTGGAGCGCTGCTTCTGAGACTTGCCAGCTGTTAAGCCCTGGTGAAGCCACACGACCACACCGAGCCTCCGTTTCCTCTCAGTAGAATGGGACAATAACAGGACTGATGATCATAGGGCTGATAACAATAGGGCTGCCGAGGACCACACAGAGTGGGTGTGAGGAACCCATTTTGCATCTTCCCAAACACGTGGAAATGCTGTGTGTTGCCTTTGGAAACCCTGGCTGGAGTTCCCCCTTTTGAGCACAGCCGCCCTGCACATGGCACGTAGTTATGAGCAGCAAAGGAAACAGAAACCCGACCTTCAAAGTTCTTACGCGCTCCGGGGGGAAGATGGGACCAACAAAAATAAAGCATTCATTAAAAACAAAAATGACACGTCCATATACACACATACTTGCAGATAATCACTTGCAGCCGTGCGGAGACTCGCTCAGGGGCTGCAGGATTTTGCTGGAGAGCTTGGGAAGACATCTGGGAAGGGTTCTTGGTAGGAGTGGGATTTAGGGCAGAGGGAAGGAGCTTCCCCCTGGAGTGGGAACTCGGGTTCATTTCCCTCTCATCTTGTATTCCTTGCACTCAGCACACAGTAGGTGCTCAATGCGTGCTTGCTGAATGAGAACAGGAAGTGGAGAGGGGGTTCCAGGGAGGGGAAGTGAACAGCTTGCGGTGGTGACTCAGAGGTAGGGCAGGCGCTCCACTAAATGCTGAAGGCATGACTTTCTTTTCTTTAGTGTTTTCTGCCAGAGAAAGAGAGAGTGAGAGAGGCAGTTTTCTATGCAGGCAGAGCTGTTAAATGCCACTTTCATGTATAATTTACACACACACACACACACACTCAGGACATCGGACCCCTGCACAAGGCTGCTGAAAAACTTCCCAGGGGGCACAGACACTTTGGGTTGCCTCCCCAAAATTGGTTCCCCTTCTACCTCGCTTACAGCACCCCAATTTTGTTCAATAGTCCTTTCTCGGGGACAGCTACTACGATGGCTCTGTAGTGTGTCAGCTGGGCTGGCCTGAAGTTTGTTTCCCAGAATCCCCCTGCTGCATGTTTACACTTGGAGAGTGGCTGTCAGGCTCAAAAGATAGGGGCAGTCACCACGCTCATCTCATCATCAAGAGGAGGTGGACAAGCCTGCAACTGCTTCTCTGGCTTCTCCAATGCTTCAGAGATCTCCAGTCTCAGTGACAAAGGGTGCCAGCTCCTCCTGAAGGACATTGAGGTCAGGGGGTGTTAGAACTGACCCGGCTTCCAGTTCATCCTTGTGGGGTTCAGCTTGCCCCTGCTCTCTCCCACTTTATACCCATTTTCCCTTCCCCACCTCCCTCCCTGTAGACTTTGAAGCTACAGCATCAGAGACAAAGACCACCGGCCTGTGGAGATGGCGTAACCAGCTCTCACAACTGCTGAAGGTCAAACCTGAAGAAGATCCAATTGCACATTTCTATAGAGAACTACTTTCTAATGGTCCTGCTTCTCGGAACTATTGAATCCTGACTGATACAGATACTATTCTCCCAGCTCAGGAGTGAGTCCTGCTTGGTCTGAGCCAATCACAGAGTTCCCAGTGCCCTTGCTAGTCATGGTGTTAGGTGTGGGCATCTGACCTTGCTCCAGCCAGTGAAGGGAACTCCTGCAGGGGGCTTCTGGTGAAAGCACCCCTGATCTGAAAGAGACACACACACAAAAGTTATTGCTCGTCTTCTGCTGGATGTTGTATTTGGGTTTCATAGCTGGAATCAAGGCTGCCATTGTAACCGTGTTAGGGCATTATCTGAAGACCAAGATAGAGATTAAAGATAGAAAAAACCTGGGTCCTTGATAATATAGTCAAGCTGATGAATTAATCTTCTTAGAAGCTGCCTACCCTTAGAGTTCCAGTTGTGTGAGGTAATACATTTTCTTATTGCTTAAGTCAGTTGAGGCAGGACTTCTGTTTCTTGTGGCCAAAAACATCCTAGTCCAATTCCTACCCCCAGAGAAGCCTCAGACTTTTTTCTTGCAGTGGATCCCAACTTTCCCACCTACTAGGAGCTTCTCCAAAAGGGAAGTGGTGAGCTTGGAGTGAACCTGGTATCTGGCCTCCTCACGCTTGGCCTTCTCATCAGAGAAAATAGAAGAATACCCCAGCAATCAACAGAGGATTTCAAAGTAAACAATAGAATTTAAGACTACTGAAATGGTTTCCATATTATAGCTCAAGGAAAAAAAGGATGAGGCTATAATTATGGTAATTATGCTAATCAGGTCTATCATTGGATGCAAGTAGCAGAAAGCCCAGTTCCCGTTGGCTATACCATCATGCCTGCTCTTGGTCTCTCCTTTCTTAGTTTCTCTACTCTCCCTTTGGCTCAGTGATGCTGAGATGGTACTCTGCAAGCCCCATTTCATAGGTTCTCCTGCCAGCTGGCTTCTGTAAGTTTCCGCCAATCAGAGGCTCTCTAGAGGGAGATTGGGAAGCAGGAAAAGAGAAAAGGGACTTCATTCCTGGTCGTGTTTTTCCAACAGGAGTAAACAGTGGGCTCCACTCCCCAGTTCCTTTTGGCACTCCCAGCATGCCCTTACGGTGCCCCTGTGGAGGGATTGGAGCCTAACATCAGCTATGGTTCCTTCAAAGGTGGTGGACCAGTTGTACATGCTTCCTCGTCCACTGGGCCTCGTGCTCTGGGTCATCAGAACGACTTTCGTGGGGCTGTGAGCACCCATCAAATTTTGCTCCCTCCCCAGTGGTCTGAGTGCATCAAGGATCTGCACACAAGGATGTCATTTCTCAAGAGCCCAGCACCAGTCTCACAAAGACCCCCACTCCAAGGTCCTAAGCTCTGGTAACCACCTTCCCCCCCTTTTTCTGCTTGCCTCGGGAGTTATTAATCTCCGGATTACCTTAGCATCCTCTTTTTGATTTCTTACTTGTGTAACAAATTATTTTAAGTCCCTGTGTTTCGAAATATCTAGTGTGGTTTCTCTTTTCACAACTAGACCCCTACTGACAGAGTAAATGTATTGGATCATGTAACCTAAAAGTCCAGATTGAGAACAGTCTTCAGGCACAATGTTAGGGCCCATTCCATTTTCTAACATTTTCTCAGCTCTGACCTCTTCTGCATGTGTGGTGTTTCAGTATGGCTACCTTCTAGGTAGCAACAATGGTCACCCCAACGCCATTCCTCACAGACACAAACTATGCTGACTCCAAGGAAGAGAGAGAATGGCTTTGTCTCAAATTTCTAAATTAGAGCCCCGGACTTTATGTTGCTTGGAGTGGCTTTGGTCATTTGCTCAACACTGAACTAATCACTTTAACTAAGGCTTAGGCCCAGTGATTGGCTTTGTCTGGATCATATGTTCCCTTACTCAAGCAGGGTGGCTTTAGCACAGAGCCACGTGCCCACAAGTGGACATCAGGGTCTTTAGGGAAGAGATAGATAGATGCCCATGAGATCAGCAGTTGCTCCTGCATGTCATCTCAGGTTGTCCAGGGCAGCTCCAATGTCACATTTCTATTGTTTGTCTTTTTTAAATAAAATACCTTTTAAAATAGTTAACCAGATGTATGGTGATGGCTTTTTAGATATAGCACCAAAGGCACAACTGATGAATGGTACAACTGATGAGTTGAACTTTTTATTAAACTTAAAAACTTCTGCTCTGACAAAGACACCATCTAGAGAATGATAAGTCAAGTCGCAGACTGGGAGAAAATATTTACAAAAGACATATCTGAAAAGGGCTGTCATCCAAAATATACAAAGAACTCTCAAAACTCAACAATAGGAAAATAAACAACACAATTTAAAAAATGGTCTAAAGACCTTAACAGACAACTCACTAAAGAAGATATAAAGATGACAAATAAGAGAACTTCTGGTCAAGATGGAGGCGTAGGTAGACACACTTTGCCTCATTGCACAACTGTGCAACCATAAGAATGATTACAACTAACCTCAAAACAAAAAACACCAGAACTGCTAGGAAATTGAACTGTATGGAAGTCTGACAACCAAGGATTTAAAGAAGCCATATTCATCCTGATGGGTGTGCTAAGACAGGGAGGCAAAGCAGCTTTACTTAATATACAGAAACAAACACAGGGAGGCTGCCAAATAGAGAAGACAAAGAAATATGGCTCAAATGAACAAACAGAACAAAATCCCAGAAAAAGAACTAAACCTATCAGATGTAGAGTTCAAAACACTAGTGATAAGGATGCTCAGACAACTCATGAAGAACAGCAAAAGCATAAAGGAAGAAATAAAGGCCACACTAAGTGAAATAAAGAAAAATCCACAAGGAAGCAATAGTGAAGGGAAGGAAGCCTGGGTTCAAATTAACAATCTGGGATATAAGGGAGAAATAAACATTCAGCCAGACCAGAATGAAGAAACAAGAACTGAAAAAAAACAAGGAGAGAATAAAAAGACTCTGCGACATCTCCAAAAGTGCCAACATCAGAATCATAGGGATGCCAGAAGAGGAAGATCAAGAAGTTGAAAACTTATTTGAAAATATAATAAAAGAAAAGTTCCCTAATTTGTTGAAAAAAAAAAATAGATATACAAGTCCAGGAAGAACAGAGAGTCCCAAACAAGTTGGACCCAAAGAGGACCACACCAAGACACATCATAATTAAAAGGTCAAAGATTAAAGATAAAGAGAGGAACTTAAAAGCAGTAAGAGAAAAGCAGAGAGTTACCTACAAAGGACTTCTCAAAAGACTATCAGCTTTGTAGGCAAGAAAGGATTGACAAGAAGTGTTCGAACTGATGAGAAGCAAGGATCTACAACCAAGATTACTCTCTCAAAGCTATCATTTAGAATGGAAGGGCAGATAAAGTGCTTCCCAGACAAAGTAAAGCTAAAGGAATTCATCACTACCAAGCCCTTATTATATGAAATGTTAAAGATATTTATTTAAGAAAAAGATAAAAACTATGAATATTAAAAGGGCAACAAACTCACAACTATCAACAACTGAATTTAAAAAACAAAAACAAACTAAGCAAACAACCAGAACAGGAACCGAATCATAGATATGGAGATCATATGGAGGGTTATCAGCTGGGAGAGGGAAGAGTGAGATTGGGGGGAAAGGTACAGAGGTTAAGAAGCATAATTGGTAAGTACAAAATATGGGAGATATTAAGAATAGAATAGGAAATGGAGAAGCCAAAGAACTTATATGCACAACCCATGGACATAAACTAAGGGAGGGAGGGGATTATTGGAGGAGAGTAATGGGCAGAGGGGGGCGCGAAGGGGGAAAAATTGGGACAACTGTAATAGCATAATCAATAAAATATGCTTTAAAAAAGATGACAAATAAGCACTTTAAAAGATGCTGCACATCATATGCTATCAAGAAAATTCAAATTAAAAAACAACAGTGTGGTACCACCTATTACAGTGGCCAAACTCTGGAACAACAACAATATGAAATCCTGGCAAGGAGGTGGAGCAACAGGAACCCCCATTCCCTGTGAGTGGGAATGCAACATGGTACAGGTGCTTTGGAAGACAGTTTGGTGGCTTCTTATGAAACTCAACATATTCTCACCCTATGACCCAGCAATTGGGCTCCTTGGTATTTCACTGAAGGAGCTGAAAACTTATGTCCGTCCATACGAAAACCTGCATACAGATGTTTATAGCAGTTTTATTCATTATTGCCCAAACTTGGAAGCAACAAGGATGTCCTCGAGGAGGGAAATAAACTATGGTGCATCTAGGCAATGAACTATTATTTAGCACTAAGAAGAAATAAGCTGTTAAAGCCTGAAGAGAGGAAACCTCAAATGCATATTACCAAGTGAAAGAAGCCAGCCTGCAAAGGTCCTGTACTGAATGGCTCCAACTGCAATGGCACAGCGGAAAAGGCACAACTATGAAGACAGTAAGAAGATCAGTGGTTTCAAGGGGTAGGAAGGAGGGATGAATAGGCAGTGCATGGGGGATTTTTAGGGCAGTAAAAACGCTCTGTATGATACTATAATGCTGTATACATATTACTATACATTTGAATAAACCTATAGAACACACAACACCCAGAGTAAATTGTGAGTTAACTCTGGATTTAGGGTGATGGTGATGTGTCAATGCAGGTTCATCAACGGTAACAAACGTCCCACTCAGGTGTGGGGGGGGTGTTAATAAAGGAAGAGGCCGTGCATATGTGGGGACAGAAGATGTGTGGGAAATCTCTCTGCCTTCCCCCCAATTTTGCTCTGAACCGAAAACTGCTCTGAGAAAAAGTCCTTAAAATGAAGTCATGTGTGTATGTATGTATTTGTATATATCCAAATGTAACTTAATTTTTACAAATACCTTCGCTAATGAGAAATAACAGTTTGGTACACCCTGTAGCCCAATTTAGGTTTCGAAAGCAATGTTCCCCGTGCTGCAGGGGAAACACCAGCCGAGGGTTCTGAACTCAGATTAAGTGGTCCCCTTCCCCTTGTTACTAGAGAAGGGATGAGGAAGATGTTGATCAACCATGATTTCCAGGAAACACTTGTCTATTTTTAACTTACATTCACTTTCATTGGAACCATAACCTGGGCAAACTCACTTCTGCATCATCTAGCAACAAGCTTACCCCAGGCCCTCAGGAGTTGTAAAAATAACAGATAAGCCAGTGCCATGCAGCCTCAATGTAAAATATAACCTGACATTGTTTTGACCACCGCCCCCCAACCCTCACCCCATCTTCCTTAAGAACCAACTCATTCTGTGAAATCAGACAGCATTATTGTTTTTGTTTTGCTTTGTTTTGTTTTTACTTTTTTCTCTCTCTCTCTCTCCCTCTTTTTTTAGAGAGACTAAACAAGGTGGCCCAAGGTCATACAGTATCACCAGTCTCTCTGTCAGTTAGAACAGGAAGTTGCTAGCTCCCAGGCTGTGCCAGCCCAAGGCCATCTAGTTTCCCAGGTGAGCTTCCTTCTCTCCAGAGACCCCCAGGTGCTTCAGGTATCTCTTCTAAGGCAGCATTTGATCATCACACAATGTATTCATCTCACTACTACCTCGCTCCTGAACTAACTCTACCAGGGAATAACATTAACTAACCCGTATATGATGGCCCTTACTGTGTGCCACACAGTTTCCTAAGTCTTTTATAGTTATGAGTTTACTGAATCCTCACGCAGCCTTGTGAGATAGATATTCTCATGCTCATCACCCAAGGAAACAGGCCCAGAGCAGCTGAGCCAGCCAGAGTGAGCTTGGGGATTTGTACCCCGGCAGCAGACTGTGCTCTGGGGATGCTACATCACCCTTGAGACTTAAAGGAAAGAAGACCACACTTGGCAGAGGAAGAATGAAGGCAGGCAGGGGAGAGGAGCTCAGGGCACGGTGGTGAGGGGGAGAGGGAAAGCCTCGCTCATCACATTCTCGTTCTTAAGCTTGTCCCATAAGCATATCTTTTCCACCCAAAAGTCATGCTTCAATATTTTAGGGTACCATGAAGGCCCATGTCCCAGGGAAGATGACAATGTTAAAAAAAAAATCAATCACCGAGCCTAGATCCTTCAGACTCGGAGTGATTAGCTGGCAGCTGAAGTGTCTCCACTGAGCAGGACAGGACGGGTCCACTGCCAAGGGCTGCCATCCTGTCGAGGTGTCAGTAAGAGACACAGGATGTCACCCAGAGACTCTCTCCCTGTGGGTCACCAGCCGACCCAATTCATCTGCAGTGACTGAAGTCAAAAGCCATCTATTCCCTTTCCCTGACCTTTGGGAAGACGCAGAAACTCAGAATGCTTCTGTATCCATTCTGTTCGACACCCACTGAGTAAGTTCCTGCTGTGAACCGAGCACTGTGGTGTCTAAGAGACCGACTCTCTATACGCATGAAACATGAAAGCATGCAACAGACCCGCCTGCAGGGACCTGTGTCCCGGGGGACGGCGTCCCACCAGTTATAAGACAAGTGACGAGAGCTGGACTAGAACAATGGCCTCAGTGCTTTTGGCTCTTGCATCTCTACCACTGGAATATTCTTAGCACACAAGCCCGCGGTGAGAACTGCACACCCTCCTGACCATCTTTTCTGTTCCCTGGATGAACCCCCTGACCTGGTAAAAGGGCCTCCCCGTGGCCCCATGCCATGCTAGGTTCTGTCTTACGGAAGGAGACTGGGTCTGGAACAGGGCTTCTACTGTCCTGGAGTCGTCAACAGCCAAGGCCACAGGCACTCCCCATGAGTCAGGGGTGTCACACCAAGCCCTACGCAGGGTGGGTGCCAGGGCAGGCTCTCCCTCGGGGCCACAGTCTTAGCCTGGTGGAAACCAGGCAGGTTCCCCCATTCGTCACTCCTTCCTTTTTTTTCTCTTTACTGCCTCGAGGAGGGACAGTGTGCTCATGCCTGCCCACTCACACACATTCACTGCTGCTGTCCAGTGGAGCCAGAGCCTTGCTCTCTGGAAGCGTGTTCCCAGCCTCTGCATGCATGCACAGGACAGTCCTGGTGCCTGGGAAAACCCTCTTCCAACCTCCGGGCTGCTGGACCTCCACCCACCTGTGAGAAACGCTCACAATAAAAACTGGGACACGGGACTTGAGCAGTAAAGTGAGGCCTTTATTCACGAGTCTGCAGAGCCGGGCGCACCCTCACAGCCAGGAGAATGTGTGCGCCAAGTAGACAAAGGAAACTGGTTTTATAGTCTGGCTTCCCCACCCTGAAATTGCCCTGAAGTGATTATCTTCTCCACCCTGAAATTGCCACCCTAAAGTGATTATCTTCCTTGCCCTAAAGTGAGAGCGATTAGCTTCCCCGGCCTAACGCAATTAGTTCCCCCTCCCCTCTCCTTCTCCCCCATTTCTCCATTACTGGTTACTCCGGAGTTACAATCTAATACGGTTATCTAAATGCCCCTTCTGTGATTTGTAGATATGCCAGCGCTGTCAACTCCCTTCTCAGAGATGCTCTAATTACATTTGCCCTTAAGACCCTTTAATTACATTTGCCCTTTGTTACTAATGACTTTCTACCGGTTTGGGAGTCACTATGTCCTTGTTTCTAACACACCCATCCTACAGGGTCTCTGCCCCAAGATCAGCTCCCCTCACAGCCTTCCCTGACAGCCCCTTGGCCGTTCTTGAAACGCAGCTCCCTTCAAGAGACGATCCGATTTTTGTAAAAGACAATCAACAATTTAAGTGACTATGTAATTCTTGGAAAGGAAGGCATATAAGAAATCGACAGGGCACATTTGTGGAAAAGCCCTGGTTGATAGTTATTTTGCAAACATAAAATGATGGTTAAAGAAAAAAAAAATCACAACCATTTAAAAAATGTGTTCCAATGACAAGTTTAAATCCTTGTGCTCATTAACTGGCACCCTGTTCCTCCTTGCTTTGAATACTGGGATGCTCAGCGCTCTTGGGCTTGATTCAGTAGCTCTCTTTAGCCTGAGTTCTGAAGAGGAAGTTGCCCTCGTGGTCTGGCTGTTGTCTTCAGGGAGCGCTAATGAGGAGGCAGAGCAGAGGGGTGGAGAGAGAGTGGGTTTCACAGCCAGCTCCCGGTCAGGCCCCTGCCCCTTTACTCCCTAGGGATGCACCTTGACATGGGCTGGGTCCCCTCAGGGGATGACCTTGCAACAAAGGTGTGTGAGGCCATCATTCATCTGCTTGGGGATGGTGGGAAGCACCAGGAGGGGCGGGGAGGGGAGACCAGGAGGCTTTAAGGAGCAACTTCAGGCAGCACCTGAGAATTAATTCCAGCCAGGACCTCGTGGAGACTACAGCATTCACCTCAGAAATGTCCTACGCAAGGGCTTCAGCTACCAGGTCCCATCAGACACAGGGCAGGTCTGCTCCCAGAAGCACAGCTGAGCTGGAGCCTGCGATCTGCCACAGCAAGCCCCCCAGGAAGGGGCTCCTGGGCCTTGACAGTGAGAAGCCAGCAGGACGCTGAGGCCCAGAGCACAAGGGAGGGGCAGTCACAGTGCCTGCTACAACACCAGAAAAAGAGAGAGAGTGCGGGGAATGATCACGAGAACGCTAGCTGCGGCGTGTGGCTAGAAAACTCAGCGAGGTCCTTAATATCGGTGAAACCACGGCGCACATTTAAAAGCATCATCTGAATGTTCCACTTGAGACTCTTGATGGCGATGATGAGGATGAAAACAATGACTCATAAGCTCGTTTCCTCGCCACCCGCCCGTCCCCCCCTCACCCCCCGCCACATAGGAATCTCTGACCAGAGACTGGGTTCCCCCACTTTACTCAGTAACTTTCCAGGGTGGCTGGAAGTGACATTTGCTCAGTCTGGTGGACTTTCTCTTGAAGTGAAAAGTGAAACCCACTCAGGATTCCTCCTCCCCACAGCCCCGGATCTCACAACTTTCAGCAAATAAGTGGGAGTGTCTTTCTTTTTATGTCTAACGTGTTTAAATTCAAATTTTGGAATAGGTTATATATTGGCTTGGGGCAAAATTGTGAAAAATAGATCAAGATGTGTACAGTGGGGCCCTGGCCGGGTAGCCCAATTGGTTAGAGCATCGTCCCCATACTCCAAGGTTGCAGGTTCAATCTCAAGCCCGGGCACTCGCAATGCATGTATGAACAGTGAAGCCACCCCGGCCCCCATTCACTCAGCCTCCTTCCTCTCATAGGTCACCATTCCTATTAGTCTCCTGTATATGTTAGAGGGTGCACACTGTGCATTATAGATTGATATTTATACTTACATAAACTAAATTCTTACTTTTCCTCTTTTTAAAAAATAGAAGATACCAAACAACGCATGCTGTTCTTCACCTTGCTTTTGTCACTGCCTTACTGTTCTCTCTCTCTTTTTTAGGAGCTCTGTAATACTCCATACAGCTTTTTGTGGCAAAAATAATCATCTCACTGAACCCTCACAGCCCCAGGAGGGAAACGGGGGCCGGAGTTCATACCACCATTTCCTATAAGGAACTGAGGCTCCTTGGGAGAGTAAGGACCTGACCCAAGCTTATTCAGCTGAGCTGCAGGCCAACCCTGGAGGGGAGCCTGGGCTGCCAGACTCCAGCTGCGTCCCTTACCCCCACTGAGCCACCTGCCTCTGGACTCCGTGATGACAGCGAGCTGTGTCACATAAGATCTATGCCAGCTTGAGCACTTCTTCAGCAACATGCCGTGGTGCCCCGTGTGTGGTTTATTTTATTTGGGTGCGTAATTATGTATTTTCCTGCATCTTTGCGTTTAAAAATCCCATTTGTGGCATGAGGCATGAATGAATGGCTGGAAGATATTGCCTTTTTCAAGGACAGACCCAAGAAGTTGTGGGTGCTGCTGGTGGTGTGGAGTGGAGTAGCTGTCCTAGGAGAGCTGAGCACTGGGGAGTCTACTGGGAGGGGGTACACCGAGGGGCTGCGGCTGGGCCTGCGGTTGGAGCTGTGCTGAGGCCCGGAAATGATCCAGGATTCTGCTCCCAGGTGTGGGGCTAAAGGAGGAAGCTGGGGAGTGGGGTGGAGGAGCAGGAACCAAGAGCAGTATGAAGCAAGGAGGGTGTCTGGAATGATCTTGTCAAGGCCACATTCTTTTTCAGGTAGGGAAACTGAGACCAAGAGCGAGGTGCTGGCATGACCAGGTTCACAAGGAGTGAAGCTGAATAAGACGCAGGTCTCCTAATCCCTAATCCAGTGTCTCTTCTATGACCACTCTGAAGACAAAAGCAAAGAGTATGTGAGTGTGTGTGTGTGTGTGTGTGTGTGTGTGTGTGTGTGTGTGTCTGTGGGGTCTGGACAAAACATATCTGTGCATAAAACTCTTTGAGTGAGCATGCAGCACAAGCTGAAGAATGGAAAGTAAGAGGAACTCAGGCAAAGAAGGAAAAGGAAAAAAAGGAAATAAAACTCAGAAATCCTTCCAAGCCACACGCAAGTCCCAAGGATTTCCAACCTGGAATTTTGCCACCTTTTAATTCTATGGCATTGTTTGACAACATATCTGGTATTGATCGTGGGGATTTGCTGTTTATTTTTACAACCCCAGCAAATGCAGATTTCAGAGTTCCTGGGCCCTTTGGCAGCTTTGCAGAAGTCCTCAGTTATTCACGCCTCAGGCATTCCACTGCCTGCCCAGCACCCATCCACCCCTTCTCAGGTACAGTCACACCAAATGATGGAGACTGAATAATGGGAAGAAGGTGGTTCCCTAAAGACTTGTTGCTAGAATTTTCAGCGAGGAAAATTTCTTTCCTCTGTAGTTGCTTAGTGTTAGAATGTAAGCCTGAAAATAAAGAGGTCTCTTCATTGGAAGATCACCTGAGGAAGAAAGTAGAACACAGAGAGAAATTCCAATTGACCTTTGGAGCACCTAGATGCAGCTGTGTGAAAAGCAGGTTACACCTGGACTTTAACATTGTAGGAGGCACTAAATTATCTTCTTGTGTGTGTGAGATGCACTTAGTGATTGAGAACCAGGCTGCCTGGGTTTGAATCCTGGATCTGCTACTTACTAATTATATAACTTTGGGCAAGACACATAATCTTTCTGGGCCTCAATATTCTTATCTATAAAATGGGATAATAACAGTATTTATCTCATAGGGTTGATATGAAGATTAAATGAGTTTACTTATGAGAAGCATTACTAGTCATATTGTTAGCATATTAGTTGCTATTAGAAAAATTAATTGTAATAGTCAGTATGCGAAAGTAACAAGTAGCCCCAAGGGGATTAAAACAACTGTGGGTCAACAAGCACTGTGACTATCCTAGTTTCTCAGGAATCTGAGCTGAGCAGAGCCAAACTAAGTCACATGGTCACACCTAAATTCAAAGGGAGCAAAGGGCAATCCTGCCATGTTCCTGAAAGGGACAACCCTATCGACCAGCACATTATTAATGTCATGTTATAACTGGCTGAGTACTAGCCACTTGCAAATGAAAGATCCACAAGTAAATTAAAAAACCATAAGTTTCCCTGGTTTTATACTCGCCATGGACCAGGTGCCATGACTAAGCCATGCTCTTATTAACCCCCTTTTGCACAAATGACTCCAACCACTTTGAAGTCTATTGGTCCTAGCAGTCCATCAACCAGGTGCCAGGACCACCTCTCTGACCTTACAGCAATCTGGGGGAAAGGGCTTTATCTCTCACCCGATTACCATTATATAACTATCCTCTCTTGGGTCTGGCAGTGGAGGTGGGTGTAGGGAGGGGTAGGAATGTCCAAAAACGTGCTACTCAGAATATTACCGGCCCATGTTAAGTACAAAATGATACTGGCTAATTTAAGTCTAGAAACTTTTAAAGCGATTTGACTTTGCCATGACATCCAGGCATGTAACTAATGGGCCTCTCTCAGTGAAAAAGACAGTAGGGACCAGTTTGAGTGCTATTGAATTGGGTAGTGAGTCACACACAATAGGACCACAGATTCTTCCTCTATATTTTGGAAATTTTCAAAAACTGGCCCTTCACCACAGATAGTTTGAAAACCTTGTTATAAAAGGGGATGTTGCTGTACTTACCAAGACACATCTAAAAGCAGGAAAGAGTACAGAGGAAATCAATAGAATGGTTGCTGTAGGTTGCAGCGAATTACGGAAAAAGTCCATGGAGATGAATCTTGAGTGGGATCTTGAAAGAAATTGTTGTCAAATATTGAAGGACAAGGGATAGGAGGGCATTTCAGGAAAGAGGACGCGCATGGGCTAAGGCATGGGGGGAATGTAGAATATGTGAAGGGCATGCATGCCCATTGCTCACTGAGCTGACATAGAGAAGTCAAGAGGCCGGTTTCTACCAGTTGGCAAATCATCGTGATGAAAATTGACTTGGGTGAAACATCACTGGATGGTAAGAGTATTGGACAAGTTTGATAAATGACAGAATATTTATATAGTATCTAAGTATCTGCCATCACATTCTTCTTTTTTTTTTTTCTTTAATGCTCACCTGAGGACACGTTTGCTGATTTTAGAGAGGAAGAGAGAGAGAGAGGAAGAGAAGAGAGAGAGAGAGGGAGAGAGAGACACATGGATTAGTTACCTCCTGTACGTGCCCTGAACCAGAGATCACACCTACAACCTGGGGATGTGCCCTGACCAGGAATCAAACCTGCAACCTTTTTGGTGCACGGGACAGCACTCCAACCAACTGAACCACCCTACCAGGACCCGCATACTTATTAATGACAAAGTAAACAGTAACCCGACAGTGGGGAAACAAAGCAGGCACCACCTCAACTACCGGATCCAAGTTAACATTCTGAGTCATGAGAAAAACCGGCCTTGTGCCTCCTGATGTGATGCCCTAGAGAATACAACATCACATCTGCATTATTCTCCCAAAAATATGAGGAAACATCAAACAAACTTCACTTGAAAAACATTCTATAAAACAGCTGACCTGTCTTTCAGAAATGTCAATATCATGAAAGACAAAGACTAAGGAACGGTTATAGAGTCAAGGAGACCGAAGAGACGTGAGAAGGAGTGCAATGTATGATCTGGGATTTTCTTTTTCTGATATTACTCAGACAATCAGTGAAATCTCAGAAGGCCTGTCCATAAGATAATGATACTGCCTGAATGCTAATTTCCTAAATGTGATCATCGTACTACAGTTAGTAATGAAATGTTATTTTTAGGAAATACACACTAAAATATGTAAAGGGCATCATGTTTCAAACACTTCAGGAAAAATACACTATGGATGAGGATACAGATAGAGGCAGAGAGGCAGACAGAGATGGAGATACAGAGACAGAGAGAGACAGTGATAGAAGATAGAGCAAAGTGGTAAAATTTGGGAAAACTCGGTGAAAGGTATACGGGGATTCTTCATACTATTCTTGTCACTTTTCTGTGAGTACAAAACTACATCAGAACTTACATGTTAAAAGAAGAGGAGAGAAGAGAGCCGTTAGCCTCCACTCCGCACTTGGCCCTGAGTGAGCCAGTAACTTTGGTTAAGTCTCCCACCCCTCTGGATCTCTTCCGTCTCTTCCACCCCTGAGTTGGAGGCCTCATGGCTTGGCCTCTCTCGTTCCATATCCTGCCAGCTGATTTATGGATTTACACCTTGCCTCTTCTTCCTATGTCTAATGTGTCTTTCAGACTGCACCCTGAAAGCTGACCTCTTTGGCGTATCTCCCCTTGAGAGCTGGGACAGCACTGCAGCATTCTGCCCAGTGTCCTGGACTCGCCCACTTGGCCAATTTCCGCTTATGCCCCGGCCAGATCAAGATAAGTAACATGTATTGACAGCCAATGTGCCAGGCACCGCACTTTATCACCCCACTAACCTAAAAAGGGAACTTCTGCAGTGAGTGTAGTCCAGTCTCACCATCGTCTGCACCGAAATTCCAATGGTTCCCAAGTCCTACTTCTTTGACCGTAAGAAGCACAGTATTTAATGGGCTGCCCTCCCCACATATTCCTGGGAAAACTCAAGGCTCCCTAGATGTGCTCATGGATCCTGCTAAGTTGTCTGCTTACCTCTCTACTCCAAGGAGTTAAGACGTTTGGCCGTGGGTCTTCACTCCAAGCAGGTGGCCCCATCTCTGTCTCCACTGCTGGGGTATCATTAAAGCTGAAAATACCTGTACTCCAGTGCCAGAGATCCTGTCAGCCCTGAAATAAAGAGAAGGATGCTCCTATTATGTTATAGTCAGTTGTAGGGAGAGTCAGAGGATCCCACAATCGGCCACTTAAGCTCTAGTGCTATGGCATATATATCAAAATTTTTACTTGCTGGGTGGACCTGAACTCCACTATCAGCCATAACACAGCACTGAGGCCGTACCTCTTCAACACTCGGGCCTGGTTGCTGAGTCCACCTCTTCACGTGAGACAATCTCCCTTAGTGTGAGTTCTTTCCTAGCCCTCGTTGACCCCTTCCTACAAACTGAATTTTGTATATATCTGAAATAGAGATCATGAATGTAAATGTCTATGTGGAAGGTGTTACCTATTGCCACTGGCCCAGACACCTGGGGGCCACATCCTGCCCCATTAAGATACCAATGTTAACATCTGAGGCTCAGAGCAGTTACCCAGGGTCTTGCACAGAATCCCATAAGTAGGCATCAAGATTTGAACCCAGGTCTGCAGCACTCTTTCCTGCCCGTTGCTTTATCTTCTCTTCAAAGTGGAGTGTAGCTAGCAACCTGGTAAATGGAGGCCTTCCTACTTGAGAGACTGCTAGCTAAATGAGGCTATTCTGGACCAGCCTAGGATTCTGGAAGTCTTTTGGGCATGAGGATGCTATTGTTACTAATTTCATGTTGGGATTACCCAGGCCGTTTATTTTTCTTTCTTCCTTGTATCTCTTTCCTCACAGGCATGTTATTTCCACAGAAGAAGGTAACATCAAGGGTGGCCCAGTTTTATACAGTTCTGGAAAATGCTGAGGGAGGTGGGAGGAAAGGTTGCGACTACTGGCGGTGTGGTTTCACAGAAAGAGCGTGGGCCTCAGAATCAGACAGGCTTGGGTTCAAATCTGGGTTTGTTACTACCAATTTGAGTAAATGTTCGGAAGTTCAAGGCCCTCATCTGTAAAACAGAGATAATACCATTTGGCTCTCAGGGTTAAATGAGAAAATTTATTTAAAATCATCTGTCTTAAACAGGGGACTCAATGAACCTTGGTCTCCCTGGCCTTGATTGACCTTTGGAATATATGAAAGTTTTAGCTACCTGTGTTTTTCTATTCATTCTTCTTGTGGACAACCATAAGTCAACTTAGAAGTAGGCCTTGTTTCCATGGAGATGTATTTAAGATAAACAAATTTGAAAAGGGGAAGCACAGACGCCCAGCCCCTACACCCACTCACAACCAATGCACAGCCTCAGCAGAAATGTTTCCAAAGAAATGTTTCACAAAGCTTTTGGGGAAGGCACCAGTGTTCCTTCAAAGTCTTTACATGCTTTTTCATTGTAGGGCTCTTGAAATGAACAATAATTAAAAACAGATAATAATGAACTTCACACAGCAATGGATCAAAAGTGGAATCATTGAGCTCACCATTGTCTAATATAATTAGGTTGACATGCTGTTGAATCCAAATGGATGACTTTTTTCCCTCTGTCCTGTATGTGTATGTTTATTTGAAGAAGAACTTTTAATGGGCAGAATATTACAAGATTTTCTGGGCCCCACATGGCTTTAGCTGAACAACTTAACTTTCTTCTGAAAGTCTGATTTTTTTGGCATCATTTTGTTGTATGTTTCAAAGAAGAATTGCTTCCTTGAGTGTGCCTGGAAATATAAGCACATAAATCACACTCCAAATTTACTTAACACAGAGGAATAATCCCACCATCACTTCCCACACGCAATGCCTTCTTAGGAAAAATGCCACAAACCCTTCAGAAGACCAAAGCACATCCAATCAAATGACTTCTTAAAATTCCATAAAATAATCTCTCTGTCTTAAATAGCTTATCAAACATAGCAGAGATTAGATAACATATTTTTTAGAGCTAACTTTAGATTTCTCAACTGTGGCAGAAAGCAGACTACTTTATACAGATTTAAAGTCATTTGAAAGTGTAATAACAGAGTGGTTTCCTCCAGTTCCCCTTTAGCACAAGGCCCAGCTTTTGATGAATGAAAATCAACTCATGTCTCACCCAGGACATCTGTTCTCAAGATGTGACACCTAAAATGATGGGCAGAAACATAAGTCACCAAAGGGCAACAATTCATAGCATTACAACTAACAATGGTACACAATCTTGTTGTTACCATCAACCACATAAAAGAAAGAGAAATGGCATCTACTAAAGCCTTTAGTAGTCACTTTCTTGGTCTCTAGTACATGTCTTGAATTTTCCAAAGACTCTAACAGAAGAATTGACCTGGCCCACGTTGCCAAACCACAGGCAGAATACTCTGTGCTACCAAGAATACATACACAGTGATAGAGAGAAATAACAATTTTCCCAAAACCAGAATGTCTAGATGTCCCTGGGTGGACAAGTTAAAGCTATCATCTTCAAGGTGAGCTCTGAGCCTTAGCTAGTGGGATATAAGGAGATCTAGTCTCTGTAGAAAAAAGGCACAGCCAGGCCTGTGATTATTAACATCATTAGCTCTATCCCTCAACATCAGATTCAGAGCAGTAAAGGAAGAGGGGACCTAGAGAGTCCTTCCCCTTGTCATATAAATAAATTCGTCTGATGAGACGTGAGAAGAGTTAAAGAGCCACAAAACCATAGACTCGCTGAACATTGGAGCTGGAAAAGTTGTAGAAAAGGAAACTGTAGCTGAAGGTGGTGAAATGACTCGCCAGGTCACAGAGAAACTACTACCGCCCTCCACGACTTGTGACTTGAATGGAAATAGTCTTTTTCTGACTTTGAAAAAAAAAGAGTGAGTACGCTATGTGTCAGCAAAAGTCATGCCACATGCAGCTAGATCATTGCCCAACAAAGGAAATGTGGATTCACAGAACTAGCTTCCTAGTTTGAACACTATTTTTCCTGTAATTGAGTAAGACTAGGGGCAAACTGATCAAACAGCACAAAGATAAAGGGAAGCTCCCTGTTCTTAGATGTGTAAACTGTAGGCTCACTTAAGACTTCACAACTATTCATCAATCCAGTATTGCTTGAGGTATGCCCAGCAGGGGCTAGGCATTTTGGGACATATAGAAAAAAAGCCACCAGATATGTTCTTTTCCCTCAAGAAAAATTTGGACGGCTGTAGGACATCATCAGAGATCAAGTGTAAAGACTGAGTATTGATAATCATCCCAGCAGGAGTTCAGAAATGGGAGAAATCACAGACTATGGGACAAATAATCAAGGATCGCTTGATTGCCCTGATATCCATGGTACCTTGAAGGATGAGTTGGGTAGGGGAATAGGTGTAAAAGGAGGGACAAGCTGGGGGTATTTAATCTGGGAGTTTCCAAGGGAGACATTAATGTGGCTCCAGCGAGTCTGGTGAGGAGACCCAACCAAGGGGACTAGAAGTTGGGTTTAAGGACACAATAGAAAACAACACTGAATCTACAGGAAAAAAAGCACAATGAATGACTCATTAATCATTTGGCTGAAGTAATACAAAATAAAGCACCAGTGTAGAGCTAGTTTTTTGGAGATCCTTGATTCACTGCCCTGTGAAGACATACATATGCCAGAATATGAAAAGATCATATCCTTTATATCGTGACTAAGATTTTGATCTCTATACAAAACACAGAATTGGTCTGAGCTATATGAAAAATTGTTGCCCCTTCACATCACCGTTCCCCAAGAGGAAAATTGACCAGATAATTTTAGAAGCCATTTCTGGACCCACAAGGGTACTGACTCAACAAAATAAAGTATTGCCAATGCTATTAAATATCCAAGAAGGTATTGCCAACACTATTAAATATCTAAATGCCTTTATATGCCTTTGAACATTCCTTCTCTTTGACCTTGAAGGCTTTCTCAAACCTACCTACTCCTTCCATCTGAAAAGCTGCCCATGGCCTTCCTTCTATTCCCTCCAATTTCCGGGACAGGGAGGTAAACTGAGGTGCAGAGGAGTCATGGAGCCGTCTAAATGGGAGTCTATTTCAAGGTTAAAAAATGGCACACCCAAAAGCCTGCTGTACACAAACCTATTTATAACGTCTGATTTTAAACTTGGATTTATAATGAAGTTTGAAGCAGAAAGAGCAGAATTCCAGCTTGAAGAAAAATTACAGCTGGAAAAGTAATTTTAAAATTAAAAAAAAAAAGCAAGAAAGCCTTCCAAGTAGTTACTCAGTTTGGGAATTCAAAGAAGATGGAGGTTGTGTCAAAGAGGAAACTGCTTTGGGGACACAGAGGAATGGAAAGTCTTGCCTTCAGCCTATTTTTGAGCCCTGTCTTCAGCCATATACACATCCAAATCAATAAAAGACATTCCGTGATTCCACTAAGGCACGCGTGAGCAGAGGCCTCTGGTCACACTCTGCCTGAGCTGCATGCAAAAGCTTAAGGCAGGGAGAGGGTGTGGGAGGGGAGATAGTAATGGCTGCAGGCCCCAAGCAAACACGGGCCTTCCCTACCCACCTGCCCATGCCTCCACTGGAAACACAGCACGCAGCTCCAGGTCATTCAGCAGCTGTGTGTGTTTGTGGGAGAGGCGGAGGTGACACCACGGGCAGAAATTCTCTCCCTCTTCCCTCCTTATCTTGTCTTAAGTGGCGGGGAGGTTTGGATTCATGGTTAACAGCTGCTCAGCGGAGTCCTTCGCTGTCTGGAGATTACAGAGCTTAACTCTAGAACGGCAAACCCGTGGGATCAATGCTGCTCCTCTTCACTCACCTTCCACGGCAGGCATCACCGATCAAGCTGAGGACTCTTGCTTTGAGCAAAGACTGAACTTCAGAACCCTTCTCAACCCAACAATCCAAGCTGCCATCACCAATTAAAGTGGGTAAGTGGTTTGAAACTAATTCGCCAGCCCCAGGGTAGAGAGAAAGAAAGAGAAAAGAAGGAGGAAAGAGAAATGTAAGTTTCCCAAGCACCAACTGTGTCCCCAGTAGTGGCTTGCTGAGGTGGGGTGGGGAAGTCCACCAGGTGAGGAGGAGTAGTTTATCACTGGCACTGCATACTAATGGTAGTAAAAACTGACTTTAATCTCTATACCTGGTGCTAATATTCTCCACAGACAAGGTGCCCTTATTGTCTGTCCCCTGGCTGCACCTCTCACTGTCCCCCTTTCCCTTCCCTGGTGCACTACCGAGACCAAGAAGTTCTGGAGGTGTTTCCACACAGATCACCTCTGAGAACCACCGGGTGAGACAGCAAGGAATTGGAGTCAGAAGAGCCATAGCCATACCCAAGGTCCGCCCTTAGCGTGGACACCCTGCACTTCAGTTTCATCATTCGTAAGATGGAAACAACAAAGCTGTCCCTCTCTGAGAGCCTTGCAGTGAGGGTTAGTACTTTTGCAATTGTGACAGGGCAGATTGGCGGAATTTCTTAAATATCAGATTTTTTCCTTAAGTTACCAACTAAACAGGACTGCCCTTACCGGAGTGTTATAGTGAAAACAATTTGTAGTATAGCAAATAGGGTTGTCAGATTTAGGGAAAAAATACAGGATGCACAGTTAAATTTGAATTTCATATTTAAAAAATAATATTTTCAACATAAGTATGTCCCAAATTTGCATGGGACATATGTATACTAAAAAATAATTCATATTTTTATAATCTGAAATTCCTCTCTTCCTCTCTCTAAAAGCAATGAAAAATAAAGTCTGGGTAAGGATGAAAAAATCTGAAATTCAAATTTAACTTGCTGTCCTATATTTCTAAATGATAACCCTAACATCAAATCTTGAGCTGTGTAGAATGAATAGAGGAATAAGTCTTCAGAGATAAAAATGTCAAAGAGAAAGGAATATTTCTAGAAATGGATGATTTTCAAACTTTTTAAAGCCACATTTCAGAGTAAGAAATACATGTTGTATGACAATTCAATGCACCCATACATATATGATTTCATGGAAATAAACATTTCACAAAACCTTTTCTGTGTACAATGCACTCCAGCACTTTCTGGCTTCTTCATTCTGCTTTATTCTATTTCATTTTTTTAAAAATTCCTGATCCAGCCTCACTTAATTGATTTCCTGACCCCTTAAGCAGAAGTCAGCAAACTACATCCCAAGGGCCAAATCCAACCAGCCACCTGTTTTTGTATGGCCTGTGAGCTGAGAATGGTTTTTACATTTCTAAATGGTTGAAAAAAAATCAAAGGAGAATGCTATTTATGACAAATGAAAATTACATGAAATTAATATTTCAGTGTCCATAAATCAATTTTTGTTGGAACCTAGCCATGCTCAGTTGTTTATACGCTGTCTATGGTCGCTTTCACGCTATGAAAGAGTAGTTGTGAATAGAGAGTTGCGTGTTGAGTGTGACCCACAAACTGTAAAATACTTACTATTTGTCCCTTTATCTAAAAAGTTGGCGACCCACCCTAATGGGTCACACCCTGCGGTTTGAAAAACTCTACTCTAAATGGTTTTTCCCTGAAAGCATCTATTTCTATTCATGTGAGTAGGGCATTTTTTCTAAGAATCTCAGGTTGGTCTTATTCTCCTCAGTTCCTCAGAAGATAAACCCAGATGAGCAGACCCTGGCCAGAATATTTATTTTTGGCTGCCCTTAGAGTATGAGTTGGACTTGGTCACGGCCCAGAACTTAGCAAGAGTTGAGAGGATGTCATTTACCACTATTTCCAATCACTTGAAGCATTGACTGCTCCCAGACAGAAAAGTATTATGAAGAACAAAACATCAAGTTCTTGATCTTGAGCCATTTGGGTTCTTGACTCTTTAAGAAAATATTTTATTGTTTATGCTATTAGAGTTGTCCCGATTTCTCCCCCTTTGCTCCCTCTACCCAGCAACCCCACTCCCTCAGGCAATCCCCCCACCATTGTCCATGTCCATGGGTCATGTATGTATGTTTTTTGGCTACTCTGCTCCCTGCGCTGTACTTTGCATCCCCATGACTATTCTGTAACTACCAATTTATACTTCTTAATCTCTTCACCTCTTTCACCCATCCTCCCAACACCCTGACCATCTGGCAGTCATCAACACATGCTTTGTATCTATGATTCTGTTTCTGTTCTGCTTGTTTACTTTGTTTTTTAGATTCAATTGTTGATAGATATGTATTCACTGACATTTTACCATTCATATTTTTTATCTTCTTCTTAAACAAGACCCTTAAACATTTCATATAATACAGGTTTGGTGGTGATGAACTCTTGACTTTCTCTTGTCTCGGAAGGTCTTTAGCTGCCCTTTGATTCTAAATGATAGCTTTGCTAGATAGAGTAATATGGTTGTAGGTTTTTGCTTTTCATCACTTTTAATATTTCTTGTCAATCCCTTCTAGCCTGCAAAGTTTCTGTTGAGAAATCAGCTGACACTTATGAGAGTGCCTTTGTAGGTAACTAATTGCTTTCTTTTGCTGCTTTTAAGATTCTCTGTCATTTAACCTTTAGCACTTTAATTATGATGTGTCTTGGTGTGGTTTCTTTGGGTTCATCTTGTTTGGGAATCTCTGCACTTCCTGGACTTGTATATCTATTTCTTTCACCAAGATAGCAAAGTTTTCTGTCATTATTTTTTCAAATAGGTTTCCAATTTCTTGCTCTTTTCTACTTCTGGGATGCCAGTGATGTGAATGTTAATATGCTTAAAGTTGTCCCAGAGTCACCTTATACTATCCTCATTTTTTTGGATTCTTTTTTCTTCTTGCTGTTCTGATTTTTCTTTTCTTTTCTTTTTTCTTTTGGCTTCCTTATGTCCTAAATCATTGATTTGATCCTTGGCTTTATTCACTCTATGATTGATTCCCTGTAAATTGTTCCTTATTTCAATTAGTGTATCCTTTGTTTCTGACTGGATCTTTTTAATGCTGTTGAGGCCTTCACTAAATTCCTTGAGCATCATTATAACCAGTGTTTTGAATTCTGCATCTAGTAGTTGCTTGTCTCCATTTTGTATAGTTCTTTTTCTGTAGTTTTGTTATGTTCTTTTATTTAGCCATGTTTCTTTGTCTCCTCATTTTGGCAGCCTCCCCGTGTTTGTTTCTTTGTATTAGGTAGAACTGCTATGGCTTCCAGGCTTGATAAGAGTGGCCTAATGTAGAAGGTGCCCTGTAGGGTCCACTGGCCCAGCCTCTACTAATACCCAAGCTGGGTGCTCAAGGTGGACCTACTGTGTGGGTTGTATACACCTTCCTCTTGTAGTTGGGCCTTGATTGCTGTTGGCATGTCCAAGCACAGCAGCCACTGCCTATGTTGTGTCTGGGGTCACACAACATAAACTACAAAGCAATCTGCATATTGCTGCTACTTGTGCTGGGCTTGGAGTTGCCCAGGACCAGCCAAGCTGTGTACCAAGGCTGGCTGCTGCTACTGCTGGGCCTGGGGCACTTAGTAAGAGGTACAGGGCATGCTGAAGCCAGGTGCTGTTTGTCTGAGAGAATTTAGAAAATCTGAGGCATGGGCCAAAACAAGCCATTTGCATGGAAAAGACACTGGAAACAGCTTGGGTAGACCTGAAAGTTGGTTGGGACAGGGCCTCAGAGGACCACCAGGGTGGGGCAAACAGTGTGAACCACACTGATGTAGTCTCAAATATAGCACCCGCCTGCTGGCTCTGGGGCTCTGTGAGGGGAGGTCTCAGAAAAGGAACAACGGCCTTTGTCAGCACTTCTCTCTGGGAGAAAGTTACCCCCCAGCTCTTGCCCTGTTTCCAGACAACTCAGTTCCTCCCCATGTGTCTCTGATGCCTTTCGATATGCTGCCCCAGCACTGGAGCTTAGAGTGAGTGAGTTCGAGTAAGTCTGTGTGGGGTTCCTTTAACAGGAACTGCCTGGGATTCCAGAAGTTTCTGTATTCCACAGCCTCGATCCCCACTGATTTTTACAGTCTGAAGTTCTGGAGATTTCTCTTCCTGGCACCGGAACCCTGGGCTGGGGGACCTGGTATGGGGCTGGTACCCCTCACTCCTGAGATATCCTTTCCAATTTTCATCTGTCCCACATGTGTGTGGGACCAGCCCATTCTGCGTCTCTACGCCTCCTGCCGTTCTCAATGTGGTTTCTTCTTTAATTCCATAGTTGGTTTCTTCTTTAATTCTGTACTTATAGAACTCCATTCAGCTTGATTTCCGACAGTTCTGAAGTTTAGTTGTACATTTGATGTGGTTATGCAAGGGGGCAAGCCATGTTTACCTATGCAGCCATCTTGACCAGAAGTCTTTCAAAGTGTGGGCTCTTGACTCTTATTACAGAGTTTAGAGCCTCCAGAGGGAAGGTTTGTGGTTTGCAGGAGCTAAAGGTGATCCCATCTAAAGGCTGATCCCCAAGAGGATGGAAAGAGAGGAGAGGGTGGTTGCTCTGGCTAAAGAAAAAGGAGAACAGAGAAGAGGGGTAGGTCACACATCCCTGAGTGGCTCTTTTTTCTCAAGTTGTGACTTTTGGTTGTGGTGGTGGTGGGTAATAAATCCCCAAGATAGATTTAAGGGGTCCCAAGACCTGAGAGAATTTTTGCCTTGCTTTCTGGGAGATCCTGGAAGTTAGGTGGTCCTCACAGATGAATATCAGCAGTCAGCAACCTACTGCCCAAGGGCCAAATTCAGAGTACTACCATTTTTGTAAATGAAACTTTATGGGAATAGAGCCATGCCCATTGGTTCACAAATTTCTATGCCTCCTCTTGTGCTACAAAGGCAGAGTGGAGGACTTGCTGAAAATACTTACTATCTGGCCCTGTCCAGGACATAGTGTGCCAATCCCTATTTTCTGTGCTAAGCAATGGTGGAGAAGACAGGGCAAAGAAGGCAGAGGGGCCCTGAGAAAGTCTTCTGATTTTCTCACAACCATAAATATGAAGGAGAACCCCTGAATATTTCCCTTGCTCCCTCCCCTCCCCCAAATGGTCTCAAAATGGGGGGAAAAAAGGATCAGGAGACCTGAGCAGGGCTTGAAGTTGGGACGAGGAAGATACATTTGAGATGGAAGGCTCTGTAGCAGCTGAGACCTGTGCAGAATGCTAAGTATGGCCCCTGGGTGCCAGGATGGAAAGATGCCAACTGCATAGACCAGGTCTGCATCAGACTAAAGATGCCCAAGGACCAGACCACTCCTCCCTTCCTCACCCCCCTGGCACCCCGTTTTCTGCATTTAAACAACCCTAAGCTTCCGAAGAAGGGAAGGGAATGAAATGTCAAATTAAATGACTAAAACACGGAATGACTGAGTAAGCACCAAACTGAAGGATTTTTCTCTGGAACTCCCTATATATTAAGTTTCCTGCCACTAGCAGAATATGGGCTTAAAGTAGAAATTAGATTACTGAGGAATGAAGCAAGTTACATTCTGTGTAAACAATAGGAAAGAACAGGAAACTGACTTTGCCACTACAGGAAATCGGAACTTCATTCACAGCAATTCAGGAGACCGCAGCAGTGTGAGTCCCAATGGTTCATGACTCAGTGACTCCACACTGAATTTTTTTCTATCTCCTTCAGCTCCCAGTGGTTTTCCCCATCCCACCTTCAACTTCAGAGAAATCCTGTGCAAGCCTAAATTGTCACCAGTAGGTGGTGCTAACACGGAGAGTGTTGGGACTCATTATCTGGTGATGAATTAGCTAGACACTAATTAAAGCTCCCTTCATTGACTATTTCCTTTACCACACATTTTCACTCTGGTCTAATTGAGCCTTGTTATTGAGTAGGCCTGAGTGGTTTCACCTCCAGGCTAACTCGCCCTCTCCTGCATGGTATAATGGAAAGAATTCCAGAGTCAGGATTCACGGGATGTGAATTTGGGCTGTCTTACTAATTAGATGAATTGGCCAAGTCACTTAATCTAAGTCTTGGGAATCTTCATCTTTAAAACACATGAGTTGGTCTTGCTGAACGCTTGTTTCCCAGGTTTGAAAAGCAATTCAACAACCACCGTGAGATTAGCACTTTCCAGGCATCAAATTAATCAACCTAAGAAAAACTCAAGTTTTCATGAAAAACGCATTTTGACACAGTGCTGTGGGGAATGTAAACTGATACAGACTCCCTGGAGGAATTTCTGGCAGTGGGTAGCAAAAGTCCTAAACTTTACATACCCTTTGACCACCAATTCCACATCTAGGAATTAATCTTAAAGAAATAAATGTAGACATGTGTTAAGACAGAGCTAAAATGATGTTCAAGAAAGCAGAACACTTTGGCTTCTCTGCAGGTTGAGTGTATCTTTGTTAACTAGTTTCTGAATTTTCAAATAATCCTTAGAACTACGTTACAGTACTTGTATAAGGCAACAAAGAACACCAGTGTTTAATCATATAACAGAGAGGAAGAAATTGAGCTAGGACTTCTCAAATACTTTATTGTATGCCAGGTCCCTGCTAGAGTTTTCTTGAGTTCCTTCTTTAAATATCCTTACAACAACCCTATGCAAAATGTATTACGAACCCTATTTTACAGACAGAGACTCAGGCTCCCCTATTACCCAAGGTACCACAATGCCTGGTAAATGAAGGGAGAGATGTGCCTTCTGCTTTAAAAAGACCAAGAAAACTTTCCTTGCAATGGAGGTAAGGGCAGGGAAATTCAGTATGTGGACTTTGATCCTGCCTGAGGATTGGATCCAAGCTCTTCGGAGCCCTTAAGGAAGAATTGTAATTTCAGAGCTTCTGCCAATTCTTTGTGCTGCTAAAAATGGAAATCCAAATTGGTCTGTGGGGGCCAAGCCTTTCTTGTAAAAAGCACTTAATTGGGCTTCTATTGGTACAAAAGGAAATTCCATTCTGGAATGGCAAAGCTTAGACAAGGAGGCCTTCAAGTTCTGTGTAGAGCAAAGTAAAAGGATGGGGAGTTGTGCTGATGTGGATGGATTTGGGCTTCCTCTGGCAGATGGAAGAAGGAGGCTGCCGGGGCCCAGCACTGGGGAAGAAAAACACAGTCAGAGGGAACCCCTGTGCAGAGGTGAGGAGGGGGCAGAGACATGCTCAGCAATATGTCGGGAGCCTGAAGGTCAAAAAAGACCGGTACGAACTGGTGGGATGAAGTATGGTACAGGATTTTGGAGTGCGGTCATGGCTTGCACCGAGCTCAAATCTCCCTTCTGTGCCTTGAAATTCCCTTGAATTTTCAGCGAAGCCCAAAAGCTTGACTGTTAGCATTGTCTTGGGAATGAAGAAAGGCACTGAGTCCCTTTTAGGGCCAGGGACGCTATTCAGGTGGAGAATGATAACTGACCACCAAGACTATGTCTGTAGTCTTGGAAGAGCCCTGGGTTTTCTGAAGCCTTATGGGTTGGAAGCTTGGGTTATTTTACTTGCATATTTTTAAATGAGGATGACCCTGGAAGGTTTAATAAACTCAGGGACACGTGAGTTGAATGCACTTGTTATGTTTCGGGGAACGAGGCTTGAGCTGGTCTGCGGGACAGCTGAAACTGTGTAGCAGGATGCCTTTTAACAGGGTTCACCTGTTGTGGGGCCTCTCCCTGACCACAAGCACTTGGCCGCCGGCAGCAGGCTAGGTGATTACAGCATTAGATCATGCTTATAATGGAAAAAAGGCTTCTCCTCTCCGGCTGACTAATCAGCTTGCCATTTTTATTGCATGATCAGTATCAAGAGAGAGGGATTCTGAACTCTGTCAGCATCCCGGGTGTACGCTGGCGTGACAGGAAGAACAGCTATATTAGCAAAGAGAACAGGTGGAGGGCTTAGCAAACTTGCTAAGAAGGTCAAGACAGCTTCGCCCCTGGAGACACAGGAAAAGGCTGACGGCTCCTATTAGAACAAGAATAGCTACTATTAGAGCATTCCCATAAGCTGAGTCCTCCACAGGCAATGTGCATTCGCCTTTTTCATCTTATTTTTGTGTCAAAAGCACTTCATGCTCATTATCAATCTGTATTCGTTTCCTAGGGCTGCCATAACAAATTACCACAAACAGGGTGGCTTCAAACAGCAGAAAATTATTCTCTCACTGTTCTGAAGGTCAAAAGTCCAAAGTCAAGATGTTGGCAGGGTCACGCTCCCTCGGGAAGCTCCAGGGAAGAATTGTTCCTTAATTCTTCTGGTGCCCGATGGCTCCAAGAAAATCCCTGGTGCTCCTCGGCTGGGGCCTGCATCACCCCAATTGCTGTCTCTATCTTTATAGGGACCCCCATGTGTCGTTGGATTTAGGGCCCACCTGCACAGTTTAGGATGACCTCACTCAAGATCATTCATTTAATTACATCTGCAGTGACCCCTTCCCACATAAAGTCTCATTCAAAGGTACTAGGGGTTAGGGTGCACACACATATATTTTGTGGGGGCCACCATTCAACCCAGTACAGTAACTAATAAAAGAATTCAAAGGTGGACATGGGAAAGGGATAAAGTTTCAGAAAACCTCTTCAATGTATTTTCCCCTTTCAATAGTCTCATTTCTCTCCCTGAAGACGTCCCCCATTTTTTTTGTCTCAAAAAAGGGGCGACCAAATATCACAAAGCAGAACTAAAAGGGTAAAAGGAAAAAGCAGGATACAAGGACAGAAAGGAAAGAGACAGCCCTCCCAGTCCCAGGACAGGTCAAAAAGGAAAGAGGGGAGGGAAGAGATAAGAGGACAGACTGGAGGCTCTTTCCGGAACCCACCCTGCTTGAGGTAAAAACCTAGGTGGAGAGGAACGCAGTTGGGAACTGAAGGTGCCAGAGGCTTACTCCCTACTTAGGGTACAGCTCAGACAACTGGAAATCCCTTAGCGAAACCCCGTGTTTATCATAGTGCCCGCGACAAGGTGCTTTCTTCCCAAATGGTGGTGTAAAGCAGGCTTCTAGAAGGGTCTAAGAGGACCAATGGGGAAAGCACCCTAGGTCCCATGCCTGTTGTATTGAAGTTTCTGTGCCACTTCGTGAAGGGGACATGGAAGTGCCAATAGAGCAGGAGAGACCTGGGGATGTGGGGACAAGAAGGCCTCTAAGTGCAGGTATCTGAATGAGGCGTGAAGGCAGAGGTTCATGGACTTCTGTAGTGGAAGCCCCCCAAAATCACAAATTGAAATTACTCAGCTATGTCACAACAGGCATTTATGCAGGTGCCTGGGGATGGGAAAGGACCAGGAAAGGTCATTTCTCATTCCAACCCACCTGAAAGCTGTCCTGGAAAGGAGCCAGGTAGAGGGAGCTCCTGAGAAGAGAGAAAAGGAACACTTATGAGCTAAACTCTGAACTGACTACATTTTTTAAAGTCTCCTTTTAAATAAAAGAAGTTATCTTTAACTATTATGATATGAGACTGTATGAAATGAAGGCTACATTATAGGGAATCAAAAGTGGAATAGATGAAGCAGACGATCAGGTCAGGGATTTGAAGGGTAAGAAAACACCCAAATAGAATAGCAAAAAAAAGAAAAAGAAAAAGGTCTAAAAATATTAAGATAGTATAAGGAGCCTCCAGGACAACCTCAAGCATATCAACATTTGCATCATGGGGGTACCAGAAGGAGAAGAGAGAGAGCAAGACATTGAGAACCTATTTTAAAAAATAATGATGGAAAACTTCCATAACCTGGTGAAGGAAATAGACACACAAGTCCAGGATGTGCAGAGAGTCCCAAACAAGAAGAACCCAAAGAGGACCACACCAAAACACATCATAATTAAAATGCCAAAAGTTAAAGACAAAGAGAGAATCTTAAAAGCAATAAGAGAAGCAGTCAGTTATCTACAAGGGAGCTCTCATAAGAGCATTAGCTGGTTTCTCAACAGAAACTTTTCAGTCCAGAAGAGAGTGGTAAGAAGTATGCAAAGTGATGAAGAACAAAGACCTAACACCAAGATTACTCTACCCAGCAAAGCTATCATTTAGAATCAAAGGATAACTAAAGACCTTTCCAGACAAGAAAAAGCTAAAGCAGCTCATTACCACCAAACCAGTAGTACGTGAAATGTTAAAGGGTCTTCTCTAAAAGGCAAGAAAAAAAAAGATAAAAATATGAACAACAAAATGTCAATAAATACATATCAATTAACAATTAAATCTTAAAAAACAAAGAAGCAGAACAGAAACAGACTCATAAATACAGAGAACATTTTGATAGTTACCAGATGAAAGGGGGTTGGGGGATGGGTTAAAAAGGTGAAGGGATGAAGAGGTATAAGTTGGTAGTTACAGAATAGTCAAGGGGATGTAAAAGTACAGTATAGGAAATACAGTCAATAATATTCTAATAACTATTTTTAGCATCAGATAGGTACGAGATTTATTGGGATGACTACTTAGTAAGTTATATAATGTCTAAACACTGGAGTGTACACCTGAAACTAATATACTATTCTAAAACAAGTTTTTTAAAAGGATATGAGACTGTAGGCTAGGAAGCAAAGAGGCATGAAAAAGCAGTGAGATAATAAAGATAATGAACAAAACTACCTTTGTATGTATGTGTGTGGGTGTTCAGGTGCAGTATACACACCCACTATGAATGTATTCATTTTAAAATTTATCATTTTCCCTTGAGGTAACAAACATCACTGGTTGGCTGTGTATCTTTCTTCCCCTTTTTCTATGCTCACAAAACGTATATACACAAACACACACACACACACACACATACAAGGTTTGTCCAGAAAGTATCTAGCCATGTACTATGAGGCACCTTGGGCCCTCACAGTTCTCCCAACCACCACCAGCTGCCCCATCATATTTTTCTGAATCTTATCAATGGTCTGAAATCTCCTCCTTTTCAAAGGTGCTTTTGGTTTTGGGAAAAGCCAGAAGTCATAGGGCACCAAATCTGGGCTGTATGGGGACAGAGTTACCTGGTAATTTGATGTTTTGCCAAAAAACTGCATAACACGTGATGCATGAGTGGGAGCATTGTCACAATGAAGCTGCCAATCACCAGTTGCCCATAGCCGCAGCCTTCTGAACCACCTGAATAGTTTCTGTGGAGGAATGCTCAAACTTAACTCAAAATTGGATACAGATTCGTTGCTCTACTCACTCAGTGATTTTGAATGGGATGGCCACACAGTACACACACTCATTCAATGGTGTCTACCACCCCACTGACTGGTACAGTGAAGTCGTCATTGTTCACGCATGCATATTCTAGTCCACTCTCCTTGGCTGCCAGGTTACCTTGATGTTGCTCGCACAAACCATTGTTGTTATATTAACAATGGCTGGACATTTCATGGACAGACCTTGTATGTTTAGCTTTCTTTTAAAAATGGATGTAGAGTATGTCCAACTGATGGGGGACTCAAATGTTGGAAAATTTTAGTTTCAGGTAACAGCTAATAATCTTAGTAATCACTGTATGGAAAAAGCTATTGTTTCAGGAACTGAAAGTATGACCCACCTTGACTCCAGAAAACCTTGAGCAGTCCCACCTCTGTGCCTCAGGAGGCCTGCAAGCAATCATGAAGGTATCTGAGCCACTGTACTCCAGGGTGACCACCACCCAGGACACAGATGAAAGAATGCTGCAGCTTTTATCTCATTAACTTTTCCCCTGAATTCCAAACCCCTCACCTACACTTTACTTCTCCTTATAAAGAGCATCCATGTATAATGAAAGAAGACAGTCTATTAGGGTACAAACCCACTGTCTTCTCAGATTGCCGACCACCTGAATAAAGCGCCCATAAAGATTCAATCCCTGTCTCTGTTTATTGGGTCTGGTAGGTGACAGGCAGCACAGACACCTGCTTTTCCAGTTTCATATGTGTGTGTATATGTAAGAAACAAGGACATAGTGACTCCCAAACCAGTAGAAAATCATTAGTAACAAAGGGCAAATGTAATTAAAGGGTCTCAAGGGCAAATGTAATTAGAGGATCTCTGAGAAGGGAGTTGACAGCATTAGCATATTTACAAATCACAATAGGGGCATTTAGATAATCTCGTTAGATTGTAACTTGGGAGTAACCAGTAATGGAGAAATGGGGGAGAAGGAGAGGGGAGGGGGGAGCTAATCGCGTTAGGGTGGGGTAGCTAAACGCATTACTATAAAACCAGTTTTCTTCATCTACTTGGCGCGCACATTCTCCTGGCTGAGTGTGCACCCGGCTCTGCAGACTCGTGAATAAACGCCTCGCTTTGCTGCTCAAGTCCTGTGTCCCGGTGTTTATTGTGAGCGTTTCTCACATATATGTGTATGTGTGTATGAATATATGTATGTATTTATACAGACATAAATGTAAGAAACAAGGACATAGTGACTCCCAAACCAGTACAAAATCAGCAATAACAAAGGACAAATGAAATTAAAGGGTCTCTGAGAGGGGAGTTGACAGCACTGGCATATCTACAAACCACAGAAGGGGCATTTAGATAACCGTGTTAGATTGTAACTCCAGAGTAACCAGTAATGGAGAAACGGGGAAGAAGAGGGGAGGGGAAGCTAATTGCGTTAGGGGAGGGGGAGCTAATTGCGTTAGGGCAGGGAAGCTAATTGCTCTCACTTTAGGGCAAGGAAGATAATCACTTTAGGGTGGCAATTTTAGGGTGGAAAAGATAATCACTTTAGGGAAGCAATTTTAGGGTGGAGAAAATAATCACTTTAGGGTGGCAATTTTAGGGTGGAAAAGATAACCACTTTAGGGAAGCAATTTTAGGGTGGAGAAAATAATCACTTTAGGGTGGCAATTTCAGGGTGGGGAAGCTAAGACTATAAAACCAGTTTCCTTTGTCTACTTGGAGCACACATTCTCCTGGCTGTGAGGGTGCGCCCGGCTCTGCAGACTCCTGAATAAAGGCCTCGCTTTACTGCTCAAGTCCTGTGTCCCAGTTTTTATTGAGCGTTTCTCACATAAATAAAATGTATATAGCCTATTTTAATCCTATAGTATGCAATATTCACAAATCATATTCACAATTTACTGTTTCTGCCCTCCCCCATTGCACTTTTTAGTGACTATCCTAAGCCATGTTTCATAGACATCTACACTTGTTTTCTCATCTAATCCTCACAAGATCCTGCTGAAGTGAAGGTCATTACTGAGATGTGTCACAGTGACAGGCCTGGGCCATGTGTCATGATGCTACATTCCATTCCCTTTCCTCTGTACCACATCAAAGCTCCTGGAAGTATCACCGTCATGACTGTCTGCAGTGTCTGCGAAGCCACTTTCAGGGACGTGTTAGTTTATTAGGACTATAATAACAAATTACCACAAGCTGGGTGGCTTAAAACAGCAGAAATTTATTCTCTACCGGTTCTGAAGGCCAGAAGTCTAAAACTAAGAGGCTGGAGAGAAGAATGGTTCCTCGCCTTGCCTGGCTTCTGCTAGTTGCTGGCCATCCTTGGCCTCCTTTGGCTTGTAGACCCATCACTCCCTTCTCTGTCTCCATAATCACATGGTGCTCTCCCTGTGTCTGTGTCCAAATGTCCCTCTTCAAAAATGGACACCTGTCATTGGACTAGGGCACACATTAATCCAGTATTGAAACCAGAAAAGCTGGTGTTTGTGCTGCCTGTCACCTACCAGACCCAATAAGCAGAGACAGGGATTGAGTCTTTATGGCGCTTTATTCAGGTGGTCGGCAATCTGACAAGACAGTGGGTTTGTACCCTAACAGACTGTCTTCTTTCATTATACATGGATGCTCTTTATAAGGAGAAGTAAAGTGTAGGTGAGGGGTTTGGAATTCAGGGGAAAAGTTAATGAGATAAAAGCTGCAGCATTCTTTCATCTGTGTCCTGGGTGGTGGTCCCTGTGCCCTGGGTTGTGTTCTTTGTGTCCTGGGTGGTGGTCACCCTGGAGTACAGTGGCTCAGATACCTTCTTGATTGCTTGCAGGCCTCCTGAGGCACACAGGTGGGACTGCTTATGGTCTCCTGGAGTCAAGGTGGGTCATACTTTCAGTTCCTGAAACAATAGCTTTTTCCATGCATTGATTATTAAGCTTATAGCTGTTATCTGAAACTAAAATTTTCCAACATTTGAGTCCCCCACCAGTATGATCTCATCTTAAAATGATTACAACTGCAAAGACCCTTTTTTAAATACAAAAAAATGCCCAGGTTCTGGGTAGACATTAATTTGGGGGGGACACTATTCAACTCAGTACAAGAGGGATGCTATTTTAAGTTGAAGTGCAATTTTTTGGAAACTCATTTTTAAGTTTTAAAGTGCATATGGCTTGTCTCTCAAGAGCCGTGCTTCTACGCCCAGTGCCATGTGAGTGTGAATGACAGGGTAGGCACAGTGCTGGGGCTAGAATGTTGACAGAAACCTTGAGATCGGTCCAGATTCTTCATTTCTCCTCCCCACCCTCCTCCACCCAGCTCACATCAGTCACCAAGCACTGGGTTTAGGTCCCCTCTCCTCATTTCCTCTTCTACAAAGTTCAGGGCATTGAATGCCTCACCTGAGTGGCAGCAACACCCTTGGGAGGGATTTCTTCACCTCCGCTCTTACCCTCCTCCAATTCCATTCTCTGGCCGGCAGCAGAGCTATCTCTCTAAGTTTACAATTAAGATCCAGCAAAGCCTGATCCCAGCCTTCAGAACATAGTCCAAGCCTGATGGCTGGCTCGGGGGATCCTTGTTTTCCAAGGCAGCCTCAGCTCTCACCCATCCGCCCGAAAGCTGCGACCTGTCATTCTTGCCATTCTCAGAATCCAAAATGCTCTCAAATACCTCCTTGCCTTTACATACTCTGCTTCTGTCTGAAAACTCCTTCCTGCCCTTGTTCACATAGTAGAGTGGGTTGAGTAGTGAACCTCAGAAAGAAAGACACGTCCATGTCCTAACTTGTAGAACCTGAGAATGTGACCTTATTTGGAAATAAGGTCATTGTAGTTAGTTAACTTAAGATTCTTGAAATGACATCATCCTCAATGACCTGGGTGGGTCTACATCCAATGACAGGTGTTCTTATAGAAGAAAGGCAAAGGGATATTTGACACAGGGACAGGCAGAGGGGAATTCACAGAGGCAGATATTAAATGGATGCAGCCTCAAGCCAGGGAATGTCTGGAGCCACCAGAAGTTGGAAGAGGCCAGGAGGGATGTGGCCCTGTGAACACCCAAAATTTGGACTTATGGCCTCCAGAACTGTCAGAGAATACATTTCTGTTGTTTTAAGTGACCCACTGTGTGGTAATTTGTTACAGTAGCCCCAGTAAACTAATATACATGGGTTGTCTCTGGGGTCTCATGAAAGGCTGGCGGGTTGCTGATGTCACAAGAGCATCTGGCTAGAGGGTGAGTAGGGACTAAATCTAGCTCACACTGGGCCTGCCAAGCTATGTGGCCTGCATGAAACTGTCTCTTGTTAGAGGGGGTGCCTGCCTCTTCTTCACACAAAGGCATCTGATGGACCAGCAGCAGCCCTAATTCCCAGGTGCTCTTCAAGGCTCTGCTCTGGGGTTGTTCTGCCAGGAAGCCATCCCTGGCCCACACAGCCTCCCTCAACCTAGTGTGGACCCTTTACCGGCCCCAATAACACTTGATCATACATGTACCCTGCTATAGGACACTTGTCTGTTCACATTTCTGTCTCCTTTTCTGTATCTGAAGAGTGAGGACTTCCTTATTCTTGCCTTTACCCCATAGCTAGCACAGAGTAGGTGCTCATGACCCATTTAAGGAATGAGCCGGAGCATGCAATGGGGCTTTAGTTAGCTTGAGGCCGGGAGAAGGTACGGTCAGCAGGGGTAGGGATGAGATGCTATTCCTGAAGAGGTCCTGAGCAGAGGTAATTTCATGTACACAACCATTTTGCCTAAATTAGCCATCAAACAGAACCGAAAAATAGACTTAAATAGAAGAGTACCACCAGGACAGTAATGTTTTACAAATGCCCTAATTCATCTGCTTTCTTTATCTTCTCCCTAATTGAGGCATCAGTGCCTAAGGCTGCTTCCATGAGAGCCAAGCGCGTGCCCCGCGCGTCAGCGGGACCCAGGGCGCCACACTCCGTGCACACACACATGAGCTCATGCAGTTCCCAAGGTGCTCATCTGGTCCAGATTTGAAGGAAACTATTTAGCTGGATGGAGCAAAACACATCATGTATCAACTTAATACCAAACAGATTTTATGACATACTGAAACTGCTTTGATAATCTGCTAATATATCAGAAGGGCTAATGAACTAAAAAAAAAAATTTTTTTTAAAAGAGGAAAAGGAAAAGCTAATCATTGTATGTTTGAGGTCTGGACAATGTTTGGGGAGTTTTAAGGATGACAGAAAGACAAAAAGACACAGGGAGCTTTAGGGAAAGTTATTCAAAAGGCCCCCTGAGAAGCAATCTTGTCTTTTGTAGTAAGAGGTGTATTTTGCCAATTTATGAGCATAGGCTTTTTTTTTTTTTTTTTTTTTTTTTTTTCTGGCTGAAAGTCAGGGTGGACTTTTCCAGAGATGAAGAAGGACCACAGCCTGGCCATTCTCACCCCTGCTAGGCATGGGTGGCCGTGGCAGCTACTGAGGAAGGAATCGAGGTTCAGTCCTCTCACTTGGCAACACGTCAACCCATCGGTGGTTTCCCTGTCAGTTGATAGCTTGAGCCCCACTTGACTATTACTTGACCACACATCAAAATGGGGAAAACAGGGATTAAAATGATAAATTAGCTGAGAATTTTTGGCTGCTAGCAAAACCAGTTGTGGTTAGCATAAGAGAAAAGGTAATCGCAGGGAAGGGTATTGGAGAGATAAATCCAATAAAATGGGAAGTTAATGCAATGTGGGAAAGGCAAGGATTGGGACAATTTAGTGTACTCAGTAGTGGGAGCTGCCATTCATGGGACAACTTCAAGTTCTGAGTGAGCCAGTTAGGAATTGGATTGGACTGGACTGGACTGGATTGGATTGGATTGAATTAGATTACTCAGCTAAGGTCAAGAGCAGGTGGTCCTCAGGCAGGATGATTTGTGTAAGCCAATGACCACTGGAATTGATAACCATCATAAATGCCTACTTGGAGAGCATGGTGGGAACATCTTAGGGCATATGAAAATTTAATAGAAGGTTTTTGTTTGCTTGTTTTTTTAGTGCAGAATTTTTACCTTGGTGTGGTGGGGAATGTGGTACTGTTCCCTGGGATGGGGGATGGCGTTTGGAAATGTGTGGAATATTATTGGACTGTCTCAATATCTGGGAAGGGCCAGGGAGGGGCTACTATTGGCCCTTAGAGGGCAGGGAGCCAGGAAGCTCAATTTCTTGCAATGCGCGCATTGAGAAGCACTGTCTAATGTAATTCAGGCTGCTCCTGGCTAAATCTAGAGGACACTCACTCCCTTCTATGTGATGAGGAGAAAGGATATTACTGTTTGTGTTTACTTTTGTTTTGAGATAGGTTGTTGTCATTTGAGGGTGTTTTATTTTATTGTTTGTTTGGTTTTTTGTTTGTTTGTTTGTTTGTTTACATACCAAAATCAAGAAAGGAGCAAAGGACATATTTTATTTTATTTTATTTTATTTTTAATTTTATTTCTCCCCTCCCAGCAAAGGACATATTTTAGACTAAAACCATTCATTCAAATGCTGGGCTTACATCAAGAAGTCCAAGAGATGGTCTTTTCCAATTGGGCTCCTACAGGAGATATTATAAAGAGGTTCTCAGTGACCAGCCATGCCTACAGATCAAAGGCCACACTGTTTCAGGACCCCATGCACATAAAGCACAGGAGGCCTTTGGGACCAAAAGATCAATGGTGAACCCTTCCCTCTCTGTTACTAGACTGAAGGAGAGTAACCCTATATAACAAAAGAATCATTTGACCTTTTCAAAATAAGAGCAAAGTCAGAAGTCAGGACTGCCTGTGTGGTAAGCTCCAGGGAAATGCAAGGAATGTTTAAAAAAAGAAGTCCCCGGAATAAGACTGTAAGAAAAGAAAACATCTCCTGACAACTAGGGCAGCCATATTGGCAGAAGTTAATGTGCAAACGTGATTAACTTCATTTTATTTTTATACAGGAAACCAGAGGGACAGCCAAGAAACCACCTCACTATTTCTGGCTCTTGGCTGGTTCTAGCTTTTAGGGGATACTCTCTTTCTCAGAAAGGGAGCTGTTTTTATGGTGAGGGACTCACGTGCTTTTTTATTGCTACATTTTTCTTTGAATCATGGTTGGCAATCAGGCATTCAAATTTGACTATTTACCTTTGGGAATCCTCAGGGTATGTGAAGAATTCCCCCATCTGTCTCGCTCAGGATGTGGGCAGATGAAGAAGTAGTAATAACCAATAGTTCTTGCATCTGTTTGGCTGGTGTTGGGAAAGAACCCTTGCAATCAGCTAAGGAGCCATTTACTGGTGCTAAGTGAGGGCAAATAGAAGTATATCTTGGGATTTTATCTACTTCTGCAACTGTCCTCAAATCAGAGGGAGTGGGGGTGGAAATTCCACCTTTCAAAGGTTAAAAACAACCTGTGACTTAACAGAGAGTTGTGGAAATGGACAAAAGAACGGAAGGTTGTACCACAAAGTACAAAAAAGAAAAAAGAAGAAATTCAAGGCAATAAATATTTATTTAGCATTAGGTACTGTGCTAGATAATTCATCATCATAATAAAATAATAAAGATAGTTCATGTTTGCAATGCTCTTTCCAGGTGCCAGGTACTGTTTTAAGTATGCTATATATATTAACTCATTTAATCTCCATAACAAAACTGGAATGTTTATAACCTGGGAATATCATCCTCACTGCAAGGATACCAAAACACAGCACAAAAGGCTAAGCACTTTCCCAGGATTATCCAGGTAGTCAGTAGTAGAGCTGGTCTCTACATTCAGACAGTCCGTCTTCAGAGTCTGGGCCTTAAATCACTATATTATAGTGTCTCTTGAGACACGATTTCTTTTTTCATGAGGGTTATAGGGAGATGGACACATAAACAGGTACTGCCAGTAGTATTTGGACAGAAGATAATGGATGGACGGGGGGTGTTTGGGAAGCCCTTTCCCATCCAGAGGGCACAAGCTGCCTGCAGGAGGTGGTTTCTGACCAAATCTTGAGGAGTAGGTAGGACTGAGTTAGGCAGGTGAAAAAGCAGAGGGAAAACGGCCAAGGCAGCAGGAATAAGAAAGATGTGTATGCAAGGAGCAACCAATACTTTGGAGGCAGAAGAGTGTGACACATGAGGAGGAGGGTGGGGTGAGGGGTCATTGGGCCCCTGACATGTTAAAGGCATGCCACATGCATCTGGTGCATGAACACATGAGGGTCCACCCAAGTGTGGCTTGGTGGGCCAAAGTAAGGAGTTTGGTGGCCTTTGGAGGGAGCAGGGATTTAAGCAAAGGAATACTATGTTATTAGAAAAATCACTTTAGCAACACTGTTGAAGATAATTTTTTTTTTGGCTGGGAGCAGGGCAAGTTGGTCTGTCTTTTTTTAGAGCTTTATAGAAAATATTTATTTCGGAAACTGTTTGAAAAGTGTTCCAAGGGGTATGTCTAGAAGTTACAATGTTCTTTTGACTAAAAGTTAGTCTATTGATCCAAACATAGTATTTACTTAATTAAATACACAAATTAAACCATGACTCCATCACCCTAAGGAATTTTAATATACGCCTGACTAGGCTTCTTTTCTTTTAAAATTTTCCTTAGTTCTTTTCTTCCTCCACCTTTTCCTCTCCTTTCTTCTCTTATTTATTTCACCAAGCAGCTAAATTGGCCCCAGACCATAGCTCAACTTTACCACAGGAGTTAAAATGGAGACACAAAGACCAGGGGACAGGAGGCCACTGCCATGAGCCAGGGCCTGAACTGGAAAAAGATTAGAAATAGAGAAGAGGGGGCATGTCTGGGAAATAGCTAAGAGTTAAAATGGGTCAGTTATGTGTGCATGGGAGCTGGGGCGACAGAATTAGAAGAGCCAGGATGAATTCTGGTTGCTGGCCTGGATGGCTGTGATGTATTGAGTTGGTCAAAAAGTCCATTTAGTTTTTTTCCATGAAATAAAAGATACATTTTTCATTTTAACCAATAACTTTATAGATTTGGAGATTTCGATTATGTTGTCTCTCTCCCACTATTCACTTCTAGTGGGTAGAGGCCAAGGGTGCTGCTAAACATCTTCCTGTGCATAAGACAGCCCCACAGCAAAGAATTATTTGGATAACATGTCATTAGTACCGAGAAACTTTTGACACATTCGATCGCAGCACCTCCTCCATACACTGCACAAATCTTTTTTTGTGTTTCCATTGCATTTTTACCTTTTTTGAAATAATAAAGCATAATACAGGGAAACTGTTGCGTATATTCTTCCATCTTCAGTATTAAAATGGCTGCCCCAAAATTCACCAATTTTGATAATTTAAAAAAAATGCACACTTATAATGACTGCTGTCACAATACAATCTAACAGAATTGTTTGAATGAAGTTAAAGACAACTAAGCACTACCAGAGCCACTGTATGGAAAAAACCAAATGAACTTTTTGGCCAACCCAATACTTAAACACAGAGCACAGAATGAGAAACATATCTGGGAAGGAAGGCGATGGGTTTAGTTTAAGGCACAGGACTGGAGGTGCATGTGGAAACCTCCAACGGGAAGCAGAGGGATCGGAAACTAAGGCAGCTACGAGAGCACTGGAAACATAATTCAGTGCTTATTAGCCAGAGGCTGTAAGAGCTAATTTCAAAGACGACCACCCTTTGTTCTGTCCCTGAATGCATGTGCCAATCCCCAGCCACAGGAGGAGATGGGTCCCCCTCCCCTTGAATCTCATTTAGACTTGTAAATGCCTGCACCAATAATTTTATGCTGTTGAAGAGACATTCTGGGACTTCTGAGTTCAAGCCTGAAGAGGACAGGCATTTTTTTTTTAGTTAATTCCTCTTGGAACCTAGGAGGGAATATAGCTGCCATGCTATAAGGAAACCCAAGCTATGAACCCCCAGAATCATGACAATGAATAGTTGGCGCTGTGTTTAATCGCTAGTTTGGTTTGATATGATATACAACAACGGAAACAGAAATCGGTACCTGAACACGGAGTGGTGCTGTAACAAAAACCTAATACATACAACATTGGCTTTAAAACCCGGCAGCAGGCAGAAGCTGGGAGGGCTTGGAAAAGATGCAATAGCTGAATGCAGTGAGGAAATTGCTACCAAAGATTCAAGAATAAGGGACATGCGTCACGAGTTGGCAGAATAATTAGTGAAAGACAGAAAGGGTAGGAATGTAGAGCCAAGAAGCAGGCTGGCGGGTGGTGGTGGATGAAAAATTACTAACAAGAAACATCAGGAGTAAGGGAGGATTCTGGCTAAACCGACCTAGCAGGATTCTTGCTGAAGGCAAACCAGGGTGATCAAACATCACCTGGGGGATGGTGGAAGATGAGGAATTCGATTAGATATCGAGGGTGATCAGATATGGAGGATGGGCGATTCTGCCTAAACCAACTTAGTAGGATTCTTGCTTAAACTGGACTATGCAGATGTGCACAGAAGACCAAAAGGCAGGCCTCGTTGAAAAAGGTTCAGAGGAGCTTGGGTAGAGTTTGGTCAGTGAGAGAACCTATGCCACATTCCCCACCAAGAGGTAGAGTTTACTTTCCTCGCGACTGCATTGGCCAATATGAGGTAGGAGAAGGACAGCTGGGACTTTGGGATCTCCATCTTAGGGAAGTGGGCAGCTCCCAGCTCCCTTCTTGTGGAACACAGTCACCATCTGTAAGGAAGCTCCACGTCCATGAAGTAAGGAGTACATACAATACCAAGGTACTCACCACCTGTCAGCCCTAGTTGAGCTCCCAGTCGGTGGCCAACACCAATTGCCAGCCATGTGAGACCATTCTGAAATACGATCCCCTTCCGTAGCCCAGTCAATACTACACAAAGCAGAGGATTCGTCTGCCTAACCCACAGAGTTGTGATCATAATTTACTCTAGCTTTCAACCAGTGTTAGGTGGTTTGTTGTAGCAACATGTAATCAAAACGGCTAAAGATCAACACATTGAGATTGGATGAGATATCTCCAAGAAAGCACATAAAATCATAAAACAAGAATTTTAGGTGGTGAGAAGCCGGCTCCAAAAGGAGACTCAGAAGAAATGCTCGAAGAGATAGAAGCAGATCAAGAAGCAACATTGCAGAAAACAAAGGAGGACAGCTTGAAGACAGAGGAACAGGCCAACAGTGTCAAATGCGGCAGAGGGTTCTAGAAAGATAAGGAAAGGATGTGGTGAGCTGCCATCAGCTGTGGTAATGTGAAGTCATTGATGGCCGTTGCCAAAGCAGCTTCAGCAAAGTGGTAGAAACAGAAGCCCAGTTGCAGGGGTGAAAGGTTTCTCGTCAGGAAATTTTACTTAGTCATAGGCAGTAAAAACGAGAGGAAACAGGTACAGACTTCTCTGGCAACCAAGTGTCTTGAAAGGAAGTTAAGAGTAATAAGACATTTGGTAAATGGGGTCACGGGGTCAGGAAAGTGTTATATGAACGAATGCATTTATGCTTCCCAATCAAGTTCTAGGTCGCCTCGATTTTTTTTTACAAAAGGCCATCTTCAGACGGATGTGTGACTTCTGCTGTTATGTTCGTTCACGTGGCTTTGTGTGAAAGGTGAGCGGAACTGAACTTTTATGGAGGGTGGCCTTCTGTGCGGTAAGGAGCCCGTGGTGGGGAGTTCTCACTCGGGGCGCCACTAGCCAGCTACAGCAAGCCAGTTTACTGCCAGGCCTCCACTCCGCTTACATTCATTAAGTGGTGACGTTCTATAAAATAATTTCATTCTCAAAAATTTCTGTTATACTTTGTCATTCTTGTTGTTCCCTGGAAATCTGGGGTGTGAATATGGCTTAATCACCAAACATAAGCAAAATACTCGCAGCTCAAAGCTTTTGCCTAAAGCACACACAAAACTCTAATTTCTAGTCCACATTCTAGGAGTTGGAGCGTGGGCATAAGGGACTCAACAAAGGGTCAGGTCCTCCCTGAGCCCTCAGGTCCAGGGTCACCTAGAACAGGCGATTCTGGGCCCCAGGGTTGTTGAGCCAACACCTTCCTTTTGGTTGTCCCTGGGAAAGAGAGGTCTGTGGGCAAAGCTGGGGATAAACCAGGCTACCAAGCAAAAAGGGAATTGGGGATTTCCCAAGTACAGTTTATTCCCTAAAAGAACAGCTTGCATGGGTCATGGAGACAGACATCTGTCACTTGAGGTGTTGCAGAGACAGAAAAACACCCCAGCCCCTTTAGTATCTCTCCCTTTTGAAGGTCAGCATTATCCAGCATCTTTTTTTTTTAAATATTTAAAATGTATTAGAGTATATTATTTCTGCATCAGCTTCTTTCTTTCCTACTTCTAATTTTTCTTTTCATTTTTACTCTATGGGGTGCTTTTGTTCCCAGGCACAATGAGAAATAAAGCTAATGGGTAAATGGTTTTGTATAGTGAGGAGATATGTTTAATTGGTATTACCATACTTTCTTTTTTTAGAGGAAGAAAATAAACTAGAAAGCAAAATCTCTTACAACTGCCACCCCAAATCCTGTTACTTTAATTACCATATTATCAGTGTGACAGGAGGAAAAATAAATGCGTGGCAGAAAAAATAACTTATTTCCCACCAGGTCCTAAAGAGGAGGACCCTCTGAGCAGTCACGTTAAGTGGAATGACGGGCATGAGTGTGTATGCTGGGAGAGGCTTTGGAGAGCTAGCTGTGTAGCTTAGCGAAAAGGAAGAAGAGACAGAGTCGGGGAGGGAGGACAAGAGAATTCTGGAGAGGCCAGAAATGTGGTGCCTGTCAAGCTACAGTATCCTTTGGAAGGGGTGATGGGGCAACAGAGCAGCTACTCATGGAGAAGGAACGTGGCAGGAAGACCTGAGATGCTTAATGGGGGTTTCCGTCGCCATGCCCTGTGCTGTGTGGTATAACCCTCTCCTTCATTTCTCGTCAGCTTTTCCCTTAGTGTGGTGGCTGAGAACATGGACTCTGGAGCCAGAGTCTTTGTCTCAACTCCTCGCCCTGCATACACTGCGGGCTGTGCAACTTTGAGTGATTTAATCTAGTGCCTGCGTGCTTTGGTGTCCTTATCTGTAAAACAAAGATAATAATAGCACTTATCTCATAAAGCTCTTGTGAGAATTAAATGTGTTAACACACATAAAGGGTTCCCAATAGACCTCGCCCATACTGTACTACTGCTTACCAGTGCTTTCTGAAATTCTTTTTTTCTTTGTTTGTTTGTTTGGGGAGCATGTGACAAAGATCTAAGTTCTATTTTATGGTAACATGATGAGGACAAAGACTGCTCCTAGGGACCAGTCACATCTGACACTTTTGAGATAGTTATTACTATAGTTAATATAATTATTTCAGACCTCCCTCTTAATATGTGTCCATACCCACACGTTTTGCTTTATTAACTTTGCATTTATAGCCATTCATCATTCTTTCATTCAAGGAATTATTATCCCTCCATTCATTTGACAAATATTTATTGAGGGCTTACCACTTTCTTCATGTCAAGCATTGTTCCAGGTCCTGGAAAATAGTATAGTCAAGGTCCCTGCTCCCACAGCGTTTACGCTCTCAAGGAGCAGGCAGACTACCACCATGACAATAAATTAAACTAATGAGATGATTTCTAATACCGTGATGACAATGAAACAGAATTGTGGCACTGACTTGAGGACTTGAAGTTGACATGAGGAGAGTCACTCCTTTAGACAGGGTGGTCAAGGAAGACCTTTCTGAAAACATAACATTTGAGCTGAGAAGTGAATAATACAGGGGAGGCAGCCACATGAATTTGTTAGGCTGAATATCCTAAACAAAAAGGAAAAAGTCCAGGGATGTCAAGATAAAAAAAAAATCCTGGTGTGTTTAAGCAACTGGAGGACACCTAGAGGGCGAGAGCCCACTGAGTGGGGGCGAGAGTGAAAGGACACGAGGTCGGAGTGGTGGAGGAGCTATACCTGCCAGACCCCCAGATGTCTCGGAAGGGAAGTGTATGCTTTATTCTAAGTACAATGGGAAGCCGCCAGAGAGTTTCAGGCAGAGCAGTAACTGAATCTATTTTACCACATGCAAGTAGATGTTGATTTAACACTTACTGTATACAGTACACAATATGCAGCCTTGGAGGACGGTACCAAGATGTATTGAAGAAAGCCAGACCATCCTTGCTGCTATGCGGAAGATTGTGGAGGGGCAAAAGAGGAAGCAGGAAGTCCAATGGAGAATTCTAGAAGAGGGAAGCAGGAGCTTGGACGAGGGTGGTAGCTGGAGAAGAAGGTAGGGATCTTGACTATATTTTGGATATTGAGTCAAAAGATCCTTCTAATCACTTGCTAATACATGTTGGTAGAGGAAACAGAACAACAGAGAACTTAATGACAACAAAGAATACAGACTTTCCAGAATTAGTTCAGGAAAGTCACAAAATGAACAAACAATAGGACAAACAGCAATAACGACAAACCTTGGGAATAGGAGAGAATCTGATTTCCAGAACTGTGACAGTATCTTATTTAAAATGTCTAGTTTCAACAAAAAGTTATAAGATATGCAAAGAAACAAGCCAGTGTGACCTTTACGCAGAAAAAACGTGGTCAGTGAAAACTGTCTCTGCAGAAGCACAGATGTGAGACTTCCTAGACCAAGACTTGACATCAATTATTTTAAATATATTTAAAGAATCAAAGGAAATCATATCTAAATAACTATAGAAATGTATGAGAAGAATGTCTCTTCAAAGAGAGATTAGTAAAGTGACAGATGTAGAAATATGCCCTAAGTCCTTCATACTTGTAAAAAATTTAAATATACCAAATATTAGTAGGGCTTTTAGAGTCACAACCAAGCAAGTTTAGTGATGTATTGTTTTCACATTTACCATGAGCTGAAAGGCTCCATTGGAGCTGTTTCTCCCTCTTTCCTGTATCACTATTGATCCTCCTTTTCTTCTCTCTTAGTTGTCTACTGTTGCATAACAAATTATCCCACACTGTATGGCTAAAAACAACAAATGTTTATATTGTCTCATGGTCTGTGAGGATCACGAATCCAGGCAAGGCTCAACTGGGAGATTCTAACTGAGAGTCTCTCACCGAACTGCAACCAAGGTATCAGCTGAGGCTGCAGTCATCTGAACACCTGGCTGGGAAAGGAGACACTTCCAAGCTCACTCATGTGACCGCTGGCTGGCCACTGGTCCTTGCTGGCTGCCGGCTGGAGATATCAGCTCCTTGCCATTCCGGCCTTTCCACAGGGCTGCTCACTGCATGGAACCTTACTTGCCCTAGATTGAGAAATCTAAGTGAGAGAGTAGGAGTATGTGCTCAAGAAGCCGCAGTCTTTTTTGTAACCTAGTATTTTCATAAGAACATCCAATCATTTTCTGCCATATTCTGTTTGTTAGAAGTTAGCAAGTCCAACCCACACACAAGGAAGGGGACTGCACACGTGCACAAATACCTAGAGGTCACCTTCTACCCAATCCTAACCACTTTTGGCGGGCTGAAGTGTCCTTGGTAGCAAAAATAATAACAGCAGCAAGTCCCCACAATTGCTGATAGTCCGAGCCCATTTAATGAAGTCGTGGGAGGAGTACGTTACTGCTTTCCTCCATACAGCAGAGACACCACTGGGAAAAGTAAGGCAGCGTGCATTCACCCACTTTTGTCAAATCTGTGCCGCCTGTGACCAAGTCAGTAAGAAAGGTACCAGGTCCGCATTACGCAAGAAGTGTTCGAGTCCACAGTCCCAAGTAAAATTACGTGCATTTGCACTGCCAGATCCTTGTAATCTCATCCTTTGCTCCTGCACAACTCTTTCTAAACTCCTCAGCAAACCTTTTCCAACGTGATGTTAGTTTTCCTCCCCTAATTACAGCCTCCTTCATTTGCAGGTGACTTTTCTCAGGACAGCATCATTCACCCAGAGGAGGAAGCCCCAGGAATGCTGCCTCTGGCTGGACTCCAGCTGTGCCGTTGGCTCATCACACCTGCAGGCAGCAGAACGTAAACATTTAATGGCCTCTGCGTTCCCCTCTCCGCTGCCCTCCCACAGTGTCTTGGGGTTTGGAGCAAGTTCCCATGAATTCACTCACTTAACAAATTTTATATTCAAAATTAAACTCCTTGCATTTTCTCTCTCTAATGAAACACTCCTTTTTCTGATTAATAGTTTCTCCAACTCTTCCTGTTGACATTTTCTTCCCTGGATTGTTATCTTCAAAACATAGGTTTTTAACTCAGATGAAAATGTCACAAAGTCCAATAAAAGTTACAAAAGAGCAATGGAGCAATATTAGGTGAAATCAGATGATTACCAGAAAGTTTTCTGCATTTATGTCCTGTTCTTTCATGATACGTCTCTTCTACTTCCCAGTACCAACTTCATTGAAAGTGACGGGCTTTTCTAGAACATAAATGATTACGATTACATTGTAAACAGCCAAACTTCTTTTTTTTCCTGCGATCTAAAGCAGATTTCCACTCAGAGACTAAAAACTGAGCATTAAGACCCAGGTAAAATTCCATTCTCTGCTCTGCATCCCACCTAACCCATCATTTCCTGACAGTCAGACTGCAGAATTGTCAACTTCTAGATCCTAGTGTTCCATATTGGTTAAACTGGTATTGCTGTGATTTCAAAAAGTATACAATCCCCTACCTAAAACTGAATTCCCACACTTCTAAAAAAAACAAAACAAAAACCCTACCTTTTGACTTCCAGAAAGATCAATACGCTGGAGTTGGTTTGAATCCCAATACCCCACTTACTACCTTAATCAAGTGACTTGACCTCTCTGTGTAATATGGTTAATAATTCTTAGCTCTGAGAGCTCTGTGTGTGCACATGAGATCATCGTCACTGATTTAGCAACTGCTGCCTGAACCTCTTGAGTAGAAGGCACAAGGGGTAAGCTCTGCGGGATACAAAGATGAATTAGATAAAGATAATGCCCTTAAGAAGTTTGAACTGTAGAATGGGAGAGTGAAATCAGAAACTATAATTGAAGGCAGAGAGTGATAAACACCTTCAATCAGATCCCAGAGCAAGTGCCACCTCCTCTAACAGGCCAGCATTAAGTGGGGCCCTCACTCACTCTCTGCCACCATGCCTTGTTTCCGTGTCTACAGCAACTTTATTACATAACATTGTCACGGTTATTAAATGTCTTACTCACCAGATTTTGGTCAGTCTCTTTTTTGAACATACGAACCTTATGAGGACAGAGGCTTCCTCTGTCCCCTTCTTCACTACTAAACAATGCCCATAAATACCTGTGGACGAGCACATGAGAGATTCAAAATTAGAAGTTAAAAGAATGCAGAAATGAGAGCTTAGTTCTATGTGTAAAAGTACTTGGTAAGACACAATTTTCCCAATAGGAAAATCCTGGTCTGTGAGTTTGATGTCATTCCTGGTGAAGTCCAAGGGTGATGTTCTCCCCCAGGACTGAGCCAGGGGATGGAGCTTGGGGAGGACATGCCACCAAATAAGGTGGAGAAGAGAGAGGAGCCCATCTCTAACCAGCCCCTAGAAGAAACAACCCCTGATCCTCGCCCTGGGTATAAAAGGACTGATTTCTGGCATCTTCGTGGAGAACAAAATAAGGAAATCCATTCTGTCAGAGGAAGCAGTGTTTTTGCAGTGTTCTTGGTGAGTTATTTAACATAATATGATTTCACACATGTCAATGCCACATATGAACAAATATATAAACTTGTACCAGTGAGCCTTTAGCCTTTAGAGTACACTTGAACACTAATGTATAAAGTGCCAGTAGAATAACTATTGTTCAAAATAGAAAAGGGAAGTTTGAGTTGATAGGAACAACTCTCAAAGCCTTGCTCCTGAATGGAGACACCTCAGTAGCCACTCAGTCTTCCATAATCAGGAAGCTGCTCACTCAATGCAGAAGTCATTGTCAGAGCTGCTTGGCTCCAGAACCGCCCATCCCTGCCACAGTCAGGAAGCCAGTACAATTAGGTCACACAGTCAGGACACCAACACCATCAGGAATACACCATCATTGGTGAGCCCCGGATACTTGCAGCTCTGGAATTCATACTTGACAAATAGGCTTGCATCCTGCCACTAGACTCCTGCAAGGCTGGCAGCTGGTTATGAGGACCATACTATTTCTGTCATGGCGATGCTTGCCTGCAGAAATATCAGAAGCAGAAGTGTAGCATCCATTCCGCTCTCTACCTCAAATCTTGCACTCTAGTGATTCCAGTAAGTTGAATCCAAATGATATCTAGAACTCTAGCTGCAAGGGAGGCTGGGAAGTACTGCTTAGCTTTCTGACCTCTTCTTTTCAGGCAGGCACACTAGAAAGAACTTGGAAGGGATCTTGTTCTTTGACCAATTGTGTTAGCCTGGCTCTTTAATGGTTCTTTGGAACCTCTTTCTCCAAATAGATCTATTACCCACCTCTTTGGAATGAGTGAGGATAGTCTTCAGCTCAGAGAAGGATGACTCATTATCAGACTATTATTTATCATAGATTGCATATTAGCCTCTTCCAACTTATTGATTCACAGTAATTTAGTAATGGCATAGATTTGTTTGGTGTGAGGTTCACCAGGTAGGTCTCTTTTCTGAAGAAATACCAAGAGCAGGAAGAATAAAACCCTTTAGATTTGTTTTCCATAAGGAAATAAAAGAAGCAGAAAGTCAAGCAGTAGATGCTTTACTTTCATTACTGTGTTTTAACTTTCTCTATCTCTTAGCTTGCAACAGCATGCACTATCTTTTCAATCTTTGAGTGTTCTCCAGTTATGTCCATCTGGTTCCAGTCCTTAGTAAACTTCCCAAGACAGTCCAATCCCACTGGAAACAGAAAATGCTTGAAACCTCACTTGAAAATCGGGTCCATTTTTGGCCCAGTTTTGCCAGAATTTTGATAAGCATCCAAACTTTTGCTTGTTTATTCAAATTGAGCTTCTGAATCTCTTGAGATGTACTCTTTGCAATTGGTAAGCTAACAGCCTGCAGAAAAAAAAGTTGCACATTTTATGGCCAATCCTTGCAAAAATGTCTGTCTTTTCTCTCTGCCAGTTTTACTAATTTGCACATGTTCCAAGCGAAGGGTGACTGGTTGAAACTGGAAAAACAATTTTTAACAATTGAACAGCTTAACAGTGAAAATTATTTGAATCATTTATTTTTTTTGCTTTTTGTTTTATTTACTTTTTAATTGTTGTTCTATTACAGTTGTCCCATTTTTCCACTCTGCTTTCCCCTGCTGAAATAATTTCAATATCAAATTCAATCTTGTTTATTCCTATTTAAGATTATGGAGGAATATGTGCATTATTTAAAATGATATGAATTGAGTCTCAATAATATAGTTTGACTTGTGTTGATAGTTATATGTTGATAGTTGGGCATCAGATCATAGAATCATATAGAAACTTATATTTAGAAAGGAACGTCCAGGTATCAACATTCCTGATAGGTTATCTTCGGTTATCTTGGGCCAATGGGTGTTACTATAAATATGATTTAGTTTTTCATCCTATGTTAGAAAATTGTTGGCAAAAAAGAAGAACGCATTTATTTAGAGGAAGGCAATAACTAGGATTAGGGGAAAAATTATGTTAAAATGTCCCTTTATAAGGTTTCAATGTTGATTCAGATTGTAGAGTTATTGACATAAACTTGGGCAAATTATTAAACTTTTCTAAGCTTATTTCCTCACATATTTGTAGTTCAGTTTTTTCTATTTTCACCAACTTGTTGGTTAACAGAGCTCAACTTAAGGTAATAAAATATATTTTACTTATTCTTACTCCATCTAGGCAATGGGATACTCAACTATTCCTGAGAGTCTTGGGAGATTTTGTATGAACTCTAAGATGAATATTTTTAGCTATCATGTTGACTACCATGTGGAGTACACCTTTCTTTTCACATTTCCCCCTCTGATGGACACCATCATATCTTCTGGCTACCACTGGGCAGTAATGTCTCCTTTGGGTACCATCTCTCTAATGCCACCTTTATCCTGGTGTAGCCATCAATACGCTACATGCCTGGAGGTGCCAAAGCTATAAGGTACTTTGTAGCCAAGTAGAGATGGAGCTGCCTCACTTTATGTATTACTTAGGATGTCTTGGTTGCAGATTAGTAGAAAACTCATCCCAATCTGGATCAGGCAAGTGGAACTTATTTTCTGTGAGACAATGAAGTGGAAATCCAAAGGTAAGAAGGCATATGTACCAGTGAGGATTAGGTTAAGCTATGAGAAGCAGAGACCCAAATAAAAGTGGCTTAAATGAGCTTTGTTTCTCTCACACACATGTAAGTCCAGAGATAGGAAGACCAGAGCGCAACTGTGCTCAACAAAAACATGGATGAACGCTCATCTTCTTCCAGGCTCTTCCTGCTCACTGCTCTGTCATAGTCTAAGGTGGTGGCTAGAGCTCCAGTCGTCGTGTTCAGGTCCCCACAGCAGGAGGGAGGGAAGGACAGAGATGTCATGAACCAGCTGCCTTCTAAGGAGGGTTCCTAGGAGCTGTCACATGACAGTGCTACTTATATTCCATCAGCCCAAGCTTGGTCACGTGGATGTGCCAGATGGCAAAGAGAAGTCTTCCTTCTGGATGGCCACATGCCCAGCTGTTAAAGGGGCTGTAATACACGGAAGACGGGGAGAGTGCAATCAGGAGGGATCGTTTCTACCAGAGCACTTTTCAGGCTCATGAATTCCAGGGGCTTCAACTCTATTTCCTTATGATCCTCTTGGCTTTGCTGTACTCTGTGTTTTGGCTTCATTTGAATTTGATAGCAAAACAACTGAAGCCATTTCAGAACGTGCCCATCGTGACAATGTCCAGAGAGGAGGTTGCTTCTGGACATTCTCCTAAAGGAAAGTGAGAGAGTTTTTCCACTAGACCCTGGTAAATCTGGAGCGCACCCCCCACTGACTGTTGAGACAATCGATGGCGAGGGGGGAGGAATGACATGACAGCACACAAGCCCACCATCAGAGTGGCTGTGAGCCAGGTTCCCCGGAGTGCCCTTCCTATTTAAGGAAGAAGAGTGAAGAACTGAACAGAGTTGGGATTATGTTAGGAAAGAAGAAAGGAGAAGAGATGTTGGGCAGCGGACTTTCTAGTCTGGGCCAATGAAGGCTGGCACTGAACCTTGCTGCTTATGGCCCGTGGGTGTACACAGTCTTCAGAGAAATGGCTCTGTTTTGTTTCGTTTTGTTTTGTTTTTATATTCATTTGTCTTCTTAGGACCCAGACACAAATTCTTATCAGTGGGTTCAAGGATAGCAATGGAAAACACCGCATTTTGCTGATCCATTCAATAGGGTTAAGATGGTGGCACTCAATTTCCCTTAGTGAGTCCTCTCTCATAATGTTCTTCATGCTTTCATGCAAACAGACCTCTACTGGACACAGCATGGTAGACATAGTTAAATCCGCACTAGAACCTACACTGTATATAAAATGGGAATAGTAGTCACCGACCCCCAAAGGTTATTATGAACATTAAATATGTGGCCTTTGAGCATAAGTTCTCACTTCTTCACACCACCAAGTCCCCAGAGAACAGTGTGAGACAGGTGGTAGTAAATAATACATAGTGGTTAGATATTTTTGGTACCACATTAAACAGGACAGCACACGTAGAGTTACTTGGAGTACAGTAGGAATTTTATAAATGTGAATTCTCTCTTTGGAGAGACTCTTAATGTCATTGGTCACTTTTACTCCAAAGGAATTTCAACAACTGAGATCCATAAATTGGGTCCCTGGTTTATATCAAACATCAAAACTGAATTCATTCTTAAACTATCCCCACCCACATTCTTATCCCATGCTGAAACACACAGGTGACAATTTCCTTATGTGTTTCCTTCTGGAAGAATAGTAAAAGGAAGAGTCATCCTTTCATTGTCATTCAGTGGAGAAAAGTTTTGATAAGGGTACGAACAAAAAGAGTTAAGTTTAGTGTGCTAAGCATCTAGCAATATGGAAATTGAGGAGCCCCATGTAAATTGGTTTGATGCTTGCAATAGTTATTGAATGAAATATTATTTTAATGAAGAAGGAGGCAATTGTTAGTAAATGCAATTTAACTATAATGAGATTGTAAAAGCTTGTATTTTATTATTGATCTTACAAAGACTGTAAGAAAAGAAAAGGTGGGAAATTATAGGTCATTTTCTTTTAGTAGACACTTAATTATAGTCTCTTCAGACAAGACATGGATATTTCCTGGGTTGTTTAAGCTTTGTCTAATCAAATTACCTTAGAGTATTTGGAGTATTTTTTTTCTATTTTGAACAGCAGTTATTCTACTGGCACTTTATACATTAGTGTTCAAGTGTACTCTAAAGGCTAAAGGCTCACTGGTACAAGTTTATATATTTGTTCATATGTGGCATTGACATGTGTGAAATCATATTGTGTTAAATAACTCACCAAGAACACTGCGAAAACACTGCTTCCGCTGACAGAATGGATTTCCTTATTTTGTTCTCCACGAAGATGCCAGAAATCAGTCCTTTTATACCCAGGACGAGGATCAGGGGTTGTTTCTTCTAGGGGCTGGTTAGAGATGGGTTCCTGTCTCTCCTCCACGTTATTCGGTGGCATGTCCTCCCCAAGTTCCATCCCCTGGCTCAGTCCTGGGGGAGAACATCACCCTTGGACTTCACCAGGAATGACATCAAACTCACAGACCAGGATTTTCCTATTGGGAAAATTGTGTCTTACCAAGTACTTTTACACATAGAACTAAGCTCTCATTTCTGCATTCTTTTAACTTCTAATTTTGAATCTCTCATGTGCTCGTCCACAGGTATTTATGGAGCATTGTTTAGTAGTGAAGAAGGGGACAGAGGAAGCCTCTGTCCTCATAAGGCTTGTATGTTCAAAAAAGAGACTGACCAAAATCTGGTGAGCAAACATTAAGTAACCATGATGATGTTATGTAATAAAGTTCCTATAGAAATGGAAATGAGATATGGTGGCAGATTGTGAGTGAGGGCCCCATTCAATGCTATGCTCAGGGAGGTGACATTTGCTCTGGGATCTGATTGAAGGTGTTTATCACTCTCTGCCTTCAATCATAGCTTCCGATTTCAATCTCCCATTCTACAGTGTAGACTTCTTAAGGGCATTATCTTTATCTAATTCATCTTTGTATCCCGCAGAGCTTACCCCTTGTGCCTTCTACTCAAGAGGTTCAGGCAGCAGTTGCTAAATCAGTGACGATGATCTCATGTGCACACACAGAGCTCTCAGAGCTAAGAATTATTAACCATATTACACAGAGAGGTCAAGTCACTTGATTAAGGTAGTAAGTGGGGTATTGGGATTCAAACCAACTCCAGTGTATTGATCTTTCTGGAAGTCAAAAGGTAGGGTTTTTCTTGTTTTTGTTTTTTTTTTTGTTGTTGTTTGTTTGTTTGTTTGTTTTGTTTTAGAAGTATGGGAATTCAATTTTAGGTAGGGGATTTTATACTTTTTGAAGTACCACCAGTTCAATATGGTATGTAGCTGCTTCAGCCAAGGATTGAGATATTACATCACAGCTTATTACAGAATACCACAAAGTTGAGAGAGAGTCCCTCTCTTAAAAGTTCCTTGATCTATTTGACTATCAAAGAATTCTCTTGGTTCTTTCTCCCATTTGGTTTTTTGCTTTATCCTCTCATGTAGTCAAGATGCTCCTCTTCCCTTCAGCAAATTCTTATTAATTTTTTCTGTTGAGCACTTGACATTTTTTTCTGCTTCCTCATTAAGCCTGGCCTCCCCCGACAGCCCTCTCTCCAGGCAAAATGAGCTACTGAGACAGCTTGTCTCTCAAAATGTCCTCTGTCACCAGCACTTAAGTCAGGGGAGAAGGCATAGTAGAGAGGTTCATATGAAGCTAAGTTCCAGAGGAGAGAGGAGAGATGGCATCCAGGCTCAGAGGGAAGGACTGATTCACCTTGAACTCCTCTCACTGAGATGGGAGGGAGGCACCAGGGAGTGGACAATGGCAGAGGGGGCAGAAGAAGAAAGACTGTTCCTGCTCTCATTCCCATAGGCTGGGAAGCCAGTGGGCAGGTCCTTTTTCCTTTCAACTCGGCCTTGGTGCATTCCATGATGGTCTCAGAGCATAGTGGCTGAAGGTCTGGCTGCAGTGCAAGGCTGCCTGACTCAAAATCCTCACTCCACCACTCACCAGCTGTGTGGCTTTCAGGCAAGTTTGCTTGACTCTCTGCATTTATAAAATGAGAATAACCATAGCATCTATCTTGTAGAGATGATGGGAGTATTAATTGAGAAAATTATGAAGTGCATAGAACAGTGACTGAAGTATCTTTATTACTCAATAAAAGCCAACAAGTATCTTGGTAAGAGACGTGCCCTCTTGAAGTAACCAAAGGGACACATCTGTGGCCCAGCACAAATCAGTGGGCAGTCGAGTTAGATTATGCGGCAGAACTCCCACTCAGCTTTAAGAGCCTGTGACATTTCATGAGCTGCTTAACCTGCCCAATGCTAAGTTTCCCTATCCATGAAGTAGAGGGATTATACTGACCTCATGGGGGCTCTTCTGAGCATAAAAGACAATAACGTTTACTATAAAGAAGATGGTGCAGTGGCACTATTAAGTCACTCCTTGTCCAGGAAGTTGCCTCCACTGCCAGGCTGGTCTCTCTTATTTTTTTTTAAATTTTAGGTTTCATTTATTTACTTTTAGAGAGAGGAGAAGGGAGAGAGGGAAATATTGATGTAAGAGACAGTCTTGCTTAGTTGCCTCTCATATGTGTGTCAATCGGGGACTGAACTCACAACCCAGGCATGTGCCCTGGGAATCAAACAGAGAATCGAACCAATGACCTTTCATTTTGTGGGACAGTGTCCAACCAACTGAGCCACACTGATCAGGGCAGATCTCTCTCATTCTTGACCTTCAACAACCCGCCTTAGGGGATTAAAAACACCAGCTTTAATAAGATGTGAATGTCCCTCTTGACTTCATCTTTTTTCTATATTTCCTCTCAAACTCTCAATTGATTTTATGAACAAACTAAAATTGAATAAAATAACATGGAAGCAATAATAAATATACTTTTATAATAATAATGCTTATAACCAGCTGACTGAGTAAACCAGGCTTGCCAGAGGGCTGACAGAATCCATTTTTTTCTTTCTCTTTTTGCCCATTCAGCATTCTTTTTGGCCCCCTTCCCTACTCAGGTGAAATCTCAGGGGCCATAGCTTTCCCATTGTCACCCCCACCTGTCTCCATTCTGCTGGCAGAGAGAAGGTGATGGGCCCAGCCTCTGGCCTTCAGACGCTCCTCGTGAAGGTCAGACACCAGTCCCTCTGTCCCTAAACTCCAGGAGACTCTTCCTACTCATCTCAGCAAGCAGCTTGCCAAAAGCCCAACTTGCCTGGCTCAAGTTGATAGGAATACACTACTTTCCCTGCCCCCAGGGAGTGCGGAAAATGCCCAGGAACTGCCCCTCTGCCCCCCCACCAATGTACCGCATGGAATTCCTTTCCTACTGACCTCCTCACCTCTTCCTTCTCTTCTCCTACAGCCCAGGCAGGGCTCTCAGGCAAAAGTGGGCAGAACAAGCTTGGTCATTTCTTAGCATGTTTGGCATGGGGTCTGGCCCCTGGCTCCTGATGGGGCTCTACTGGGCAATCATTATACTATTCTCAGCTTTCGAGGCTTCTGAAAAACTCTAGGATAGAGTCCCTTTTTAACATCCTGTTAAAGATAAACAGGCATGACAAATTGAATTTTTCAAAATAAAACCATACCAAGATGAGTCTTTAGTTCAAAATGCCAAATTGTCATCAAGTTCTCATTCAATAATATTACAGTCCAACATCTCTGGTTTGTACTATCAGTGCTGAAAGTGCACATCCACTCATGTTGACAGGCTTTAGCAGCCTGACTCATGTGACCGCATCAGCAGGCTGCACTGAGCCCACAGGTTGTCAAACCGACAAATGGGCAGTGATGACGTCAGAAGACTGGTCCCTCATTTCGGCCTGCAGCTTGTCCTCATTACATGGAATGCCCAGTAGGCCGTGAAAAGCTGGACAAAGGACACCTTGCCTGACCTTAATTTGTGTGGAAGCCAAGTCTCACAGGGAGTGCTAGCCTGAGGGAAATAGGACACACTGTTTCTGTAATTTTTTTCTAGCCTCTTATTGCAGGACGCTTAGCTTCCTCTATCTTCAAAGTCCCCCCAACAGTTTCTGGGAGTCTTTTGGGGGTGTCTGGTAGGACTGTCCTCTCAGCTCCCCTGGATTCCTAGAAAGAATGGTAGCAGAAGCTTCTTGGGCTCATGAAGGCACACCAAAGAGTGCAAAGATAGGATCAAGCCACACAGGGTTCCAGAAAGCCACTGTATACTGACCTCCTGCTTTTATCAATGCCACCACCCACTGTGGGTGCTGCCTCTGAAGTCACATGCTGCCAAAGCTGCCCAAAACAGCCCAATGTGGCATGAAAGCACTCCACTTTCTTGTAGCGAGAGCCCTCTGTTCCTGCTGGGTGGCACTCAGCAATAGGGGTCCCAATGCTCATATGACTTGGACTTCCAGGTCTCACATAGATTCCGGATAAGCTGCTCTTGAGTAAGACCTGCAAGTGTCCCCATAGCTGAACCTGAAGGAATTCTGGGAGATAGGCCCTGGGACACAGGCTGCTAGATTCAGGCTCTAAGATACCTGCTGTGGACCACATGTGGGCCTGGGTTCTCTTCTTTCAAGATGAGTTCAGTCCTAGGAGGTGCCAGGAGAATGCATTACAAAGATGCCTTTGTATAGGCCCAGGTACACCCTGTGATGACAACAGCTTTATTTTAACTGAGAACTCCAACTTCCCACATATTGAAAGCCACAATCATTTTTCAGAAAATAAGCTATTATATTTTCAGAGAAAAAGTCCAACAGTCAAAAATTAACTACTGGATTTGCAACACCCATTAAATGCCAACTGAAACATAAAAGGTGATTTCTTGAAGTGGAGGACTGCTAACATTGCACTACAGAGCAAGGCGGTCTTCCCAAATGGAGAGAACCATCAATGCCATTTTCCCTCAGCACTCCTGCCCATGTGACGACCCCACCCCCATCTCCCCAAGTATCTTCCAGGATCAAGAAACAGTGTATGCTGCTTCCTGTAGCCCAGACATCTTGCTCTGGTGTTTCTGGTCCAAGTATCTCATTATACCTCCTCCTGGGACCCCACCCAAAGTCTAACAATCCTCCCCAGCATTATCTCACTATACCTCCTCCTGGGACCCCACCCAAAGTCTAACAATCCTCCCCAGCATTATCTCACTATACCTAACAAGATTAGACCCATCTACTTACATATTATGTAAAATACAACATGAAATATTATCGCACACATTGGCCAAGTTGGGAATAGACAATTCAACTCAATATTGCACACAGGTACTAATCAATCACCTGCTGGATGACGAGTATTAAATAACAGAGGTGAGTCAGACTGACTTCACAGTTATAAGAAGAATAATGCTTGATATTACTGCGAAGAGGTAACAACTGAACATACATAAAACACTTGGAAAAGTGCCTAGTATTATTAGTAGTTATGATCATTATTAGGGAAGATAGACATGGACATAACTGCCTATAATGTAATAAAATAAATTATTTAGCGGAGTAGTAAAAATACAAACAACAACTATACACAATTCTATATTGATTTAAGCCAAAGCTATGTTCACAGCTAAGCTTTAATATACATTTATCCATATATATTTACTCTCATCTACAGTGTGCCAGACACTGTGCTGGACCAGGAAGATGGAGTGTTATATAGGACTCAGTCCTGCCCTTAAAACATTGACTGTTTAGTCAGTAGTTGGACAGGTCTGGAGAATTAGACACGGTTCCACCAGATGTTGATTTGTGTGAAGAACTAAGGAACCTCTTTTGAAAGAAGTTCATTCTTCAGTATTAATCACCCACCAGGTAGGCCATAGATTATCGGTCAATCAATGGTTTGGTTCCTCTCCAGCCAGCTGTGGCCAAGTGGGTGGGGATCATGTGGAAACATGGCTGCCACCCCCTCCCTAGGGCTGTAGGCAGGGCTGTCCTCTAGAAGAGTGGGTAGCCTTGGCCCACAGATTGGTATTGTTTAATACCAGCATGCAGGTGTGAAAGATCAATCAAGGCTGTAGGGCCATGTGGCCAAGGTACAGGGAACAAACACAGTGGTCATTCATGCCAGTCCAAATACAAGAAAAAAGATGGAGGAACTGATTGGTCCGCTTCTGTAATGCTGAGTCTCCTGATCTCTTTATGTCCACTACTTGGCACTGCTGCTTAGGGTCATTCATGTATTTTCCTTTAAGGTAAGGCCAAAAGAAGCTCATAACCTTACTCGTCTCCCAAAATTTCCTCTTAAATTTCAGACTCCCAAAGAAAAAGCATTCCTTTACCTGACTTCTGTCTACAGCACTGCCCTGGGCCCCACTACCCACTCTTGCAAACTTGACCTTCTCTTTGGCCCTGCTCTTTTTCTTCCCCCTTCAGTAAGCCAATTGCCATGACTTTGGGAAGCAGTGCAGAGTAGTCAGAAAGTACAACTTTTGGAGCCTTCTTGACCTGAATACAAATTCTAGCTCTAGCGCTCACTAACATGAGGTCTTTAACAGGTCACTGCATTGGCCTGAGTCTCAGCATCAGGATATGTAAAATAGGACTAATAACACCTAACTTATACTATCATCGTTGGGTTAAATAAAATATTGTAAGAAATGCCCAAGCACAAGTCAGCACATAGTGAACCCTCAATAACCACAAGCTGTTATTTGCTACCTCAGAGAGGCATTTCTCATCTATTATCTCAGCTCATTTTCTCTGACACACCCTGGAATGACAATAATAAACTCCTTGTCTTCCATTGTTTCTCTCTCCAGCCTATTATATACCCAGCTGTCAGAACACTCTTCCTAAAAACAGCTCCAACGCCTTCCCTGCCCAGACTGGAAATCTTTGATGACTCCTCCAGTGTCAGCTCAATCAGTAAAGTTCAGACTCTTTAGCATGGCATTTAAATTTTCAGGTTTAGCTCCCCTTCCTCCCTCCCTATGGAAGCCTCCAACCTACTCAAACTGATGTTACCAATTACCCCTCAACTTTTGTTGGTGCTTTTTTTTGCCCCATTCTCCCTGCCTAGAATGCACTAACCTCTTCATTCTTTTCTGTCAAACTTTTCTCCATTCTCCAGTGCTCCATTTTCAACCACAAAGCCTCTGAATCACCAGTTTTAAATCAGCGTTCTCTATCAGTTTCCACAGAACATTTCAGCACCTCGCATATGGCATAGGCCACCTTCTATACATTACAGTGGTATTATCGGTGTAACAGCCTTAACTCTTTTGTGATGAAAGCAGAGATTAAATAAATATATTCACTTACTGGAGATGGTATGAAGCCTTAAAATAGCTGAGAGTTATGTAGATAGACCCTTTTCTTTATAGCATATACATAAGATATCATGTTCACTCAAGCACCCTGGCTACAAATGATTGAATAGGGCCTTGTGCCTAAGCCATAGGCAGAGGTTCTCCTTCTAGGAAAGTTTAAATTTGAGCCATGTAGAAAGAGAGTAGCTGGAAGAACCAGCATTTCAGAGAACCTAAGAAGGCACTAGAGCTGCCAGTAAGCAGATGTCATGGGGCAGAAGCCATGAGTGAGCAAGATGCATGAGCAAGAAGCATGTGCTTGAGCAGAAAGTAGAGGGAGCCAGTCATTAGCCAGAGAAGTAGACTCAGTTAAGGAGAAGCAACAAAGGGAAAGGTGAATCACCTTCGGGGACCTGGGATGGTGTGGAAACCTGAGCAGCCTTCCCGCTCTTCAGCTGTTGACCTTCTGAGCTTTCTTATTAGCTAAGTCCTGCTACAGTAAACCCCCTTGGGGCAACTGAGTAAATATTTGTTCTTAACAGTCTAGAAGAGCCTCCCATAGTACACCCAGACATGAAATAGCTCTCTCCCTGCCCAGTTTCTTCTCCGACCCAGATTTAGTCCTCTTTGTCTTGTCCCATAGCACTTGAGTGAAATGCATAAATGCTTACCGCCTTTCATTCTGTCCAAACAGTAGATATCTCTAGGTTTCTGAGACCCGTTTGCCTTCATCCTGACCTTGGCACCTTATTGCTTGATACCATCTTGTTTGAAAATTCTGGCTCATCTCTTTGTGTCCTAATTAGCATCTGTCAGCTCCTTAACCCAATAGGTTACTCGAGAGCATCATCTCAGCTTTATAGATGAAACCGTTGAGGCATAGACAGATTGAAGTCTGGCATGGGTGCTGTGGTTTAGAAGCAAGAATGTAATTTAGAATTCTTAAGCGGTCTCGGCTATTATTCTCCCCAAGTCCCTCTGTGATTAGATGGAGATGAATGAACATGAATAAAAAGAAAAAAAAAGCAAGAAACCATCTACCATCTTCAAAAGTGGGTAGTAACTGAAGCAGTAATTTAACATAATGATTGACTTCCTCCCAGGAGGCCTTTCAAAACCTACAGAAAATGATAGCTTCCAAGCACGTACCTGAAGCATCAAGCTCGAGCAAAGGTTTAATCTGGTAATGTCATGCATCTGAAGCCAGTTGGCTGCCCTGCTTCTTCACCTCCAAATTTTACTTCACCAATGAATTTTCTCTTGCCAAATGCTCTTCTGTGAGTTGTCAATAACTTGAGCGCCAAATTGCAGAGACAAGTTTGCACCCAAATAATTGAAAGCCAACTGGCAGGAAAGAATTAATTTTCAAAACAATTATGAGAGAGCAAGCTCGTCAACCCCCTTTGGAAGAAAAGTAAACTGAGTCTCAAGAATAAAAAACAAAAAACACTAAATAAGTTGCCATGACCACCCAAGGAGCAGACCAGAGCCTCGAAGCCGCACTGCTAACCCTTGTCCCACCCCTTGTGTACTACTGCAGAATTCTGCCTTTCGACATCCTGCTATTTAGAGAAAGCTGGTTGTTGCCTCCATTTCAGTTTTCAATCAGACATTTAGACTCTGTAAACTATAGTCTTGGCTAAAATGAAAAAAAAAATAAATGCGGGGAGGGTGTGTGATTCACAATTCACATAGGCTTTGTGATGTGCTGAGCTTTGTACAGTAATTTAAACAATAATCAATTGGCATCCAAATCAGACAATAGAGATGCATATTAGCCTTTAAATAAATGTAACATTACACATCCAGAGCAAACAAAACAAACTCCACAGGAAGTTGGCTGGAGTGAGCTTCTATTGTTTATTATTTGTTTGTTTTGTTATGCTTTAATCTCCTGTCCCCCCCCCCCCACACACGTTTTTATCCTTTCGAGGTCATAAAACCACTCTTTCCTAAGAGAAACCCATTCCATGTTGACCTTGAGCCTCATCCCCTAGCTGATCAAATCCTTCCCTTCTCATAAGCACAATGCTGGTTTCGAGCATAAACTTGGACTTAAGCAGGCCAATCGGAATTGTCTCTGAAATTTGATATGTGGACACATTTATGGATTATTAGCCTGAAGGATGCAAGCTCCAGCCTTCCAGCAACCATATTTTCAGGGCACAAAGAGCCCATTTAAGGAACAGATTATTAGAGATAAACAGAGCCAAGAGATGGAGAAAAAGAGCCAATAAATTATCCCCGTTAAGTTGAATTTTGGCTACAAGCAATCAAAATTATCCTACCAGATACAATACAAGATCCAATATTTCTGTAAGAGCTGGCGAGTGGCTCAAATGTTTCTGGCAGGGAAGAGAGTGACAATAAAAATGTGGGTATTGTAGGTTCATATAGGGTGGAATCTAGAGTTAATTCACCCATCTTGTGTAGAGATTTTTTGTGTTTATTTTTTGGAGAAATAGAGAGAGAAATGTAAGGTAACCATCATTAATATTTGGGTATAAATATAAATTCATTGAATACAGCAGGAGCTGGCAAACTTTTGCTGGAAAGACCCAGATAGTAAATATTTTTGACTTTGTGTGCCATATGGTCTCTATTACAACCTGCCATTGTATTCACAGACAATACAAAAATGAATGGGTATAGCTGTGTTCCAATTAAACTATATTTACAAAAATGGGTGGTGGGCCAGATTTGGCCTGCAAGTCATAGTTAACTGACCCTTAGGATATAGGATCAGCTGGTCTAACAGAAACTCAAAATTATAGTGACATAAATAAACTAGAAATGCATTTCTTCCTCAGGAACAATCTGAGCATAAAGAGTAAAGGGCTGCTATAGCAACTACCACGTGTCAGAGACCCAGGCTCCTATCTTGTTGCTCTGCCACTCCTAGGATGTTGCCCTCATGCACATGATCTGAGATGACTTTGTGGGGATGGGGAAACTTTCCCCTTTCCTCTTAGTTCTTCTAGCTGGTCAAATAATTAAATTGATGTAAGGCAGGTTAACAGGAGAAAATCAAGTTCTAATATATGAACATGGGGAATTTACACAAACACGAGAATTCCAAAGATAGTAAAACAAAATTAGATATATATGTCATTCTGGACTAAGGAGGGGGAGGTAGTATCTAGAACTTCAAAGGGAAGTATGACAATTTATAAGGAGACAAAGACGGTTAGTATTTAGTAAACAAATGTTTATTGGGCTATTTTGAAACAGAGAGGACTTTGATCAAAAGGGCCTCGCTAGGTTCCTCTCTGTCTATCACACACTAGTTTAGATTAAACTCTAGTCATCTGTGATGATACCTCCCTTCCTGGAGCAGGTGCTCCATCTTAAATTCCTTTTAGGCACTAAGTAGGGAGATCAAAGGTTTTTCCTGAGTCTTTTGTTTCTTAAAAATAATCATCTTAAAATAATCAATATCTCAAAGATGCATATTTTGAGTGGCAAACTCTGCTTACCCTCAAATTACTACCATGTCCACGATCCAGCCTACAGGAAGGGAGAGTGAGGGGAGGGAACAGGGAAAAAGCCCTTCCCTTCCCTTTAAGGATGTCAGCCAGGAATGGCACAAATCACTCTCATTCACATCTATTGGACAGAATTTAGTTATATGACCATATCTAGCTGCAAAGGAAGCTGCAAAATGCAGGCTATTTTCTGGGCAGTATGTGGTTAGCTAAAAATTAGGGTGTGTTTTTACTATAGAAAAGAGGAAACCATATAGGGTACAGCTAGCTGCCTTTGACACAATTTTTCTCCTGTCTTTCACTTTAATACATGTATGTGTGTGAGGACAGTCTTGTCCCCCAGCCCCCATCTCACAGGCTGGGAAGAAACCCAGGAAAGAAGAGCTAGAACATATGCCTTCACTGTCAAATCAATAGGGTAGGTTTTGACTCAGAGTTTGAAGGTGGGTAAATGTCCTTTAAGGTTAGTAAATTAAAGTTATATTATCAAGGGTGACATGATTATCTTGTCTAAACTTGTGGTTTTTCAGCAGGACTTATAGCAGTGAAAGATATGTAGTTTTTGGTTTAGATGCTTGGAACAGTCAAGAGTCATTAGGAGTGGGAAATACTCCTAACCCTTCTAGGTTTTGACTCTAAGTTCAAGTTTCTCCACCGTCAGGAGAAATGGTAGCCTAGACTATACCTTTGACTCACGGGCAGGTTCCCGGAGCAGGAAAACTATAAGACATAAAAGAGGAAACAAGACTTAGTGAATTCTGAGAAAAGCACAGTATGACCCCCAAAATGGGGTGGAGTGAGCACACCAGGACTTAGTTTAGGAGGAAAGAGTTCAGGAGAGAGAGAAGAAAGGAAGAGAAAGGAGAGAGAGGGTATTAGGACAAGACAGAGTATCTATAGCAGGGGACATAATCTGGAGCCCTGTGTGGCACATGCTAAGATCGGGGAGGTGCACACTCTCCATCCACTTTGGAGGGAAGGGGAAGGAGCCAGCCTAGAAGCACAGTTGATTTTCCACAGCCCCAACTCAGGAAAGCTTTAATATATCCTTGCAACCTCTGAGTAAAAGGCTGCTTAACCTTCCCCTGGAGGACAGGTTTTCATGGGATTGCTCTAGCAAGGGCAGCCAAAGCAGTATCTGGAACCAGGGAAAAACAGTCCCCATTTTTTAGCTACCAGTAGGCACTCTCTCGGTGAATCATTGGGGGACTGAAGATTCCATCAGGACAACAACACAACCAGAGTGACAATGACAGAAGTCCATGTGCCCACACTCAGCGCATGGATGGAGACATACCTGTCCTCTATAGTGTGCCTGTCACACACAGTCTATATACACTGCCTATATGCCCCAAGCCCACATCTAGATTTTAAAGCACTCAAGAATTGCGGTTTTATGGATTCATCTTTGCATTTCTGAGGGAAGGAGCACCAGCCTTTCTATACATATCGATTCCTTGAATGAAAGAGATCAGCTAATCTGCAATTTCTTAAAAAACATTTATGAAGCACCTATTGAGTGCTCAGTACCAGTCATCTGGGAGACAAGATTAAAATTCATAGTCCCTGACTTAAAAGCTTTTAGCCTAGGAGGGAAATAAACAATGAAGTAAAAATCTTGTTTTTTGGCTTCCAGCGCTCAACTGCAACTTCCTTTTAGTAAATAAGCCCTCTTTTGAGGACTCCCTCATACTATATGTTTGAGATGGGTAGTACTGTCTCACAGCACAGAAGTCAGAGTTGCTAGATGCTCCTGTCCCTCTCCCTTTTCCACTCCTGGTACAAGGTAGGCCCACCCAGTCTGATGCTCTCCTGGGACATGGAATCTTGATAGCATCTAAGAACCTTGGGTGTGACTGGAGGTTATAGCCATCGTGATGATGGTGACAGACCCTCTGGTTCTTGCCCATTTTTCAACAGTCTTTCTTTGATTTTGAGAAGCCCTAATATTATCCCAGTAAGTTTATTTCTTTTCCTTAAGATTTCCAGAGTTTGGTTATGGCCAACAACCAAATCCCTTGCTGATGCAGAAATGGTATTCTTTTGAATACAAAGATGAACAACCTACCCCAACCATCTTAAATAAGTGGAGAGTTTACTGTAGGAATGCAGTGAGCAGTATGGGAAGTGGAGATGACTAAATTTAAGGCCAGACACCATTAAGGAGAGTTTCATAAGGCTTGAGTTTAACAGATAGTTCTGGGTCTAATCAATCATCAAATATACAGCAAATACTGTAGACTCAGATAAACATACAATAATAAACTAATGAGCAACATATTGTAGTTTATGATTGAAATAGATGATTCTAGGACTTCCAGCTCAGAAGCTGCTGTTGACATGAGTTCTGTCTCTGATATGTCTGCTTCTTTCAGTCCCACCACCAAGTGAATTCTGGACCTCATATATCTTATAGCTTCTGCTTATTCAGACTTTCTGATACCTCACAACTTGAGCTTTTACATCATGGCTTCTGCACTGTCACAGGTTGGGTCCCCTGGGAAGCAGGTCCTGAGATGGAAATCAGCGGACCAGAGGTTTATCAGGCATGCTCTTGGGATTCCCACCCGTGAAAGGGGAAAGAAGTTGATAGAACTGGGTGGAGAGAGAAGCTGAGCTGCAGAACAATCTTCACTTGCATGACCAACTTGTCCTGGTTTACCTGGGATTTTCCAGGGTTTAGCCCTGAAAGGTCCCTAGAACTTACTCTGTCCCAGGCAAACCAGGATAATTGATGACCCCTACTATTGACCAAGGGTTTGACCAACTACACAAGGTTACTCAGAAGTTGTGATGGCATTTCCAAGTTTTCCCAAGAGGTTGACCCTGCTTTTGTGTCAACCAGCCATTGGATGAGCTTCCTGGGAAAGATGCATTATCTTGGGTGGAGAGAGGGGCACCCTCTCCAACAGAGACATTCCCAAAGAAAGCTGACTACTGAGGATTGCTGGCTGGCACACTCCCAGCAGCAGGGGGAATAAAGTCTTCATTCCTTAATGGGACCCGGGCAGCACATCACAGTATCCACTATGTCATTGAAGAAGTCTCTCCCAATTCACATGCCTGACAGTGAGAATCTGACCTGACCTGGTCCACACCACACGTCACTAACCACCTGGAGATTGGCTCCCCTTGTCCACTCAGCTACAGTTGGAAGCAGAATCATAGGGTGGAAACACGCTCTTCAAGATTCATCCCTCTTACAGTGTCTATAGGCAGGGCTGGAGTAAACATTGTTGGTGGGCATCCTAAATGGCATGGCCATATACCAAAAAAAATCATTAACATGTCTTACTAGATGGAGCATATAAGATATGAATACACTGACCCTTGAACAACATGGAGTTTTCAAGCACCAAACTCCATGCAGTTGGAAATTTGCAAATAACTTTTGACACCTCAAAAACTTAACTGGAAGTCTTGCTGATAACATAAACAGTTAACTAATATATCTTGTTTTATGTTCTATGTATCAACATTATATACTGCAGTCTTACAATGTATTAAGCTAGAAAAAAGAAAATGTTATTAAGAAAACCATGTATAAGTGGACCCACACATTTAACACTTATCTGTTGAAGGGTCAACTGAAGAGAAGATGGAGTATTCAAGTATCCAGTAGATAAAATATACATTTATACAGTTTGTGAACTGTCAAAAACACAAGTCTGCCCAGTAGAGCCCAGAAAGTGTCCCCCAGAGACTTGAATTAGGACTCGAAGGATGAGCTAGGAGTAGGGTTTTGCCAAGCAGGTAGGTAGAGAAACACACTCCAAGCAGGGAGAGCCAAGTGTGCACAGGCGCAGAGGTGTGAAAGGAACTGGAGTGGCCTTGAAGGGGTTGGCTTTCCAGCCACCCCTGTACTGTCTCTCAACCAGGTGCCCGGGAGGCATTTTTGGCAGCTGCTCAGAGGGAAACATGCCACCCATTGAATCATCTGGGGCACTCCCTGTTCCCACCTTTCATGAGCTAGTGCCAGTGAGTTCTCTGGGCCAAGTCATGCCCCACCCTGATCCTGTTTGACTGAGCGCTCTGCCAGGATCCCCGCAAGGGGTGGCATGGCCCGGGGCCCCTGCTGTTCTTCAGTCAACAGTAGCAGCCAGGTCAGTGCAAATGTGGGTTCCTTCTCACAGTGTGGGGCTCCCACTGATATCAGCTGGCCCTTGGAAGGTGGGTCGGCAACAGGTGGGTTCAGTTGCCAATTTGGCTGCTGTTCCTGTTTCAGCACTAAGAATGGAAGGATTCCCAGGAGAGGGGTGGAAGTTCCATCTACAGTTACCAGAGGCACTCAAGTTTGCTGACTTTTAAAGCATCATGCACATACAACAGTGAAGAAAACATCATGATCCAGCAAGGTTGCAAGATATTAGCTAACAGGCATTGAGCGTTTTTTATATGCCAAACAGTAGTTTGTAGGAATTAGTCCATAGAGTTCTCCTAAAAGGCATAGACACTATCATTATCCTATTTCTTACAGGAGGAAAGAGAGGCGCAGAGAGGTTACAAAGCTCTGCCTACAGTCACACGCCTTTAAGTTGACTTGAGCCCAGGCATCCCCTCCATCTCAATCACGACATTAACCCGTGCTCTGATGACTTAAGTGGCATCTTCTGAAGTGGAGTCTGAAAATGCACTATGATTTATTAACACTGAATGCTTTCAATTCATCTTCCTATTAGTCTCATGAGGGAGTCGAGGCGAGTATTGTTGTCCCATTTTATAGATGAGGAAACGGAGACTCAAAGAGAAGAAAGTGAATCAATAATGAGTGAGGGGTTGGGTGGGGATCTCAAATAAGTGCTCTGCTTCCCAGTCTATACTGTGATGCATCATTTCAAAGGGGCCTAAGAATATTTGTTTTCAAAATTGTGTAATGAAAAGAAGAATAAACTTTGTTTTGCATACTTTTAACTATAAACCTACTTTTGCCCCACCCTGTATTCTTCTTTATTGCTTACCATTGTGCTGCACACTTTTCCCAGGCCACTAAAGACTCTTCCAAAACTGGGGGGGGGGACCCCACAAAAATCCAAAATGGATATATGGACCCTAAAAGTACCCCACAGTGACCACACATTAGTTTTGTATTTGTCTTTAAGACAGTGGATATTTCCTAGGGAATAAACATTAAATAAAATGAGTGTACAGTTGACATGGAAAGAGGTCTGAGCTGGAAGTCAAAATTCCTGGGTTAGAGTCTCTGCTGCACTGTGAACACCAGTGACCTTGACTAAGGAACTTACATTTTGGGACCTCATATTTCTCTTCTGAAAATCCAAGAGACTGGGTTTTAATGAACTTACTTTCAACTCTTAGAGGTATGGTAATAACATTGTATTGAATATGACCAGGTTACCTAGAAATACTCAAATCAATGTAGTCCCAGAATAGAGCTGTTGAGGACCCAGCAGCTGTGTGGTGACAACTGGCCTATTCACTGACAGGCGTCGCCTGCCTGGCCTCAAGATGGTCTAACCGGCATGGAGTGTTTCTACTTGGGCATCACATGAATTTTTTTCTTTAATATTTGAGGCAGAGGAATGACTAAAGTGAATCAAAGCAAATCTAAACTTACACCTAACAGGTAATTTAGGCCCCACATAGCTCACCTCAACAAGTACAATATGCAGGTTGTGTGCTTGCTGCCCATCCTTCTTACTAGGGAGTGGTTAAGTCTTCCGACTCGAGTCACTGGAGGCAAATGCTCCCTGTTGGTCCGTTTTTGTGTCATCCTCCTAGTTGGACTACACACTTGTCCACTTGGGTTTGTTCGCGTCTTCTGCTGGTAGAACATTCTAGAAGCATGCGTGCTGAATCTGTTCCTCAGGTTTCCCCACCTGGATTCAGTCCTTATTTTTCAAGTTTAAGGCGTCTACTGTAACAGCAGCAGCAGAAGTCCTGCTGCCGTTCTTGTTCTTTTTTCCACCACTTTTATCCTTGTATTTTCACTCTCATGTATTGCATTACATTCCCTGCAGTCGACAAGTGTTTCTTAAACTTAAATGATGTATTACTCCCTTTATCAGAAGAAAAACGTTCTTGTGGCTTCCCTACCACCGTCACTCTACTAGGATTGACTTAAATTATTTTTCTTTTTATATCATCTGAACACGTGCAAATATAAAAATAAATTTAAAAAATTCTTTAGGTTTACAACTCTCATGTGTATATATAAGACCAGAAAAATCTTACAAGTACAAACAACACTGCAAAATATTAATGTACTGTCGTAGATGATGCTGTTGTAAATTGCTGGAGTTAAATTTCTGCACAGAACGTGACTGGCATGGACTGCCGTTCATGGTCTCGAGTTTGGTGTGCCCGTGCCATTGTGTGCCACAGGAGCACTCAATCCTTCCACCCCTCCTGCCATCCAAACTACCGTCAAGTCTTCATTAGTTCACCACACCTTTGCTTATCATAAACACATCAATTACATATTTAAAAATAAAAGTTGTATATGCTTTAGGTATACGACATGATGGTGTGATATCACATCCACAGTGAAATGATTACTACAGGCAAGCTAATTAACATATCTTCCTTTCACACCGCTACCACATTTCCAGTATTCACTACAGTTAACTGTAGTCATCATTCTGTAGGTTAGATGTCTAGACTTAGTCATCCTACGTAAATCTAACCTTGTACTCTGTGACCCATGTTTCCCCATTTCCCACACCTTCCCACCCGTGGTAACCATCATTCTCCTCTCTGCTTCTGTGTATTTGACTTTTAAAGATTCTGCCTATAGGTGAGATCATGCAGGGTTTTTTTCCCCTTTCTGTTTATGGTCTGTTTCACTTGGCATCGTGTCTTCTGGGTTTATCCATGTTTTGGCAAATGGCAGGAACTCAATTTTAAAGCCAAATAATTTTCTACTGTATGTGTATGCACCATAATATTGTTAGCCATCAGTGGACACTTAGGTTCTTTCACTATCTCAGCTACTGCGAATAATGCTGAAATAAACATGGGAACACAGATTCTCTTTGAGGTAATAGTTTCACTTCCTTTGGGTATGTACTCAAAGAGGCAATTGCTGGATCATATGGTAGTTTTTTGAGGAGACGTTATACTGCTTTCCATGATGGCTGTACCAACTTACAATCCCACCAACAGTGGACAAGGACTCCCTTTCTTCACATCCTTGCCAACACTTGGTATATTTTGTTTTTGATAATAACCATCCTAACAGATGTGAGGTGACATCCAATTGTGGTTCTGGTTTGCATTTCCCTGGTGATACTGAGTACCGTTTCATATACCTGTTGGTCATTTTTATGTCTTTTGGAGGGAAAAATGTCTATTCAGGTCTTTTCTCCATTTCTTAATCAGGTTGGGGTTTTGTTGCTATTGTTGTTGCTGTTTTTGCTATTGAGTTATATGAGCTTCTTATATGTTTTAGAGATGAACCCCTTATCAGATATGGTTTGCAAATATTGTCTCCCAATTTGTAGGTTGCCTATTAATTTTGTTGATGGTTGTCTTTGCTGTGCAGAAGCTTTTTAGTTTGAAGTTGTTTCACTTATTTTTGCTTTTGTTGTCTGGGCCTTCGGTGTCACATCCAAAAATATCTTTGTGAAGGGCAGTGTTAAGGGTTTTTTTCTCTGTTTTATTCTAGAAGTTTTATGGCTTTAAGTTTAGTCTTTATTCATTTTGAGCTGGTTTTTGTGTATGGTGGAAGATCAGGGTTCAGTTTCATTCTTCTGCATTTAGATGCGCGGCTTTGTCAGCACTGTTTACTGAATAGACTATCCTTTCCCCGCTGCACATTCTTGGCTCCCTTCTCAAAAATTAGTTGACCACATAGGCTTGGATTTATTTCTGAGCTCTCTGTTCTGTTCCTTTGTCTATATGCCACACTACATTATTTACATATTAAAGCTTTCTGTTTTTTTCTCATTAGTCCGTGATAATCTAGGTTTACTGCATTGTGATAAAAAACACAAATACCAAGTAGTGAAAGCTTGTGGCATTCCAAGGTTACTAGGTTATAAGGTGTGTGTTTTTCAAAGTGGATTAACTACCTAGTAGTGATCATGAAATAAACGTAGTGAGTTCCAGCAAGCCCTTAAAAAAAAAAAAAGAACACAGAAAAAAGAAAACATCAAAGAGTACCACATGATGTTAAAGTAAGTACTGTGTACAGGAACTTGTTTCACACACATGTACACACACACACACCCTGGCCACCAATCCAAGGAGATGCTGACATGACCTCTCGACCTCTCGAACAGCATCTTGCAAGCCCACTCTAATAGATGGAATAATAGCTCCCAACAATATCAGATCCTAATCCTTGGAACCTGTAATGTTACTTTATAGAGAAAAGGGTTCTTTGCAGAAGTGGTTAAATCAATGACCTTGAGATGGATAGGTTACCCTGAATTATCTGCGTGGGCCATACTCGTGCAAACACAAGTGTCCTTATGAGAGAAAGGCCAAGGGAGGTTTGCCATGGACAGAAGCACAGCTGTGTTAACACCTTGGTTTTGACCCAGTGAAATTGATTTTAGACTTCTGGCACCCAGAACTGCAAGAGAATACATTTCTGATATTTTAAACCACCCGTCTGTGGTCATTTGTTACAGCTGTCACAGGAAATGACTACACTCCCCCCTCCTCTCACCTCTGATGGTCGTTGCATCCTGGGGTGGGTGGGGGGCCCTCAGAGGAGATCTCAGGACAGAGTGGGGTCGGGTACTCACACTTAGGAGGCTCAGAGTTATTTACCAACTGTCTTGAGTGTGTCCATATTTCCCCAACTGTGCAGCTGCACTGGTCTAGACGGGCTTCCGTCAGTGCTGTGATGTGAGCGTAAATACCAGTGTATGGAAAGCAGGTCACCATTCACAATGGCTTCCTTCTGTGGGTGGGTGCCACAGGAAAAAAAAAAAAAAAAGGAAGGCCACTAATGCAGATGACCCAGAATATGCTAGGACTGACTAACGTCTAGTTTTATTTATTTATTTTTTTTAGGTTGAAAACCCAAAATTAAATATCTTCATAGAAAATCTGTGGACTCCCAAGATTGACCTCTGGGTGCTCAAGACCTTTTGGATCACGGTTTGAGAAACTCAGTAGATCACCTTGCCTCTAGTGTCAGGTACAGATTAATCTTTTTACATCTCTTCCACCTTGAGTCTAATTTGTGTGGGCTCAGCCACCCACACACTGCACCCAGCTGCACTCCCTTCTGAAGCTGCTCTTGGCCCCTGCTCCTCAATGTGGCAGCTTCACATGGGCCACCTGCCCAGTAGGGCAGGTCTGAGGCCTCTGGTGGACCCGCCCTTGGCTGTGCAGGCTGGAGCCATGCTGACCACCTGTCCCCACCTGTCCCCACCTGTCCTCGGGCCTCTCAGCCTCAGGGCCTCACAGTCTTTGTGTTCCTGGGAGCCCCGGGCTCTTTCCCACCTGAGCATGCAGAGGACTGACTTCTCTTATCCCCATGGTTTTAGAAGCAAACAATTTCAGCAAAATGCTGTTTCAAACACAAAACAAAACAAAACAAAAAAGCTATCTCTGAGGTATAAGAAACTTCTTTCTCTCGGGCCTGATTTCTGCTTCTTTGATTCTCAAACTGTTGCCCCCCATCCACAGTTCCAATGCAAGAAGGGGTGGGGCCCTTTCCTAACAAGCAAAAACTGTGCTTGTACCCCAAACACCCCGATCTCAACGGAAAGGCCTGTTTCTGTACTCTCAAGTGCGTGTGCTTTGTCCTGCCCCATTCGAGGTGGATTTTACCAATATTACTGGCAGTTCTGCCTTCCTTTGCAGCAAAAAAGCTTTGAGCAACCAATGCCTGGAATTCCAATCCCTGTGGCACTTGAACCTCCAAACTCTTTCCCCCTTGGGCTACTACTAAGCTCAGTTCCACCTTAGGGACACCAGAGGTGCCTACCTGGGCTAAAACCTTTCTCTGCATGGCCCAGGTGTCCTTCTCTCTGGCCAGGCCATTTCCTTATGCATACACCAACCAACCCTACAGATCACAAACATTATCAGAGTTGTATATATAGCCCTTTATTTTCTGTATTCATGTACACCTGACCCTCTGATCCTCGCCACATCCGAGGGCACTGGTTGTGTTTGCATCCTTTCATTTTGCAAGTGAAAAAACTGGGGCTCAGAGTTCAAGAAACCTGTTCCCACATCGAGTAAGTGGTGTTGCTGGCGTAGGATGCCCGTCTCCTGGCTCTTGATCTGGTCCAATTTCCACTCCACCTCATAGACTTATTATCTTGATATAGTAAAGCTAAAATGAAGAAAAGGGAAAGAGGAATTCTCTACCCTCTTCCTCCAACAGGGGCTGTCAGCCTGGACTTACATAGACTCTTCCCTGCCCTGAAATTGAATGAGTTTATACATTAGCCTTAATAGTATGAGTGGTAGCATAGAGGAAAACACCTCCCTGGTATAGTCTGAGGGTACCCAGGGAAGGCCCTCTCCTAGCCCTAATACCTGGCAAGGCGGCTGAAATCAAAACTCAACTATTAGACTCTATTTCTTTTGAGTCTCAAAGTCATGGAGGAACAGAACTTTGGAATTAGACACATGAGACTTCCAACCCATTTCCACTACTTAGCTGTGTGGAGAAAGGGTGAGGGCAATTCCTCGGGTCTCTAGAAGGGCACTAATCCAGTTCATAAGGGCTCCACCCTCATGCACTCGTCACCTTCCAGAGCCTCACTTCCAAAACCATCATCTTGGAATTAGGTTTCAACACAGGAATTTTGGGAGGTGTACACAAACATTCAGTCTACAGCAGTCCTCTTTGGCAGAAACCTAAGAGGCTCCACTGGGTACTTAAGAAGGAGGAGCTGAGTTCAGCTGCAAGGAGGGAGCCTCAGCACAGTGAAGGCAAATGGCATCCTAACCTTCATAGCTCACACACGAAGGTCGCATCGTGCTCTGGTGGAGAAGCTCCTTGGCCAAGCTATGGAACCTGAGGAGGTTGGCCCAGTTGTGATGGGTGTGTCCCGTCCAGGGCCATACCTAGCAACTCTGCTTAGGGAAGAAAGTCAGATATACAGTAGTCCCTCTCTATATCATGGTTCACTTATCACGACCTCGCTATATCACAGAATTTTAAAAAATATTATATTTAATTACTTTCCGCAGATTTTTTGCTATATCGCAGGATTTTGCGGTACTGTATACGTATGTTGTTAAAGTTATGCAGGTTTAAGAGTGTAGAATAAATGTAAGGTTCCTACTTCGCAGGGGGTATCTAGAACGTAATACCCATGATAAGTGAGGGAAGTAGACCCAGCTTCACAATCCAGGAAGCTAAAAAATCCCTTCCTTCCAAAGCGCCTCCCCCGGCCTCCTGCTCCTCCTCCTCTCTCACCTCTACGTTCCAGCCAAACACCGCCCCCCCCCCCCCCGCCCACTGCACCCAGATCTACCCCACAAGTCCTTTTTTGTTGATGTCCACACTGCCAGCATCCACACCAGCTACCATGGTGAGGAAATCAGGGGGCAGTCCCTCTCAAGTACCTGGAAGCAAGGAGCTGTGGGGGAAGCAATGGCCAATGATGGCAGTAGACAGTGGATGAGAACAGCCTGCTCCCCAGGGCACGCCTCTGCTCTGGATCGCCACTGGCAGCACCCCGCCGGGGGTCAGACCCATCAAAAACTTAGATTATTTAGATGGGAAAAAAATCAGCCATAATGGGCACTTAGAAACATTATCAACATCATCATCATCATCGGTAACTTTTCTTTTTACCATGCATATTTTGCCAGGCACTACTTTAAGCACTTTTCACATATTAGTCTATCCATTGAGTACTTAGCATGTCTAACCTTTTTATTCGCCTCATCCCGATGACTCAAAGGGGATGGAACTCTCATTCTCTCATTTTATAGATGAGAAAGCTCAAGCTCAGAAACCTAAAGCCCACTGCTCGAGTTCACACAGTCACTCAGTGGTGGACATCAAACTTAAATCTCTGTATCGTGTAAACATCACCACAAGTCCCTTCTAGAACTAGACAGATTGCTGAAAAAAACCAAGCCTGTCTGTCCATCAGAATGCTGGCAGATGGGGGATAAGAGAGAAATAAAAGAGAGATCCCATGTCTTCAAAGGCTTAACTGTCAGGTTACCAAGTGGGGGGTTCCCATCAGAGCAGCTGGAGAAGCAGGTAGGAGAGAAGAGAAGGGCTGGGTGGGCCAGCGGCCAGAAGAGGAGGCACAGGCTTTGGAATTTTCCCTACAGTTTCTCTCTTTTCACAAGGCCCTGGGTCTTTTCCCATCCTAGCTTTCCCTTCTGCAGCAGAAGGTAATTGGAGCAGATTTTGCCACCCTGACATCAAGGCATGTGTCCCGACACCCTGTGGTAGTTCATCCTAAGTTGTCAACTTGACTGGGCTAAGAGATGCTCAGAGAGCTGGCAAAACATTATGTCTGGGTGTGTCTGTGAAGGTGTGTCTAGAAAAAATTAGCATGTAAATCAGAATAAGAACGATCAATTTCATCCATTGGAGTTGGGCAGCATCCAATCCTTAAGGGTCCAAATAGGACAAAAAAAAGTAGAGGAAGAGTAAATACTGTCTCTCTGCTGGAGCTGATATGCACCTTCTCCTGTCCTTGGATATTGGAGCTCCTGGTTCTTGGGCTTTTGGACTCAGACCAGGACTTGCACCATCAGCACCCAATTCTCAGGCCTTCAGATCCAGATTGAATTATACCTTTGCCTTTCTCTGCTTCTCCAGTTGCAGCTGGCAGATCATGGAACTCCTTGGACTCCATAACCATGTTGAGCCAATTCCTAAAATCAATCAATCTCTTAGTGGTCTGTTTCTCGGAAGAACCCTGATTACTACCAATACATGCCCTCTCTATTTTAGGCTCTCTGTTGGTCCTACCCCTTTCCCTCTGGTGACTTTTGTGTCGGAACTAACACGTGGCTGACCCTGAACCTTTCTTTGCTCTAACCAAATCCATCTCTAAGAATGTAGCTGATGATACCGTTCAGTGAACTCCTCTCATTCTACCAGCTGATAGCTTCCCACTGAAGAGAAGGAGCATGGGTTCCGGTTCAGGTATGGCTGGTGCCCTTGAGAAAGTCCCTGTACCTCTCTAAGCCTCCTTGCTTTTTTTGTGAAACAGAAAATCACAGATGTCCATTGCTGTTGACACACAGATTCGCCTGACAAGTGAAAGAAGGGTTTGGGGGCTTTAGAAAGCATGTACCCCATTTACTGTCAGGCATAACTGTCACCTGGGTACATCAACATGGCCCCCAGATTACCCAAGTATGATGGACATTGACCTGTTGTCTTCCCAGCATCTGGTCCTCCTCCTCCTCCTAATAGTAGCCTGACTTCCCTTTGGAGCATTCAGTCCAGGTGTGTTGAATAAGATTGTCCCTACTCCCCGCCCCGACCCTGCCCTGGGATGGACTCAACTAGCTTAATTCAATAAGGATAAACCCTCTGACTGGACACAATGAATGATTGGTTTAAGGGAAAGCATGTAACTCAATCTGAGCTAGTGAGAAGATCATATTCCTTGAACCTGTGTAGGAGCTACCAGAAGACATGATATCTTCCCTCAGCAAGTGTGAGGTCTGACACTTCATAGCTACTTGCTAGCATGTAGCAAGAGTCTGAAACCGTCAGGGGAGCACCAGGTGAAACCTAAGGATGCAGCCATGTTGTGGGAGGTAGGAAAGAAATAGGGCCATGGTGACCTCAGTGAGCTGCTGGAGCAAACCTTAACTGATACCATTCCAACCACGAGACATTTTAGTTATTTGCATAACTAAATAAATGGATTTCACTGTTTAAGCTTGAGTTGGGTTTTCTGTTATTTACAACAGAGCACCAGGCTACATCAGTCTTCTTGCTGCTCCTCTATTTCCTTGTCCAGTGCTGAAGGGACTCTCTCTCTCTCAGGAAGAGGAGGGAAGAAAAATGGAGAGAATTTGAAAGCAAAATTCACAGACTGGACTTCTTGGTAGCTTCCCTGGAAAGAGGTCCAACAGGAGACACTTGGAACTGTTGGCCAGAATATGTTCCAGGGTTATTTGGAAATGTCAGTGTTCCATCCTCTCCTTTCTCCCACAGATAATCAAGAGTTGGCTGGGAGTCCTAATCCCCACCAAACACAGCCAAGTAAATATCACTTCTCTGGAATCCTGAGACTTTCCAGAGGTACAAACCATCATGTTCGGGGTAAGTTCCAGGGTTGGGGCGGAGGCCACCTCGTGTTAGTGAACCATGTGGAGCACCACAAGCCATTGCACAGACCCTGGGGGAGCAGCCTATAAACAGTCCTGCTTGCTCCTGTCCTTCTATGCCCCAATCTTACCCCAAAGGACAAGATGAGATGAGACCTGAGAGCCAAGTCCACCAACCCGAGAGCCAGTACAGGAAACCAAGTGCACAGCACAGCCTCTGCTGGTAGCAAGATTTGGGACAAAGAGTGAGACTGAGTGGTTCCTTGAAGTGCCAGGCAAGAAGCTGGAGGTGACCAGGGACACCTGAGATTGCTCTGAACCCAAGATGGGGGAGGGAGGTGGACCTGAGGGATATCAGAGAAATAATCAATAAGTCAAGATGTCCAAAGGGCTAGGCCAGCTCAGGGGCAACTCAGGTTACTGTCAACACTGAGGTTCCAAGAGAAGCGAACACATCACAGCAACAGGGAATCAGGGAGGCGGTCACTACCCAAGGGACAAGTCTACACGGGGTAGCCCGCCAACCCCAAGTCTCCAGCTCCAACACATACCAGCGGCGTCCGCCTTCAAACAATCTCTTGAGATAGTTTCTCATCTGGAAAATGGGAGTAATAATTCCTCCCTTATAAGATTGTTTTGATGAATAAGTTCATGCTAAGTGCCCGACACACAGCTAACCTCAATACAAGGCCGCTTTGGGTTACTGGGAAGGGGGGTGGTGCTGGGGTTCAGTGGGGAGGCTGGCATGGGGAAGGGTCAGTGAGAAAGCAGGAGCGCAGTGCTCACCCCTCTCTAATCCTTCAACACCTGGCATCTCCTGGCTGGAGATGCAGGAAGGGATGCAGTGAGGCAGGTCCCCCACAGGCGCTGGGCTGAGGCCTTCCCTGCAGCTATAGAGGAGGCTCCCTCTGAAATCAGGGAAGGCAGGTCTTATTGGGTAGTGCTCAGCAGGCTGCAGCCACAGAGCCCAGAGACCCGAGGTGGGGACAGAGATAAAGGAGCCTGGAGAGCAGTGGCACAGCACAGAGCCAGCCAAGTGGGCGCCTGTTCGCGGCCCTCTGTTTTCTGTTCCTCTCGATGTCGTGGGTCGATCAGTGAGTCTGAGGGAAAGCCACAGGCATGACAATCTTTGTCTCTACTTGAGTGGTTCAGAATTTTCTTAACCAATGCCCTTGAATTTTCACTCATATTTCTGTACTTCGTTTTAAAAAGTTAAATAAAATAATTTTTTTAAAAGAGAGATTCTGTGGACCTGACTGGTGTGACTCATTGGCTTGGGTGTCATCTCTCAAAGCGAAAGGTCTCTGGTTTGATTTCCCATCAGGGCACATGCCGGAGTCTCGGGTTCAGTCCCCAGTCGGGGAGCCTACACGAGGCAACCGATTGATGTTTCTCTCCCACATCCACGTTGCTGTCTCACATCCATGTTTCCTCTGAACCCCGCGGTGCCTCTGCTCCGAGCTGGAGGACCTGACAGCAGTGGGGCGGGAGGCCCAGAACCGAATGGCTGCACTCGGAGCCCAGCACCACTACACTCCCAGTTTGGGAGGTGTGTGATCTTGGATGTGTTCTCCAACCTCTCGGTGACTTCCGTTCCCATCTTTTAAAAAAATGGAGATAATGGTAACGTAAATTAGCTAACATGGATAAAAGCACTTAACCCTGTGAAGGTCAGGGTCAAGAAAAAAAAAAAATTACAGCGCAGGTCGCTTTGCTTGTATCTCGCAGATCAGTTGCGACCTCCGCGACCTCCGCAACAGTACTTGGTCAAGATCACACAAACGTTTGCTAACACTGCCCTGGTCCTCACCCTGAGGCCGCTGCAAATCTCCCCAGGCTCCTGAGGTTCCCATGCAGACACAGGGGCCTTAACTGCCCAGTCACAGACCAGACTGTGGCACAAAGCACACGTTTACTAAAGGCTTAATGCAGCCATTAGGATTCTTTTGGTTACAAGTAACAGTAAATCTGCCCCAAATGACATCACAAAAATGAGATTTTACGAGTGTACATAACTGAAGAGTACATGGCTTGGTTCAGATGCTCAAAGGATGAGGTCAGGCTCTGGTGTCGCTCTCAGCTTGGCTCTCCTTCGTGCGTTGACTCCATTCTCAAACGGGGTTTCCTACTCGTGGTCACAAGATGGCTGCCCAGGGCAACAGGGCCTGCGTCCTCCCTGGCTAAAAATTTAGTGAGAAAAGAGAGAGACTACGTCCTGACAGGCTCAAACAAAAGCCCTCATTCAAATCTCATCGCCTCTGATCGGCATGACTTGGTCGGGTAACAGTCACCCACGTTTTTTTATTAACGGGGTCTGGGTCAGGTGTCACCCCTGGAGCCAGAAATAAAGTCCAAGAGAGAAGCATTCAAATATAAATTGAGGTGCTGCTTCCTCCCATTAAAAAAAAAAAAAAATGTTTGCCATATCTGAGGACGGAGGAAGAGAACTGTAATGCAGGAAGAAAAAGCCCTGCCTTCTTTTTCCTTAGTGCCTCTAAGCCGTTTTTCTCTTCTTTCCATTCCACAACTGAGAGTCAGCATGCTGGTTGGGAATCCGCACTTGGGAATGACTCCTGGCTTTGCCACTGACTGTCTGTGTGTCCCAGGGTAACTGACTGAACTGCCTCGGGCCCCCGTCATCTTGTCCGTAAAACGAGGCCCAAAATCCTCCCTCCCTCATGGGGTTGCTGGGAGAATCAAATGGAAGGATCAGGCCTAGAAGTGTGTGTCTAGCCCTCAGCAGATAATCAATTTGCACTTACGATTGTTATGAACAGGTGTTCTTACTCCAACTCTGGTCTGTCTCACTCAGTGCTGGGTTCTAGGCTGAAAGCCTTCAGGAGAGAGAAGGCTAGGCAGGCCAGGAGCAAGGAGGGCACTCAATGACTGACTGACCCTGTCGTGGAAGTGGGGTAAGGACCCAGAAGGCCAGGCAGGAGCACGGCCTGAGGACAGGAACTGGCCAACACTGAGTGTCTAAGACAAGCTCTCTACCACTGAGTTCATACAAAAACCACAGCATCTCTTTTTGCCTTCATAGCCCTCTCTCCTGAGAAAGGCAATGGAGAACGCCATCCAAATAAGGCCCAGAGCTGCGCCCGAGTTTGCATGCCGAGTGTTTATACAGATTAGAACATCTCTGTTGACTTGCAGCTTAAGCCTCCCAGGCTTTGCAGTTCATCAAAGTTTAATGTTCTGTTTCATGTTGTTCCTTGCCATCGCTAAGTGGCTCTGTCAGCTCTTAGAAGGGAAACTTCCCCCTTCAGGGTACATTTCCCCTGCGCTGAGCTGGGGAGCCCCGTTGCTAAGGGCATCTGTTCTGTTTGCTTTTGGGAAGTACAGATGTGAATAGTCACCGAGTGGCAGCTTTTGTTCTGCTGCTCCTCTGGCGGCTGGGCAGCAGGCTGATGCAACAGCTGCAGAACATTGGGGCTCCCCCAAGGGAGAGAAAGAGAAAAGCAGCAGCCAAATGCAGCCCAGGAGGTATATGCCAGCGCTCAGAGGCCTCCAGGAACTGGATCTATTCTTAGGAATCTCTCTCCACAACACTCCAGCCAGCGTGGAGGCTGGCAGGATCAAGTCATGGGCAGCTGAGGGGAAGGTGGCTGGAGTGTCATTGAGGGGTAGTTTCTGCCGTGGCAAGCGTACACTCCAGTCAGGGGTGGGAGGCTCCCAGCTGGGCAATAACTGGCGTTACCGTGAAGGGATCTAAATAGCAAAGTGTTCATTTGTGTCTTATCTCGATCAGAGGACAGGACCGGGTCTTTATTAACAGGTGCTCAGAGGTTACCTGAGCTAAGTTAACTGTTCAGGTCAATACTGTTTGAGCATCCAACGGTTTTCCTGAATGGTGGAAGCACAAGATCTTCCAGGAATATTTGCCTAGTAGATGACTACTTAAATCTTATAGCAAAACTCACTTCCTATGTCCTAATAATGCCAGAAAGTAAGTAGGAGAAAGCATAGATGAGTATTAGTCCAAACACAATCCATCTCGTCATCTCCCGTGGCTACCTCCTTGGTCCAGGCCACTATTCCCTTCCCCCCGAGTCACGGCAATCGCTTCCTAATGGGGTGCCCTGGTCCCACTTGGATGGCCTGCCCATTTTTTTAAGTTTCTTCTCAGCACAGCAGCCAGGGTAATCTTGTGGGCACATAAGCTACATGTGTGCACAAAGCCCTCCAGTGGCTTCCCAGCTCACAAAGGGCAAAAGCCAAAGGTCTTCCAATGAATGAATTGAGGGCCCTATACATAGGCGGATTTAACGGCGGGCGTACCGGGCACGCGCCCTGGGCCCCGACTTCTGAAGGGCCCTGCAAAACCCCAACTTTACACTTTTTTCTAATGATGCCGAGTTTGGTTTCATTACTACGCTGCATAAAATATGGTTAACGTGTATTTTTATTGTCCCCGTCTCTCCCTTTTTTTTCAAGGGGCCCAATATTTTCTTCTGTGCCTGGGGCCTCAACTGACCTTAATCTACCTCTGGCCCTCTGTGACTTGTGCCCCATGTGAGGGACGCCACCTTGGAAGTGGTTCCTATAGCCTCAGCTGAGTTACATCTGACATCACATGGAGCCGAGATGAACTTTTCCTTGCTGAGCCTGGAGAAGCTGCAGAATCGTGAATGAATAAACCATTGTAATTTTTGTAAGCTCCTGAGTTTAACATGACAGACAGCCATTAAGATTTCAAATTAAAAAAAAAAAAAAAAGTAGTTCACTTCTAAGAAGATTCAAAATCCATTGCTGTAGAAAAATAGTTAATGAGAGAATAAACTTTTATTGTGCATTAAATTTCAAAAGGTTATAAAACAGGATGTATACAATTTTTAAAACATTGTTTAGTATAGAAGGTATCTATAAAGTTCTCACGCAGTTTGAGTTTTTCATAAACTCACTTTCATGATAGGTATAAACAAGTTGCAAAATGCAACTCAAGATTTAACAAAATTGCCAATGGTTTATTTGCTCTAATTTCTATATAGAGGGAAAGAGAAGGAGAAGGGGAGGAAAAAATATCTTCCCTTATTTCTAACCACCCTACCTTTTAGAGTATCCCTCAGCAAAGGGATAATAGCAGCTAACATATAAAAAGAAATAAAGTAAATTAATTCTTAGGCTGAGCTACCAAAAGCCCAGAAAGCCCAGTTCCTGCTGACTTGGGAAATTTGGACAAGTTTTGGGTCCTTTCAAATACATAATGTTTTGATCGGGTTGGTGGTGGTGGTGGTCGCGGTGAAGGTGGTGGTTACTCTGACCTAGCCCAGGTAAGACGCTTTCCCACTCTGTAGCCTGGGTGAACACTATGGAGCCAGTGAAATTGGGTCCCTGATTCCTTAATTAACTCTTCTTGATGTGTCCTTAGCTAATGTATGTCACTGTTCCTTGCATTCCTTGCAGACAAAACAGGCCTAAGTCAATACAACCACATTGAATTTTCAGGCAACTCAAATTTCATTCTTTATATTAAGCCTCCTGAACACTGGCATTGATTTTTTTTTTTTTTTTTGAGACAAAATGTAGTCATTTATATTTTTCTGAGTTTAATTTCACCTTCTTGGTTTCAACAGTGTTTCGTAGCCCCTCAAGACCAAATGAACCTTAATTGGATCACCTATCAGAAAGCTGTACCCAACTATGTCTTAGGAGCCTTCACTGAGTAAAACGTTGAACTTTTAAACTTTGTTGGAATGGGTGGAGTCTTCCCCCAGAATTTCACAGTCATTTGATGGTTAAAAACCCCACAGCCACCACCAGAAGGTTAAAATAGTGTTAGACAAATAGGTAGGAACAATCTGAGCAGGGGCTGGTGACTTTCAGATTAAGTGTCCTCAGCCCCACCCAAAGTAAACACGAAACTCCCCTGAGAAGCCCTTCCTTTCAGTTACTGTTCCACAAATGCATGAGCCCTTTCTGAGGTCCAATGCAAATATCTGTTCTGTGTTTATTATTCTAACATGTCAATGTCCTCTTCTCATTTGCCAGCCGAAGCCCTTTGGAGGCAGGGACAGCTTTTGTCATTTGGTTATTAAACAAAATATGGAATTAGGGGCTCCTAAGTGCTGGGTGGGGAGAAATGGGATGAGTCAGAGTAACATGGAAGAAGTTCCTGTAAAAATGTCTTTTAACCGCTTAAAAAACATAAATCAACGGAGAAGAAAAGGTTATTCAATAAACAATGCCAAGATATTTGTTAGACATTTTGAGGGACGAAAAACTGCATTTCAACCCTAAACTAATACTGTGAATCAAAATAAATTCTAAAAAGATTTAAGAAACAAATGATGGAAAAGTAAACTATTATCTTGAGCATATCAGGCTAAGTGAAATAAGTCAGACAGAAAAAAGTCAAGAACCATATGATTTCACTCAATGTGGGCTATAAAACTGATAGCAACAAATAAACGAACAAGAAAAGCAAACAAAATCTCATAGAAACAGACCACAGCATGGTGGTTACCAGAGAGAAGTGAGGCGTGGGAGTAGTAAGGGTAAAGGGGGTCAAATCCATGGTGACAAATGAAGATTTGACTCTGGGTGGTGGGCACACAATATACAGATGAAGCATCATAGAAATGTACACGTGAAACCTATATAATTTTATTAACCAATGTCACCCCAATAAAGTAAATGATAAAAAGTAAATCATTAAATAGACATACAGATCAATGGAACAGAATTGAGGGTTCAGAAGTAAATCCTTATATTTATTGTAACATTTATGGCCAATTGAGTTTCAACAAAGGTGCCAATGCAATGCATTGGGGAGAGGACAGGCTTTGTAGCAAATGGTGTTGGGACAACTGGATAGTCACAGGCAAAAAGGTCAGCTTAGACTCTTACCTCACGGTATACATAAAATGTAACTCAAATCTGATCATAGACTTAATTGTAAGGGCTAAAATAAGAAAGCATTTAGAAGGTAACATAGGAGAAAATCTTCAAGAACTTGGGCTAAGCAAAGATTCTATAGATATGATGCCACAAATACGAAGAGCAAGTTGATAAACTGGACTTATCAAACTTAAAAACTTTTGTGCTTCACAAGACACGATTAAGTATGTAAAAAAACAAGCAACAGACTGGGAAAATATATTTGAAAACACAACTGTTCTCACAGAGTTTATCTTCTTCAGAGGGTATAGGAGGTGCGCAATGAATAAATTAATAAGAAAAATATCAAACAGTGATTGGTACTCTGCAGAAGAGAAAACCACTGAGATTTTTGTTGGATGTTGGCCATGCTAGGAAAGAGTTCTCTACTGAGATATCATTTATGTCGAGCAATTTGAGCTCTGAATAACAAACAAAAATTCAGCCATGTGAAGATCCAAAGGGAGCCCCCGCCAGGCAGAAGCGTCAGCATGTGCAAGACCTTAAGGTGGGCAAAGCCTGGCATGCTTGAGGAAGTACACAATGATTGGTGGGGTCTGGGCAAAGCAGACAAGGAGGGGAGTGGTATCAGATGAGGTGGGAGCCGCAGGGGGATGCCTGGTCCCAGAGGGCTTTGTGAGCTCGGCTGAGGCGGCGGTCTGTCCTCAAAATGATTGAATCAGATCATTGTGTGATCTCTCCTGAACAGAGCGAGAGTGGATTCCAAAAGGGTGTATCACCCAGAGTTCTTCACTGCAAATAACAAAGCTGACTCTGGCTGGTTTAGCAGAAGCTTATTTAAATTTTATTTTCAAAAAAATATTGAGCAGCTCATGGATTTTTTTTTTTTTTTTTTTTTTTTTTAAGGATCTGAAAAACAAGATTCAGGGTCAAGAGGTCCAAGAAAAAATAAAATGCACAGGCCTTTTTCAAGCTGCTCACCACTGAGTCAAGTCTCTGAAGCATGCCAAATGGCAGAGCTTGAGTCACTGGCTGACACCCCAGTTGCAAAAGAAGTGAGGCATTGGAGTTTTCTAGATTCTAACTTTAGGAAGTCAAACTTTCAAGTCTCAAATTTTCCCAAATATAAGAACAAAAAAAATTTTTTTTTAAGTACTAGGAAGTCAGAAAAGAACAAAAATGTCCAGGAAATGGAATGAGAGGAAAACTATGGGTCTAAATTAGGAGACCGTTTGAGTATTTCAGGTGAAAAATAACGGGGGACTTGATAGGCTGATAATAATAATGTTAGAGGATGGTGGTTCTCAAAGTATGGCCCATGACCAGCAGCATTTTCTGAGACTTTTGTTAGAAATGCAAATTTCAGGCCCCACCCTGAACTTCAGGGAAGGCCAGCAACTTGGTTTTAAGAAGCCACCAAGGGATTCTGAGGCATGTTAGTTTGAGAACCACTGGCACAGGGCATGGAGAGAAGAGGAATATTCAGCAGTAGTCTGCAGAACTTCTTGATGGATTTGATATGAGATTTAAAGGAGAAAGTGGAATCAAGGAAAACCCAGAGATGTTCACTTGAGTGACTGGGAAGGTAGCAGTAACATTCACCAAGAGGGAGAGACTGAGACAGCGAGCTGTCGCTCTGAGAGGCTTGGGAAATCAGTGTGCACATGCAGTTGGTTAGGCACGCGGAAGGCAACGTCAGGTAGGCGGCAGGCTAAGAGTCCGCGTTATTTGGGAGAGGTCAGCAATGGAAAACTAGGTACAAAAAATCTATATTTACATAGAATTAGAGCAAATATTAGTGAGGTCACTAAGAAAGAATGTAAATGAAAATGGGCTCTAAGACAGACTTTAAAAGTCAAAGCCAAGCATGAGAGGAGGATTCAGCCAAAGAGACTTAGGAGAGGCCATGGCGGGCATGAGTGGGTGCACTGGGCAACGCTTAGACAATGTAAGCCAGAGAAGGCGAGGGAAGAGTGTTTTCAGGAAAACAGCGTGGTCTGCTCTGCTGGGTGCTGCTGAAAGGTCAAGAAAGATAAGAGCATGACCCCTGGATTTGGCAACATGAAGTTTTGGGGAATCTTACGGAAATTATTAGATTTTTTCTAAATGTATTATCATCATTATTATTATTTTGCTAAGCAGAGGGTTAAGGAGTTAATGGAGAAGATTGGATCATTTAATTAGTCAGCTTGGGTTGCCATACAAACACCATTTATTGGGTGGTTTAAAAATGTATTTTCTCACAGTTCTGGGGGCTGGAATTTGAAGATCCGGTGGCAGCATGGCTGAGTTCTGATGACAGCTCTCTTCCTGGCTCGCAGAAGTCTAGTCACCTTCTTACTGGGTCTTCCCATGGCAGAGAGAGAAAGTGAGAGCAAGCTCTCTGGTGTCTCTTCTTATTATTTTTTAGGAGATGGCAAGTACGTTTTATTATATTCCTGGTTTTTCAAAGTGATAGAAAAGCAAGGACCAACAACCAAGATTACTCTACCCAGCAAAGCTATCAGTTAGAATCAAAGGACGATAAAGAACTTTCCAGACAAAAAAAAAAGCTAAAGGAGTTAAGGCATTGTGCTGAGTGAAATAAGTCAGACAGAGGAAGACAAATACCATATGATTTCACTTACATGTGAGATCTAAAAAATAAAATAAACAAAGAAGCAGAACAGAAACAGACTCATACATAAATACCGAGAACACTTCGGTGGTTGCCTGATAGCAGGAGGGTTGGGGAGATGGGTGAAAAAGGTGAAGGCGCTAAGAAGTACAAATCGGTAGTTACAGAACAGTCACAGGGATGTAAAGTACAGCATAGGGAATACAATCAATAATATTCTAATAACTATGTATAGTGTCAGATGAGTATGAGATTTATCTAGTGTCTCTTCTGTAAAAGGGCAGTAATCCCCTTGTGAGATCACCACTCTTCTAAACCTAAACATCTTCCAAAGTCCCCACCTCCAAATACTAACACATTGGAGGTTTGAGCTTCAATGTATGAATTTGGAGGGGCCAGGGGAGACATGTTTCAGTACATTCCGTTATGTAATATTAAGACGATTATTTTTTTCTTTGTTCATGTGAGTGCAGAGTACATGAATCTGCAGCTTCCTGCAACACGGCAATGTTAGTCTCAGTCTCAAACCCTCTCCTCCGCTCCCACCCACCCCACACCCCCTTCGTCAGGTTCTCATCATCTCACATGTAGACAGAGTCCTCACCTGTTCCCAGGCCTCTGATTTTACCACCCTTCCCCCAGTGCATCTTCCACACACAAGACAGATTTCATGAAAAGGCAATTCTGTCCATGCCACTCCTTTGCTCCAGACCCCACAGCTCAGCAGCGTTTCTAAAACATGTCTGATTCTAAGAATCACCAGGGTGCTTGTTAAACAGATCCTCCATGCAGTTCCGGATTGAGTCTGTGACATCCATATTTTTACTATCAACCAAATGATGCTTATCATCAAGGAAGGTTAGGGCACAAAAGGGCTTAATGAAGTGACCCTATTCTTTCTCTCCAGCTCCCTGGCACCCCTGAGCCCTCCATTTCTCCTGGTGCCTCATGACTTAGTACATGCCTCTCTGCCTGGAAGGGTGCCCTCTCTTCACTTGGCCACCTGGCCGATTCTCATTTTTACCTCCCAGTTCAAAGTTGACCCCTGAGGGCCCCCTGCCTCCTCACCCTCTGTAACACTTTATACTGCCGCTGCGCTCTCTGAGTTTCCACTGCAACAAGAATGTCAGAGAGTTATATCTCGTATTTACAAGTTTGTCTCCCCACCACCCTGATAGGTCCTCCAGAGAAGGGAATGGGTGATTTCATCTTTGCATCCCTGGCTCCTGGAACAGAACCAGATGCAATGCAAGTACCCAGCAGAAGTGACTAGATAAACTCGTAAATTATCACAGGCATGACAGGGGAATTCAACTAAACTGCATATTTCTTAAGGGCTACAATTAAATATTAATATGAAGATGGTCATCGAGAATGCATGCGTGTGCACAGGTGTGCGTGTGCACGCATGCGCACGTGCGCGCGCACACGCACACGCGCACACACACACACAGATTTCCAAAGAGAAAAAGCATGCCAACACCTGTGAAAGCTGAGGCACCTGCTGTTGTGAACAATAATGGTAACAATTTACCACAAGCTGCTCTGGGTTGAGTCAAACAAATGAGAGACAGAGGATACTGTCCAAGAGTGAGGAAAGCAGTGTTGTTCCTGGTAGTCAGGCAAGAGAATGTGGAGGCTTCTATTCAAGACCCAAATATCTTCCAAATATCTTCGCCTGACTGAAGACCTTAGGACCAACCATTTCCCAGAAGATGGGTCGGAGCCCTGACCCACAGGTCTGCTTCTTCGGGGGAGCCAAGGATGGCTGCTTCCCGAGGCCAGGCTGCTCTGAAGGACAGGGATGCAAAGGTTGGTGCAGCCCCGTGAGAAGACCCTTCCCCAGTCTCACCAGCCAGAGAAAGCCACTTCTCTTTCCAGGAGGAAAGAAAGAAAAGTAGAGAGTGGCAGACATATTTCTCCCATATATTTCTCTCTGGAAGTGAAGTGGAGCCCCATCCAATGGAAATGTGGGGAGTAGGGCACACATCCCCGGTGCAGCCCTCCACCACAGAGGTGCTCTAAGAAGGACTCATGTGTGTGGAGTCAGGTTTAAGAAGGAAGTGAAAATCATGTTTTCCAAAGTCAGAAGGGAAATGGAAAAGTTCACATCATGTGAATCTGTGGAAGGCTGAGAAAGATCTTGTATGAGCGACTCAGACTCCGAAGTTCAAATACTCCGCAACTTCAAGGTTGTGACAAAGAGGGAGAGTCACTTAACCAGAGACTCCCTTTGGCCATCCATCAGACGGGGGAGCAATTAGTCTGCCGTGCCCTGGCCAAATGCAATGATGGGAGAAGGGCTGGGTGGACTCACTGTTACCTATTATCATGGGTAATAGTAATAACCAAGGTCCCACTCGAGGGATGGCTGACTGTGGAACCCACCCCTATGCCCCTCTTCCTCATCAACAGCCCCCCTACCACATTCCAAACAGGTGCACCCATCTCAACGACCTCCTTCAGCAGCAGCTGTGTCCCAAACCCCCAAGAGACAGAGTTTGTCTCCTGGCCGGTCAAATGCTACTGCAGTTAACATAAGAACCCTTCCGCACTCACTCTGCTCTCTGTGGCCTTGAACTGTGCCTCTGATGTTATCACCCCCTCTGGTTATGAGGTTCTAGGGAGTCACATGTCTTAGAAATGAGTTGCGTTTTCTGTTTGTTTGTTTTTTTGTCTTTTTAATCAGATAGATTTCTGAACTCAGTGGGGAAAAACCTCCATGGATCAAACAGGCCTCCGCCCCACTGGCTCTTCATAAAAACTCAGTGGGGATGGTGAACTCTGGCCACCTTCCCTACAACTGCAGCTTCTCTCGTGTGTTTCACCACCAGCAACATTTTGGCCTGGGAACGGTCTACTCCATCAACAGGCGTATCCTACAGGTGAGAGCCGCAGGTCCTACAGGGGAATGAGCAACCAGGCCAAGATCCCACCGCAAGAGAGACGCAAAACCGAGGTCTCCAGCCCCGAGACAGTGAACCCATGTGCAGCCCCTGGAAGTCTGGCATGGCGTAGACTCTGCAGATTTACTTAACAAGCTCTTACAGAGCAATTGCTACTGGCCAGGCACTGTGTGAGGCACTTTATAGACACTAGCCCATTTCTTTCCTATAATCTTTGAGAAGGAGCCTAACCTTTCTGTCTATTTCCCCGTCTGAAAAAAAGAATTCCAAAGCGGACATACCGGGTAGGGATGTTGTGACAGTCTCACTGAAGCAGTTAGAACAGGAAGAGGGAGGTACACCGTGAGCACTACATGGTTAAGTATTTGTGATGTAAATAATGGTGCCAAGGACAATGGTGAATGCAGGAACGCAGAGGAGGGAACCATACCCCAGTCTCAGCGGGGTGAGGCCAAAGAGCTGAGCCAGGTCCACCCTAGTGAATGAGCTCAAGCCTCTGCTCTGGTCATACGGTCAATTATGAAATGCAGTCTCAGGGGAGAGTGAGCAGCCCCCTGCCCCCAAGATACAAAGACGCATTTGCTAGTCCTTATTTACAGATGTACTAACAATGGAAAACTCATGTTCCCCCTTCTGACCAACCCTGAGAACAATGCCAAAGATTTCCTGTAATGAAAGGAACTAAAAATACTTTTTGATGATGGAGAGAGTGGAAGTTGAGCAACGCTGACTGAGTGAAATACGGAAATGATACCAAACAGCACCCAAGTAACAAAGCAAGCAGCCCACCTGGCCTTTGATCTCTCAATCTTGCCCCAAGACTCCGTATGTCATGTTTTGTTCCAGGAGGCCACGCTGTGTCTGTGTGTTTGCACGCTCCATCTAATTTTCTAGAGAAAAAATTTAGTCAGCCATGACTAATGCTGAATTACAGCATAAGATGGTTGCCAGCAATTGAATACCTAAATAATAAAAACTTTCTCTTCTTTGCAACCCCTTGAAGATCCTTAAGAACTGGGAATATGTTCCATGCTTTTGGGACTCAACAACCACTTCCATATTTTTTGGCAAATTGTTGTTATCATCAGATGCATTTTATACAGTCATATCTGTGTTAAAGTTGTTGCATTAAATCTACCCATGTTGGTAAACTATTGTGGAATGGTTTGCATAGTCTGTAAAACTCATCACATGTTTTATCTCCTTTGACTCTCGTTCTCACTCAATGAGAGATAGTCAGCATCCCCACCACCACCCCCTTTTACAGAGGATGCCACTGAGGCACAGGGAAGTGAAGGAGCCTGTCTGAGATCACACTGCCAGCAGGTGACAGACAGCCTTCTGACAAGCCACTCCTGGCTCCACCCCGCTGATCCCCTGGAATTCCATTTTGCTCTCTGTTTGGAGTATCCTCATTGTTATAAATCTGCTCTGTGTATTACGGCTCATCTCCAAAAGAGGCCTCAGCCTGGCCAAGGGGAGTCTTCTTTATTTCTTTGCAAGTTAGTTTTTCCTCCTCCGGCCTGGAAAAGGTGGCTCAGCGGCCAATTCAGTAAGCAATTCAATGATTTAGGAACAAATATGTGGTACAGCTGAGTCTCTCCAGATGTTGAGCTAAATAAGGCACAACTGGACTTTCTGGGTCTGACACCTCTTTAGGCCAAACTGGGAGGAGAAGGGGCCCCCAAAACACTTGAGGAAATGATAATATTCTTCTCAGGAATGCCTACTATGCACCAGACACATTACAGAGAGCTGGGACTCAGGATTATACAATTATACGATTATCTGAAAAAAAATCTTACGGTTTTCTTCCCTTCAATTTCCCTCCTGGTAGGAGGAATTTCCACTCCTGTACTGCTGAACTCAGGAGTGGCTGTATGACTTGTGCTGGCTAACGAAAAGGAGACAGAGGTGACACACATCTTCCAGCTCCCGGTTTGCCATCTCTCTTTTCCATCGGCCACACAGACTGGCAATGTCCCAGATGGAGGCTGCCCTGGGCCCCAGAGAAGGGTACAGAAGCCAAACTTCAGTGAATCCACAGTGGTGATGAGTGTAAGCAAGCACTATTTCTCTGCTGTGTGGTAAGCCACTGGTATTTTCAGACTGTTGTTACAGCAGCATAGTCTAGCCTCTCCTTACTGCTAAACATGTATGAGATCCCCAAGCCAGTATGTGGTTGAGCCAGAATAGTTCTCCGGCGTTTAACAAATGCCTACTAAGTGCACTAACTATGCTAAGTGCTTTCTATATGTTCCCTTAGACCTCACAATGACCCCATCACTTGTGTATATAGTGCTTATTGCAATGTTTCCATAAAGAACATTTCAGCTCTCACAGTTCATAAGGAGCAGATCCAGGACTTGAACCAAGATTGTCCTCAATTCATATCCCAATCTCATCGTAATTAATCCATGCTGTATCCTTGTGCACTTTTTGAGGACATAGAGCTCGAGAAATTGAAGAGGGGAGTGACTTTGCCAATAACTGCCAGACTGTCAGATAGTATTCATGCACCATCTGTCAAAAGAATAATGTGAACTGCCCCAATTCATGAACAATTACCTAATCAACACCCTGTGTGGACAAAGGAAGTGGAAGTATTTGGAGCTACCTTGACACTCCTCCATTCCTACTTAACTCCTTCCTCAGTTTAGCACTGCTCAGCTAGTGACCCAGAGTTCCTACCCTCTCTCTTATTAGCGGACAGATACAGGAGCTATCTCCCACTTGAAGGATGGAGTCAACAAGCAGCCTGGGGAACAGAAACAGCAAAGACTTTGAAAGCCAGCAGATCTGAGTTCAAGTTCTGACTCTGCCACTTAGTGAACTTGAGACCTTGGGCGAGTTACTTCCCTTCCACATCTGTAAAATGGGACAAATAAGATAATGATGCCTACCTCACTGGACAACTGGGGGGAGAACATAGGAATTTTTTGACAAGTGCCTTGGACAGGGTGTGGCATAGAATAGGTCATTGATGAATGTTAGTTCCCTCAGGAATTTACTCAAAGCACCTTGTGCAGAGCCTCTGCTGTCCTGCCTGCTCTTGCCCTTTCCTCTAACTTTCCCATTCCTTCCACACTGAATCCAAGGGAGTCACTGGGTCCAGGATGGATCTGCTTCCTGATCTGATTTGCACCTGAACATACATCTTTGCTCCGAGAACATGGTTTGGAAATGGAGACTGAGTGGCTTAAAAACTGGGCTGGGCTTAAACACAGTAAGATTCTTTTTTTTTTAAGCCACAGACCAGTCTTGGAAACGAATTATTTTTAGAAATATCATTTGCAGGGGATAATGCAAACAAAATTCCATAAAACTCAACTCCCAGCAAACATATGGATTACATCCTTTGGGATGGAGAGGTATATACATGTGCCTGTATGTATTTATACCAATCATTTCTGTATATGTATTTATTCCAGTCATTAAGGAACAAATACATTTTAACCATTTCCAACTAACTCCTGCAGTTACAAAAACATTTTTAAGTCACAAGTAGAGCACCATTCTCATCTTCTTCTCAGTCCTTCAGCCCTCAAGCTGAAGCAGGGAACCCAAGAGTCAGCCTCAGGCCTGTGGCCTCCAGGTCACTGAGCCTTTCACCTTTTATTTAAGAGCCTCGGAGTAAGGAAGGCTTTCCAAACACGGAACTCCTTCCATTGCAGAAGGCTGAAGATCAGAGCTGGCGAACCTCTAATTTCTTCAGTGAACATGCAGAGGAAAGAAATTCCATTTGACCATCAGCACACTGAAATTTTCTCTCCATTCGCAAAATTGACCAAGTTGAGAAGAATGCATGGTGTGTATTTCTATGCCTTGCTAGCCATGTAATTCATATATCACCTGGAGAGAAACAAATATCACTGAGAGGCTGAATGGGGCAGTGACCAAGCCCAAGGAGTCAGACATACCTGGGTTCAAATCCTGTCTCTGATATGAACAACTCTGCAATGGGGGCAGGAAGTTTAACCTTGGGCTGCAGGTCCTCAACTGAAAAATGGGAATAATAATTTCTACTTCACAGAGTATTGCTAGAATTAAAAATACAAAGATAGCTAGTGTATAATTGTTACTCAAGAAATTACTACTATCATCATTAATGGAATCTAAAGTCAAATTGGCAATCTGATATTATGAATATCCGCTGACCAAGACTTGCATTTCAAAAAGCAATCAAATTGGGTCTTGGGCATCAGGCTAAGGATTTATTCAGTTTCTTTTATTATTCCTGCATTTCAGATTTACTCAGAAAAATGTAGTGTTGTGACTTCTGGTTAAAACTAAATCTTCCTATAAATTATTTTATTATTGTAAGTAGCCTATTTGCTTTTTAAGAAAAAATAAAAAGTTTTAAAAAATTAGTTATACTGCTTTAGGGAATATGTGGAGAATAAAGCCAATATAAAAGGTGGGGTAGATTTCAAAAAAAAAAAAAAAACATATATTTCTGTAATCCCCATATGCATTCTTCATTGTAATATGATTTTGCCCCTCCTTACATCATGAGACAGAGTTTATTTCTTGGTCTCTTGACTCTAAGTTTGTCTGCGTGACTCACTTTGACCATTGGGTCAATAGCAAATGTGATATAGACAGAGGCACAATGGAGCCTGCCCTCTCTTGCTTCCCTGAGACCACCACAGGAAGAAGCTCAGGTTAGCCTACTAGAGGATGAGAAGTCACATGGAGTAGCAGCAGGATTTCTCAGGTGGTAGCCAACACGAACTTCCAGATGCAAGAGTGAAACCATTTTGGACCATCCAGCCTCAACTGAGCTACAAGATAGTTGCAGTCATAAGAATGACCCCAAGTGAAACCAACAGATGAACCACCCAGCTGAGCCCAGCCTAAACTGCTGAACCACAGAATCATGAGCACATAAAATGGTTGACATTTTAAACTGGTTTAGGGATGGTTTGTTATTTACAAAAGATAACTGATGTGCGAAGTCTTTAACAGGCAGTTCTCTGGGTGGCTGCTTGGCTCACAGTAAAGTCCCATTCTCTCAGCATTGTCCCCTGAGTCACAGGTGTGAGCTCCCAGCAGCACCGCTCCCGGGGCCACAGCTGCTTGGTCAAGGTGACCCCTGTCTGAGGCTGGACCAATCCTACTTCTCTCATATCATGGCAGTGCTCTAAGTGGCTGAACTAATAACTGTCATTGCTGAGGCCTGCAGGGTTGCCCAGGTTCTGCTCTTCTCAAGGCCTCATTGTTCTCCAGTTTCTCAGCTCTGATGAGCTTCCTTGGAATCTTTAAGACCAATTACATTTCTCCTCAAGACAGCTAGAGTAAGTTTCTGTTACTGGTACCCCCGAGAGTCTTAATAAATAAAAGTCCCCTTCAGCCCTGACTGGTGTGGCTCAGTTGATTGGGCATCATCCCATAAAGCAAAAGGTCACCAATTTGATTCCCATTCAGGGCACAGGCCTACGTTGTGGGTTTGGTCTCCAGTTGGGGTGCATGCTCTCTTTCTCCTTCCCTTCCCTATTCTCTAAAAATAAATAAAATCTTTTTTTTAAAAAGTTCCCTTCAAAGAGTTTGACCTTCCAGACGAGGAAAGGGTAGTTGGTATGTTTAAAAGCTTCTTCTGCACAGAGCACCATGCTGACCTCTACAGAGGAAGAAAGAGTGGAGAGAAAGCACCAACCTTACCCTGGGGGAATCTCCAGTGCAAGACACCTCCTGGCTCGATATTCTGCCTGCTCTTTTCCTTGATTTGCAGACCTAGCAACTAAGGAGAGCTCTGCCAAGTCAGTAAGACTTTGAATTATTTCTAATTAACTTGAATTTTAAGACCATGTGTCATCTCCGCCTCTGCCTGGAAAACCCACAAACCAATCTGATTCATTACTTGCCTAAGGCCATTTAGATCCTTGAAAGACACACTGAAAGCCACTTCTCCTAAGTAGCCCACAGTCCGAAAGGGACCTAATGCTTTTCCTTGTGATTCATCTAACTGATCTTGGCTTTTATTTTTACTTTTACTAGAGAGGGGAGGATTTAGAAGAGGCCTAACAGTGAACTTCTTTGATAGAAGGATTCTGAGGCCCTGACAGAAATTTCATGGAAAGGCAGAGAGAAACAGGCAGGGGGAAGGAGACGCCTATGCCAGGCACAGCACATTTACATGCAGGACCCCAACAGCCCTGTGAAGTGGGCATCGGACTCCTCATTTCATGAATGAGGAAACGGAGGCCTGGAGAGGTGGAGAGGGATGTCCAAGGTCACAAGTGTCTAAGCCCAGGCTTGTTGTCACCCGAGCTCCTGCCTTTTGCATTATCTGGCTGCTTTTCTGAGAAGAAAGTGGTGAAAACTGAGTTGGGGTTGAGGGTGAATCACATCATGTTATCAATAGTCATTAGAAGTGATAACCCCACAGTCCTCTCCAGCCTCCATGATGAATCTATTCTAGTAATCTCCAAAGAGCATATTTACTTTAAGGCTGTCACTGTGATATCAATAAGTAGATATCAATACCTGTTCCACAAAAAGAGGGACTCCCTCGGTAAATAAGATTTGAACTAGTTCCTTTACAGCAGGACACCTCAGAATCTTATTATATTTAAAGTGCCCACATGAATCTATAAGGGAAAGACAGAGTGTGATACTAGTTGGGGCACACCACAGGCTGCCCTAACAAAGTGACTCTAACATTCAGTGGCTCAAAAAGAAGTTCATTTCTCTTCCATGTACCAATATAGACATAAGTGGTCCAAGCTGGCCAAGTGGCTCTTCCATTGCCAACACATGGCTTCCAAGATGGCATCAGTGGTTAGCATTGCTCAGACAAGGGGAACCAAATATAGAACCCAGGGCAAGATGCTTTCTGTTTAGGGAGATGACATGGAAGCTACAGATATCACTTGAGCTTACATCCAACTGACCTGAATTCAGCCACATGGGTACAACCAATTACAAGGGACGCTGAGAGATATAATCTCTAGTTAGGTGCCCTAGTGTCAGGTCAAAACTCAGAGGGTTCAGTCACCACAATGCAGAAAAGGAGAACAAACACCAAAGGGATATTAGCAGTTTTGATAGTTCCCAAATTAATTTACCCATGAAACTTTTTTTTAATGCAATAGTTTTCAGGACTAGTATTTCATTAAAGACTGTATTAATCAGAATAGGATAGTTAATGAAGCAATAACAAACAATCCCAAGACCCAGAGGCTTAAAACAATGTAAATTTTATTCTCCCTTATACTACCTCTCCATAGCTGGGGGGAGCTGTGGAGAGTGGGTCTGCTCTTCTCTCTAGAAGGAGGCTGACGGAGAAGCTGTCATTGAGAACAATGCTGATTTCCAGGGCAGAGGGGAGAAGAGTGTGGGTGGATTACGTACCACCCCATGTAGTTTCTAGGAAATCTAAGTAGAGCTTGATAGCATTCCATAGACTTCCTCACAAGCGCCTCCCACAACCCAGGCCTTTGCCCCCAGAACTGAGGCAGCTTAGACATCCCGCTGGTTCTTCCACAGTGTTCCTGCCTCTGTTGATAAGAAAGGGGCCTCCGTTCATCTCCTTTGCCCTGACCTTCCACCACCATGTTGTACGAGTACCAAATACAAGCTTCAGATGACTATACAATGGGCAAAAATGTCTCCAGTTCCTGCTCTCCCTGTATCTATGCTCACATGATCAAGAGGTAGAGTCTGTTTCTCCAGCCCTTGAACCTGAGCTGGGTTTATGACGTGCTTTGACCTACAGAGTGGTCAGAAGAGACATTGTGCCAATTGTAAGTTTCAGGAGGCCTTGTACACATCCACTCTCTTTCCCATGGAAGGCCACCATTATCATGTGATCCCTCTATGATTACTGTGTGATCAAGTATGCGTTCGTCTGCTGCAGGATGATGAATAACAGGGAGCAGAAATGAACCGTCCCAGCTGAGGTCACCCCAGATCAGCCAGACCCAGCCAACCAGGCAGCTGACTGCAGATCCATAGATGCGTCCAATTCAGTCAAGCCCAGGTTGATGACCCATACCTCTAAAAAACTGGTTATTGTCTTACACCACTAAGCTTTAGGTGTCGTGGTACATGCAAAAGCTAAGTGGCATAGTTATTTTGAGCAGAAAAGATATTTATTAAAAGGTTGTATCCCCTAAAAAGCCAGGGCACTGTGAGGCTTTGAGGGTCTACCGAAAATCACATCACAGAACCAGCCTGGCCCAGAACCACTGTACCTGCTGTTATGGACCCCAACACCATGACCTCAGGCCCTGGTGGCTGCCACTGGGACCTCTGCTCTCAGGAAACTGGATAGAGCTATTGCTGCTGCCACCTGCCCCCAGAATTAGGTCACATTACAGGCAAGATCGTCTACAAAACAAATAACAGACACAAAGGCAAGGGCACTGGGCCAACAAAGAAGGAGGCCTGAAGCCAGGGCCCAGGAAGCCCCCAGTGTTGCTAGTCTTTAACCCTTTAGTAGCTGAATGGGAGAGGTTTAGCACAAGAATCCTAAGGCAGGAGGCAGGTCACTTGGGCAACACAATTTTACCAACCTTTACAGAGCATTTCAGTATTTTAACAACTAGTAATATAATACCAGTGCATACCACTATGAATTTAGTCACTGATAAGGAGACTAGAATTGCATGCTTGGCTTAGATTAATCAAGAGCCATCCCCACCTTAGTGAACTAGGGTTATGGACACTTTTTCTGAGCACATGGCCACTCAGTGAATGAGCAAAAAAATAAAATCAGAACTCTGCCAGTAAGGAAGATGGTGATAAGGGAAGATGAATTAGCATAAACAATCAATAGTATCTGCTGTCTGTTCCCAGAATTAGGTCACATACCCCTCAACCCACTCTCCAATGATAAGGTAGGGTGGGGGACACAGGAAAGGGTGCCTCAAGGCCCAAGTGGTTTATCATTAGTGTGCCTTGCAACATAACGAAGGTCACAGAGGCCCAGGGTCACTACTGTTCCAGTCCACCTGCATCAGGTGTTTCCCAGGACAAGACCAATTAATCCCAGATGTGCGTGATATTACTTAAGAGGAGCTAGAAAGGGCCAGAGAGATTGAGGTGTGGCCCAAGGTCACACTGTTAATTCATTCATCCCTTTACTTCAATTAGCACACATTCATATGTCACTTCAGTTTTACAATCCTGTGACGTGGTTCTTGTTCCACAGGTGAACATATAATCATAATATACACTAATAATAATAATAATCACATCCTTTACCAAGTGTCTGTCATCTGTCCAGCACAGTTCACAGTTCAAGGTACTTCATATGTATCAATCTATTTAGTCTTTACTGCAGTCACAGGAAAGAGATACCACCATCATTCCCATTTTACAGATGAACAAACTGAGCCACAAAGATGTTAAGTAACTTGTCAAGGTCACACAGCTACTAAGTGGCAGGACCAGGACATCTTGGGCAGTCAGATTCTACTGCATGTCCTCTGTCATACTCTGTATTATCTGGTATCCATCTCAAATGTGTGGTCTGACTGCATTGCAGTCCAACTTCATCCACTCCAAAGCCGGCAGATCCCTCCCAGGCCCCTCACTCCAGATGAAATCTCCCATTCAGCTGACACATGTCTCATGGAAAACGGACAGATGAGGAGACTAAAAAGGCCACAGCTATGTTGCGCCTGGGTTGAACCACTGTTCAAGAGGTTAATTTGGGGGTTATTGTGCCAGGGTGAGTGGAATGCTATGGGTGAGAAAGACCTGGGACATGGTGCTTTATGTCACTGTACCTGAGTTTTCATAGCAACAAAACTGAGAATCTGGGCCAAACTGTGGGTAAGGTCCTGTCTAGGATTGGGGAATCGAATTCACCCAGCGATTTCAATTCAAAAAGCTAACTGAAGTCAAGACTATCAAGGCAGCCACGAAACAGGAAAGGATCAAATGAACCAAAAACAGCCGTAGCATCCTTTCTCTCCCCTTTTCCTTTGGTAATTTGTCTCCATGCTGCTCATATGTAAAAATCGGGCATAAGATTTCAGGACAAGCTGAGGAAAAACAAGAAATAAGAAAGGTTATTTCTCGTTTGTCTTTACAGATGTTCTCTACAATCAAAGCATTTCTGAATCCTCCACACCACAAAAATTTTTGTAAAAGGGCTTGTGTCTGCATTTTTTTCCCTTAGAGGGAATGTTGACTTTCAAGTCCTCTTCATCTTGACACTTTCACTTCCTTTGTTACAAGGTGAAGTAGCCACCAGACTTGGTGCAAGAGACTCTTTGTACAGCGTCTCAGGACACTTGAACCTCCAAGAAGAGCCCGTATCAAGAGTTTGTCTTCAAGATGATTGGACTGCTCTGTCCAGCGTTGTGGAGGTGAGTGAGCCCTCTAATGCATTCTCTATGTCACAGTGCCCATAAAAATATGTACTCTGCTTTAGTTCATGACTTATGAATAAGTAAGTTGCTTCTTGCCTCTGCCACTTCATGGTGTAATGAACTAACCATCTCCTCTGCCATCTGAACGTCTGCCTGAGAGTGTTATGGTCACATGGCCTCCTCTCTGCCGAGGCCTCCGCTTACACAGCGGGAGCCCGAGGCGGACTTCCAAGGAGGAGGCTTCTATTCCACTCACAAGATGCTCTCCCTTCCTTAGGGCTGCCAACACTGCTTTTCCAGGGGACTCTCACATCTACTAATGTTTTTCTAACTCCATCCTTTCTTTCACTGACCCTTGCAGAGAAACACAAGGAATGTTCTAGAATCAAAGTCATCTCTATTCCTTTTAGGTATTTTACATTTTAGATGTCTCCTCTGTAATAAGCTCCTCCCCCAAAATACACCTGCTCTAAGGTTATACTAATCAAGTTAGTTGTTTATTTGGAGGAGCCTGCTTGTTCTCAGCTGGGTTCTGAAGGTGATGCAGAGGGCCTACCACATGCTTCTATCCTCACAATCGCAATCTAATTGGGGGACAGTAGCATTCATTCAGTGCACAATTATTGAGTGCCTACTGTATACTGGGTATTTGGGAAACCATGCAAGCGGTTTCCAAGCTCTGAGCTCTGGCCCCCCAGGGCAGGGGTTGAGGGAAGGAGTTATGACAAAGGGTCACAAATCCACATATACCACAAGCATTGTCTGCAAATTTTCATTCTCTTCTTATTTGCACTTTCATTTGACAAATATTTACTGAGTGTTCATAAACACGGCTGGTGGGAAAATGTCTCAGTCATGTCTGTGTATTTTCCCAGAGCATTTGGATGCAGTTGTGATTGATTAAATAGGAGTCCATTTAAATGTTTTACTGTTTGTAATGTCCTTTGGTCATGGAGAATTTTCTCAGTCACTGGATGCCAGAAGTTCATTATCATTGTGGAAGTGCACAAACAGATTAACATTAAAAAAATGTGCTCTTACACTGGAAAATGTGGGGACTTCCATAACAAAAGGCTAATGCAGGGTCCATAACAATACCAGAAGGGGTGAGGTTCTGTAGGAGAGCAGCCAAGAAGTCTCCAGGTGAAAAACCACGTGAGAGGAAGCACCGATATTGTATTTAACCAGCCTTAGCTATGGTAGGTAAGTACTCTAAATAAAGCACATAAATTCTTTCTTTTAAAATAATTTAATGCCGAATGAAATACTTTTATAGCTATATATTATATATGATAAATAATAAATAAATCCAGGACATCCAAATCTTAGCCTTACTGAACAATCCTAATTACTTAGCTTCATTTATATAGTTTAGGTTTTACAAAAGCAAAATAGACTATATAATCCTCTGTGGTTATGGTTCTTCCTACTTTTCCATCATTTGATTGAACATCCAGAACTATGAGGTGTGGACAGGACAGGAATCACTGTCCCCATTTCACAGACAATGTTCGTTTGCTTAAAAATAGGCAATGAGCCCTAGCTGGTGTGGCTCAGTTGGTTGGTGCGTCGTCCCAGAAACCAAAAGATCACAGGTTTGATTCCTGGTCAGGGCACATGCCTGGGTTGAGGGTTTGGTCTCTGGTGGAGATGCATGCGAAAGGCAGCTGATCAGTGTATCTCTCCCTCTCTCTCTACCTCCCTTCCCCTTTCTGTAAAATCAATAAGCATGTCTTTGAATAAAGATTTTAAAATATAATAATTTTCTTTAAAGAATAGACAATGAATTATACAGATACAAAATGGACAAGGGTTAATTAGGTCAAGTGGTCAGGAAATGGATTATGAATAACTATAAAATGATCCTGGGACATATAATCTGGAATCTGGGAAGGAAGAAGTAAGCTAGAATCCCATTCTACTGCCGGCCATCGTTTGAGTTCTGACTAAGAACATCAGGCTCACTTTTTAAATGCCAATCTTTTAAAATCAAAGTACAGACATGTTAGGAGGACCCAGGGGAAAAGCAACAAAAAATATTTTTGAAAGACTGGAAAAAAATTTTTTTTTAAAGTTCACAAAGTAGAAAAAAAGCACAAGAAGAAAATTTAAGGGCAACTGAGTGAGGTTCAAGTTGGCTGAATGGGATTCAACACATTTCTGTAATTTCTGTTAACTGTACTTTCACAGAACAATAATTCACGTGGCCTAAAAAATCCTGAAGATTAAACTATACTGAATTTTATTTGGGGTGATGCATATTTCAGTGAAAGGCAGCACTATCAAGAGAAGAGGCTTGGGTGTGATTTTGCCTTCAGCATACATTAGCCATTGGACAACTACTTAATACTTAATCTCTCTGAATTTTGATTTATTCTATTTCTAAACTGAGTATGATAATACTTTCCTTGCACCATTGTTTCAGGAATTCAAGACATCGTATGCAACAACCTGCTAAGGTACCCAGGCCATAGCGGAAACGCAAACAGGGGGAGCTGATGAGTTGGCTGGTGGGGGGCGGGAGGGGGGTAAATTAATATGTGATCTTGTGGTCTGAGCACTAGACTTTGAGTGAAAAGACCTGGGTTTGGGTCCTGACACTTCTACTAATATAGCAACTGTGGAATAAGATATTTGTTGAAGGTATTTAAATTTATCCATCCTGAATTTCTTCACATGTAAGATTGAGTATAACTTCCATCTTCCAATTTTTAGTTTGAGGTTCAAATGAAATGGTGTACGTTAAATAATTCTGAAATATAGAGTCATAAAAAAATAGACTATCATTGCTACTAAGTCTCTGAAAACTAATGAACTAGGTTAAAACAGACATGTCTCTGTATGTATATAGAAGTATCACTAATAGGAATGCAGAGTAAAATTCTATTAATATTTTTCAGAAGTCCTAATAACAATGACAACAACAAAAAACCCTCAAGTTACAAGAAATTTTTAGTTACCTAGGGGGAATTTCTCAATTTTAGGGACGAGGAAGCATTTGAAAAGGTTCACAAAGGTTCGCCTGTCCTCCCGTGGGGCGACATCAGCAAAGATGGACAGTCATCTGTCCCAAGCAGTTTATGAGACAATCAGAGCCCTAAAGCTCGGTGGCGACCAGAAATAGTTTAGCCCTCCCCCCTTGTTTGACAGAAGAGGAAACTGAGGCCCAGAGAAGTGACGTTACTTAATCACAAGGATACCAATGCCAGGGGCCTGAGTGGCAAGCCTGCCACCTGCCAGTGCCTCAGCTTCTGCTCAGTGTTTTCCACGACTACACTGTTACTTCTGCTGAAATGCATACCCCACTGGCTTTAAACTCTCTGCATCTGGCAAGTGGGAAAGACTGGAGAGCAAATCCAAAGCTGTCGGCTAAGCTACAGGATAAAATCGCCCTAGAATGTTTCAGCACAAGGCTGGAGGGGAGTGAGGGGCTGGAAATCAACATCTTGAAGTTCCTCTCGTCCTTATGCATTTATGATATCATCCGGGAAACATTTAAATAACATAGATGGAACTAAATGTCTTGCCAGGTGGTAGCCTGTGATGTATGCAGACGGCCCCTGACTCACAAAGACTACAGAGGTCCCACACATACAAACAGCTGCCGTCGTCCGCCAGGCCCCCACCACCTTGCAGCTGCCATGGGCTGTGTGAAAAAAATTAAAAGAGAAAGAAAGGGGATAGAAAAAAAAAACTTGGACCACTTGCAGATTTGGCACATTCAGAGGCAGAGGAGAGAAAGAAGCTGTGGAAGCAGGCACGGCTTAAGGGAATGGACTCTGAGGATGCATTTCAGCCCCAGGTGATCTGGCGCAGTGCCCTGAAAAATCCCCTCCTGGGAATGACTGTGCTCTCTTGTCTGTGCTGCCAGAAATTTTTATCAATATAGTATTTTGCCTCAAAGCCTTTTTTTGAAGGCAGGGAATAAATAATGGCTAATTTACCATTAGAAATCTTTTAATAGCAATTAATAATAAGAGTAACTGCTTCATGGCGTTGTTGTGAAGACAAAATGAATCAATGAATAAAAAGTCCTTAGAACTGTGCCCAATATGTGATGTAACACTGATAAGTACTATAAAACTATTAGCTCTCTTCATAACTCCGATTATTCCCATTTCACAGATGAGAGAACTGAGACTCACAGAAGTTAATTTGTTTAGGCCACAAAACTTAGTGTTTGAACTGGGATTCAAATTGAGATCTGTCTCCAAATCTTATAACCTTAACTTCTGTGCTATAAATAGTCATATGCTTGGCATGGTGGTGGGGAGAGGGGGTAAAGGTGAAGGGATATTAGGGCAACCATTCACACATTAGCAAGAATTAACTCAATCAGATTCTTTTCCTACTGAGAAGCAACTGAGTTCAGTTGCACCCAGGAAATTAGAATTTTGACTAGTGAGGAAGGCCAATAGGTTGTTCAGGGTTAAGAGCAGGGAAGGCCTGTGCAAGGGTCCACTCCTGGATGTTAAGTAGGAAGCCTGGAGACAAAGTTACCCATGGATGAAAGATGTAGGACAAAAAGGCAGTTTAAGGGAGTCAAAGATGAACTCTGACCCATGTGAAATTTCATCCATGTCTAGCCCTACACCCATGACTCAAAATAACGTATTGGTAGATGAGAAAGGTTAAATAAACTTGTTCTGGGCTGGCTGGCAACATTACACTTCTACTTTCATTTGTAATGCATTCTTTGGGGAAATGTGTGCTGAGTTCCAAACAAATGACTTGTAATTTCATGCAACGAATGTATACTTTGTGCCTCCACGGACTGGGCACTGTGCTAGGTGCTGGGAATACCAAAATAAATATATGGCGAAGTCCCTGCGCTTGAGCAGCCTGGAGCCCTGGGGGGAGAGATGTGTAAGCAATGGAGAGACAACGGGCTGAGTGTAATAGGAGAGGTATGTGCGAAGCGCCTTGGAGTACAGAGGAAGAGGATGGGGAAATTGCTTTTCAATCAACATTTGGATCCAACCCTTGTGCAAGTTGGGAACTGCACGCGATTTGTTAGAAGTTACAGGAAGAGCGCACCCACCATTTAGTACTGAGTGAACTCATTCTTCAGCAGCCTGTTGTCTGCTTTTTTCCTGGCAAGTGGTGGTATCAATACCTACTCTTTTTTCTAAGAGGTTAAAGAGAGAGGTGATTGCAGGGACTCTGAACTCAAGGCTGTTCTGATCTGAATCTGACTTTCACTTACTAGCAAGATGACCTTTTCTTTACCTCTATCCGTCTCAGTTTCTTTATCTGTAAAGTGGGGCCAATGAAAATACCTTCTCTACAGAGTTCCTGGGAGGAGAGTGCACTAATACTTGCAAAGTCCGGTGCCCAAAATGGAGAAAATGTCTCACTCAAACCTGACGGTAGACAGGAATCCCTGGCTTCAAATAACTCCATGAGGTAGAACGGTGTCTCTGAAAGACAGTTCTAAGTGATACACAGAGGAGCATCTAAAAATTTTAATAGCATATACTTATTTTCATATACCAGGGAGGAAAATACATAGAGGACATCAAACCCTAGATTTTAAAGATATTATTCCTTGGGATGAATAAAAAACTTAGAAAGTAAATTAACTTAGAGAAAACTAGTTAGTAAATAATAGATGTTACATCTTCTCTTCCAAAATAAAAGTAACAAGCTGACGAAGATAGCTTAAGGGGAGACTAGAACAGCAGCGGTGTCACTTTAAATTTTTCTTTTCTTTTTCTTTCTTTTATTTTTTTTCCACACTGAACGTGACTTGAAATAGTTTTACTTTTCTCAACTTTAAATATATGTATGAAAAGAGATATTAAAGTGTTCTCTAATAAAAAAAAACAGGGGAGGGTACATTGGTAAGAACATGACAGATTAGGAAAGGCAGCGAGTGATGGTTTCCCTTCACGTGTTTCCCCGCCGCAATGAAATTCTAAACTTTCATCTATGACTGTGTGGGTAAAGACACCATTTTCTAATGCCCGAACTAAAGGGAAAGCACAGCTGAATAGCAGAAAAGAATGTCTTCTGCATGCCCGTGCTTTCTTGGCCCCAATTTCAGTCCTGCTGGAAAAAATTCCCTGAAGCCGATGACAGCTGAGCTCCTCGCCTGGAATTCAGATGATCAGAAAAGGAAAATTATACCCTGAGCTTAGGTTCTGGGGGCACCCAAGCAGCTTGTGATACACACAAGGGGCCCAAGTGTGGGCCTGCCACCTGTTTACACCCACCCCGCGAGCTGGGGGGGTTCAGTTAGAGGGGAGGCAGTGGGATGGAGCCACGAGGAGGGACAGGCCTGTGTCAGCACGAGCCCCGGGTTTCCCCCAAGCTGCAGTATGGTCTCTGGGGCATCAGTCACCTTTGCCCCTTCTTTGGAAAAGAAAAAAAAATCACCTCCAGGAAAGTCCCTCTATTTAACACCATAGGTGGCCTTTAAAGCTCACAGAGGGGTGATGCCCGTGTGAGGATGGCCTGCAGTCAGCACCCCATCTGGGTGCCTCCTGGGCCTGTGGTGTCTCCCCCACTGACGGACTGACATAAAGCAGTGTGTTAAAGGCACAGGACCAGGGGCGCTCTTTGCTAGTGTCCTGAAAGTGTCTGTCGAGCGGAGGTTTGGCTCCTAACAGCCTGTGTGTCTTGGTCTCTCTTATCGCTGCCGTGGAAATGTCCTCCCCTGAGCAGCCCCACCTCCCTCCGCCAGTCTGGGCACCCGAGTCTTCACTCCTCTGCCATGGAGGGGGGAAACAACTCATAACATTGTGGGACCCACCAGGGACAGGAAGGGACAGTGGAAAGAGCATTCACTGAGCCATGGGCAAGGGACTTTCAGGTAAATCCCTTTATTTCAGCCTCAAGAGTAGGACTATCAGGTACAAGGTTAGACACCCAGTTAAATTGGAATTAGGTAAACAATGACTAAAATTTTGGTACAAATGTCTCATGCAATATTTAGGACATACCTACACTACAAAATTATTTTTGTTTGTCTGATATTCCAATTTAACTGGAGGGAGGGCATCAATATTTTTATTTGCTAAACCCAACAACTCTACTCAAGAATAACTCCATGAGGCTGGCATTATTACTCCTATCTTAAAGGTGGACAGGTAAGGCTTAGACAGATTGAGTGACTTGCCTGAAGCCACAGTGCTTGTACATAACAGAGTATAGAGAAAAGATCTTCAACCCAGACCCACTGATTTCAAGACCAATACCGGTTCCACAACACCACACAGGGGATAGGAGCCTTGAAGAAAAAGGATAAATGGAATGCTAATGGAGGAAGCTAAACATTCTCTAAGCATTTTGGTGGGATTTTTAAATGCCTTTTTCAAAATGTAAATAATCACTCAATAAATAGTTGCTGGATGTAGTGGAATTATCACCATGCTTGGTAGCTAAAAGACTCTGCTCCTTTCCTATAAACATTCTTCAGAAAAGACTTGTTCCTCACTCCCAGCTCAAGTGCCCCTTCAACACCATCCTTCAACGCCTGGAGAGAACACTCCACGACCATGTGTATAGGCAGTGCTGGTTGTAGATGAGGTCACGGAACACAGCTCCAAGAGAAGCTTAGAGTCATGTTACATCCTTTTAACACATGGAGGAAACCTGCAGGACTGAAGGAATTAGCTGGCCCAAGGAACAAACCAGACGTCTCTGGGCTCAGCATGAGTAGCCTTGTCACCTTGTTTGAACCAGGCTGCCTCACCAAAACTTGAAAGTACTATCTGCACTTCGGTCCACATTGCGTTAAGGGAGCAGAGAAGGTAGGGGTAGGAAGAAGGAAGGGGTACCCTGCTACAACTCTTTCTTGCCCGAAGATGGGATCAATCAGTAGGCGCAAAGTTCCCTTCAGCCTGCTTTCCTTCTTTAATTTGTGAAGCTCTATGAATCTGCACACAGGAGCCTGGATGGAACACGTGCTGCTCCTAGATGCCCACACATCTCTATGTGCCAAGAAAAATTGCTGTGGCTCTGGGCAGAGGGGAATATCTTAAGTCCCAGCCTTTTCCTCCAGATCCTCACTGGAGAAGTCATGCGAGGATAGAGTAGTGAGCACTGAGACAAAATGGTATCAAAAGGAAATGTGGACCTGAATCTGCCACCACCAGGAAAGTTGGCTGCCTTATAATCATTTTATTTTCTGACAATCAAAGCAAGAAAAGCTCATGGTAGAAAAGTTTGAAAATGCTGCAAAGTATAAAGAAACAATAAAAACTACCTATAACCTCAACACGCAGAGATATAACCTCTCCTAAAATTGTAATGTTATTTTCTAAGGATTTCCGTCCGTAAAGATAATTGCCCTCATACTTCATATGTGACTTTGTAGTCCACTTTTTCTTCACTTACAAATCATCAACACTTCTCTCACGTCATTAAAGACTCTCCAAAGAATCTCTGTGACTTTGATGGATCTTTAACGGATGCATTGGAAATGGCCATCATTTATTTATTCTCCTCTTGCTAAACAGTTAGAGAATGTCCAATATTTTCCCTAACAGAAATAACATAGCAATGAACATTGTCTTCACATACATTTTTGTCAGACCCTTGGCACCTGTTCCCTCATGTCTAGAATCTAATATAAAAGGGCATCTGATGAGACTCAAAGATATGTGTCTTATCTCATTTTCTGCTTCACCAGGCTCTGCAAAAAGCAGATGTCTTCCAGAGGCCTCAACCACTAAACTAGTTGAAGAATCACTAGGGTCAATCATAAAACACGGTCCCTTGTCCAGCCCCCCTTAGACTCAGGCCATGGTTTACGAGGGAGAGAGACAGAGATAAAACGCCAGAAACAGTTTTCAGAGAAACCACCACGCAGTGTAATTCCGCCGGGAACATGACGATAAAAGTCCTCAGAACCATGCCGCTTGGTAGTTTTACAGAACCATGGCTTGCTGATTTAGTTAATGATACTGTTGCGTTCCAAATTTCCTCTAAAAGGCAGTCTCAAGTGTTCTCAGTTTGGACAGGGCTGGCTTAAAAATAAACAAATAAGTTATATAAGTCCAAATTTTGGAGGCTCAGGTTTTGGAAGCCAAGGCTCCAACGCAGGATTAAAGGGGCCGCCTCCCTTCTTGTGGTCGGGCCTCACGTGCGGCCTGCAGGGTGGAGCCACAGGGAGTATTCCAGTTGTCCCCAAAACCCACCCTCTAATTTGAGCGCCAACACCCACCCAGAACGCATGCGCCTACAGCACCTAGGACACACTCAGGATGCTTAGGAGACAATGAAGAGAAACAAAAAAGGAGGCGCCACCACTGGGGGATGATGACAGACTTCTTTTTCTGCGCTCTCTTCCAACGTCAGAGACAGGCTTAATGCTATTATCCACGAGCTGCCATCTTCTGTTTGAGAGCCAGCTGCATTTCGGTGGGAAGTAAAGTGATTACTCTGTGTTGCCTCTTGAGAGCGTTTACGGCTCCTCCAGGCAGAAAGATGTCAGATTCCCCAGTTACTGGTGTGGATGGAGCCCCACTGCGAGTCCAGCTGTGGGAGCCACTGCAAGGTACAGAAGAAGCCCAGCGCTCTGGTAGGGCCCCGAATCCTTCACGCACCCCTAGAGGCACAGGACTGAGTGAAATGTCACAAATGAGTCCACTCGTTCAAGTATTTATGTAACGTAGTGATTAAGAATTTAGTAAGTGGAAGGTGCTGAGAGGCTAAGGGTTAAAAGATAAAAGGACAACAGGCCCTGTCCTCAAATTGCTTCTTCTAGCTGAGGAGAATAGATGTCTTCACAATAGGCAGAAAATGCTACCTGACTATTACAAACGGCGGTGTCAGATCAGCATCTACGTGGGCCAGGAATGCAGTGTGGAAGTACTGCTCCGTTCTGGCCAGTAACCGGCTTCTTGGAACACAAGCCCAATGTGGCTACAGCTTCAGATTTTCCAAAGCAGGAGAATGTGAGTTTTGGGTAAAATATCCTGATTGGTTTTTTATAAGTTAGCTGCATCTTTTTAACACTACGTAAAATAAACAAAACACACTCATAGGCTGGGTCAGGACAAGCCACCGCTGAGAACTTCGGACGCAGGCTGTATTTGTTAATATGGACAGATATCTACCCTTAAGAAAAAAGCACTTTATACAAGCAATGTGTTTCATATGATCACATTTTTAATCAAAACCATGCATTTACACATGGGAAAAAGATGAAAGGAGATACAGCAAAATGTTAACAGTCAATATCCCAGATGGCGGGATTAGAAATGATTTTTCCCTGTTTGTTTTCCTGTGTTTAATGAAATTTTTGCAATGAGCATGCATTATTTCAATAATCAGAATTTTCAACAAAATAAAAGTTTCTATGAAAAGACCCAAGTGCTTTTTAGATTAGGATAAAATGTTATGAAAGCTTTAAGATATAAGAAAAATAATTAAATGAGAATTAAAATTTTTGAAAAATATTAAGAATAATTATGTTTGAGTAATTAGCAAATAAACTGTGTACCTTGAACAGTGACAGCGCCAGGGGAAGAGGAACCCTCACAATGAGATTGCAGGCATTATCCTACTTATGCTTCCCAATGTTTCCGTAATGGTTCTACTGTTGTTCTTACGCACAGGGGAGAACGGGAGGCTTTGAGAGGTTAAGTAACTTGCTCAAGGTCACACAGCTCATAAGTAGCAGAGCTAGAATTCTAAACCCAGGGCATCTTCCTCCAGAGGCTGTATGTTCTCTTAACCTTTTGTCAGAGATTACTGGAAGTAAAATGACCCTGGCTGGTTTGGCTCAGTGGATTGAGCGTCGGCCTGCGAGCTAAGTGTCGCTGGTTCGATCTTCCAGTCAGGGCACATCAGAGAAGGAAAACTCTGACTCCAAAAAACCTCCGCTGCCTTGCGGCATACCTCTTCAGGGGAAAGGCTAAGGGAGTAAACCCCGACAGAAAATCCGGAGCCGGAGTCCCTAAGGCGGTTCGACGTTGTAGTCAACACCGGCAACTCCTGCGGCGCACCTGAAGCCAAGCTGTATTGACTCCGTCTTTCCCTTGGACCCTTCAGCTGCGAAGAGAGGGGGGGTCTGCTGCATGGGCAACAGCAGACCCTCCATATCACCCTGCCCAGGCTCTGTAGCTTCAGCTTCACTGGAGAGGACACTCCAGCGTCATCACAAGATGTCGATTCAACACGGGAGGAGACAGATACCGTGTCACTCCCGAGTCGGACTGCACAGCCATTCTCGGCGGTGCAGATAGACTCTTAAGAAGCTACACCATCGTCTCTCGAGACGGACGGCTGCCGAACTGGAAGTAAAGTGAATGAGGAAGGTCAGGGAGAGGGTGGTTTTTGATCTGGGACTTGATTCCATAATAGTTCAACCCCTAAAGATAGGAAGAAAATAATATCACCAAAGGAAGAAAGATGATACTGAAGGTGTAAGAAGTTCTGATGAAGTGAGGTAAGTGGATCGGGGACAGTCACAAGAATCCTAAGTACTAAATGCCGTGCAGAGGAATTAGGGCCTCTTCTAAGGTCAGTGGGAACCATGGACGCTTCCAGTAGCGGAATGAGATCCCTGCCATGGGGTATGTATTAGGGCTGGGGCTGCCGGAACAACGTCCCACAGACCGGATGTCGTGAATAGCAGACACGTATTTTCTCACAGTTCTAAAGGCTACAAGTCCAGGATCAAGGCATTGGCAGGTTTGGTTCCTCCTGAGGCCTTTCTTGATTTGCAAATGGCCTCCTTCTCACTGTGTCCTCACATTACCTTTTCTCTGGTGTCTTGCCTTCCTCTTCTAATGAAGACACCAGTTTGATTAGATTAGAAGCTACCTAATGGTCTCGTTTGGACTTAATTTCCTCCTTAAGGGCCCTGTCTTTAAACATAGTCACATTCTGAGGTACTGGAGGTTAGGACTTCAACATATAAATTTGCGGGGGACACAATTCAGACCATAACACGCGGTGATGCAGAAAGAGCCTTGGACTTGGAGAGTCAGAAGCCCTCAGTTTGAAGGCTGCCACTGAGGCTTATTAGGTGTGGAACCTGAAACAAGACATTTAAGCACTTTTCCCTCATTTATTTAAAAAAAAAAAAAAGCGAGAATGTATACACGGCAGGGCTGTGGTAAAGCTCTGTGGAAGTACTCTGTCAGCTATAGGGCCCAATCCTGTAGTCAGATTCGGCATTCTGTCAAGTCAGGCCTAAAGCTCTGCACAAATAAGGCCTCAGGAAGCCTCTTAAGGAATAAATGAGCGCTCCTGTGCTGACGAGGGCAGGTAGGCAGAGAGCTCAGCACCAATGGAACCCAAAGTGACTGCATAAAAATGCATTTGTTCAACCCCTTCTTTAAAAAAGACTTCACCAAACGTTCCTCATGCATTTTTGAACTAGCTTTCAAAATGAGTTCAAAATACTTAATGCGGTTTTGTTGTTTTACACCCATTTAAAACATTGTAGGGCTCCTTGACTCCTTCAACAAAAATACACTTACATTTAAGTTTTAATCTATAGCTGTTAATTCAGAGTTATAAACATGTGCTGAGTATCTATAATGTGGAACATGGTTTCCCAGATCTTATTTAATCCTCAAAACCACTCTGGTCTGGAAACCGGCTCAGCACAACCACATAAATCTGACCATTCTTCAGAGTGCAGGCCACGATGTGGATTTGAACTCAAATTTTCTGATGTGATTGTTTAGTCCATCTGGGCTGCAATAACAGAACACCATAAATTGGGTAGCTCATAAAGAACAGAAGTGTATTTCTCATGGGTCTAGAGGCTGGAAGTCCAAGGTCAAGGCATCAGCAGATGTGGTGTCTGGCAAGAGCCTGTTTCCTTCTCTTTTCACTGTTAACCTCACATGGCAGAGGACTAAAGGGGCTCCCTGGGGAGCTCTTTGACAAGGGCACTAATCCCACTCATGAGGGCTCCATCCTCATGGCCTAATCAGCTCCCGAAGTCCCCACCTCCTAATGTCATCAGCTTGAAGGTCAGAACCAATTTAACATGAATTTTTGGGGGACACATTCAGACCATAGCAATGATGTTATCTACTTTCCCTACAAAAATTACCCAACGTGAACAGTAACCATCTCTGCTTAGGAACCCTAAAAGCTTAGTGAAACATGTGTTATTAATTATTGCTAAGATTTCTCTCCTGAATTTCCTGCCATTGCTAAATCCATATGGCAGGTCCAGTATCAGCACAAGGTCCTATCCGAAGAGGCATAGTCCATCCAAATAGCCACAGGAGATTAAACAAAAAGACAAACAAGCAAACAAACAAATACATATATAAAAAATTCTCTGATTTGCATCTTTCAAGACAAAATTTAAAAGGATCCAATTCAACATTTCCCAGCAACACCAAGAACTCCTAAATTCTCCCATACCCAATGCAGCTACTTCCATATTTCTCTCTCTACCCTTACGCCACAAAGACTATCCTCTCTCTCCCTCTTCTCCTCCATATCCTAACTTTTTCTTATTTAATTCCTTTTTAAAGGACAGGAGAAGGTCAGGGCACGGGGTCATACTAATAACGTCAGCCCCATCACATACAGATATGTCTCTCCAGTGCCAGTAATAGCACCTGACACAGACATGGCTCTTTTCAAACCAAAGCTTGTTTTTCACTTCATTCTATCTCCTGATGCTTCCAACAACTCAGACAACCAGAAAGCAATCTTTGGAGGAAAAGAAAATGAGGTTTAGGGAAGTCTTCCTAACAGATTTAAGGCCAGTTAGTGACAGGGCTGGACCTGGCTGATCGCCACATCCATCTTACCAGGTCTCATAGCCTAGGATGCTTTGATCCCTGTAACAGGTTGGAGTGGGGATTGGCTCACAGCTGTAAAGAACCCTGGATAATATTAAGGACATTGAAATGCCCCAGAGTTGTCCATATGTAATTTTAGCTTGCTAAAAAAAATACAGTAATAGATACTAATCTATCTATAAATGCTGAACTCTTTTTCAGATAGGTATGCTCTTTGGGGGAGGATGGAAATTGGTTTTTTTGTTTTTTTTTCAGTGGGGGGGTCAGTGGGGGGGGGCGTTGTATTTTTAAACTGGTTTCCTTTTGCAAGGTGACAAACTTCCTAAGGTATTTTTCACCCTCAAAAGTTCCTGCAGCCTTTTTTGACACCCTCTGCCTGTGTCAAATGGCAAGCCCAAGTCTTTCAGAAAGCAGTAGCAAGAGGTGGCAGAAAAATGGTTCCTCCCCTCAGCTGCACCGTCTGGGTAATTTGTTTTCCTCATTGCTGCAAAGGAAACCCATAAGAGCGTTTTGCCCGCTCCAGACCTCTGAAACTGGAGTTATGAGGTTGTACGGAGGAGGCCAGGAAAAATATTTCCTGGGATGGCGTGACACTTTTGAGGCCTTTTACTAGTGACCTGCAATACTAATTACCCAGCCTCCCTATCTAAAGAAGACATTTATATAATGGTTCATGGCTAGGAAAGCCAGTGTCAATAAACAGGCCATTCAAATTCAATTCTATTGCATCTCAAAACTAGATTCTTTGGATCCTCATAGGTAAATCCAGTCTACTAGAATCCAGGCAAGTGTTGGGTATAGAAAAAGGAGCATGAACTACAAGGCATGTTGTGGGGAAGGGGGTCTGATGGTGGTCCGCCTGGGCACAGAGACTAGAATCATTTCATTCTGCTCCCTTAAAAAAATACCAATATGTAAGAAGTCCTGCTTCCACCATTCATCGGCTGTGTGACCTTTAGCAAGTTACTTAATCTTTCTGTGCCTTAGAATTCTCATCTGTAAAATGGGGATGATAACAGTACCTACCTCACAGAGTTTTTATGAGGCATAAATGAGTTAATATGTGTAAACCACTTATTAGAACAGTGCCTGTTACATAGTGACTGCATATACACTTGGAGAAAATAGTTGTGTTTAATCAATTCAAGTAATCTGAAGGGTGATGTGGGCTGATGACTATGCCCTGCGGTTCTGACGCTTTCCTTCCTGCAGAGTGAGCCTGAGTGGGACACACTGAGGTCAGGGCCGCGCAGCCCTTCAGATACAAACCAAGAGGGCGGCAGTGAGAGGCACTGGTCCCGGCCATTTGCTGTCACAGACCTGCTAATGTCTACTAAGAAACTAAGTCAGCAGACTTCAAAATCTGTCACTCTCCTCCTCCCTAAACACGAATTTTGAGAACTATACCTCTGGCCACATTCTTAATTTACCTAAACTTTAATTTACCATTTCAGATTCAGAGTAAGTAATTGCGAAAGATTCCCTATATATTATACAACTGGACACTGGAAAGAAAAAACAGTTAGATCAGTATTTTAAACAAACTGCATGGACTTATTACCCCACCGATACCCTAACAATCTGCCATCCACCGTCACCCATTTTAAAAGTACGCAAATAAGCATTTCTTTCATCACACTCAGAAATATGTTTTCATCTGGCCGCTGGTCTCTAAATGTAGAAATAAAAAGCTTCCACATTTAAATAGCACAAGTTAGTAACAGTACAAAATTAACCAGAACATGATCAATATATTTCAACTTTTGACTCATAATTATATTGAGAGTAATTTTTAATGTATCTCAATGAGACGGGTGAAGATATTTTCCTGCAACTAGGTCATATGTTCAAGAATGACTTTCACTTACTTTTAGAGGGTGACAACATTTAGAATTATTTCTATTCCTGCTTTTTCTTCATGGATGTGACCACTAAGAACCTTTATTCACATAAATATGTAGATGGAAAGGGAAGGAGTTTTCCCAAAATGCTGACATTAACTTCTTTTAACTCCTACTGAATTATATGCCCAAAACATAATACAATTATTCTTAAACATCTATCATTTTGATTAGGTCTTCCTACAATTTTGTTGAAATAAATAACTGGAAATCATCTAACTTAAGAGAGTATTGGGTTGGCCAAAAAGATCTGTATGATTTTTTCCAAAAAATAAAAGACACATTTTTTATTTTCACCAATAACTTTATCATTTTGGATACTTTGAGTACGTCAGCTATCTCCTGCATGTCTCGATTTGATTGCTATCAATTTCAACTGGTCTACCCGACCATGGAGTATCATCCAGCAAGTAATCTCCAGCACAAAACTTTGCAGATTACTTGGACACATTCAATCAGTCACACCACCTTCTCCATACACTGCACAATTTTTTTTTCCATTTCAGTTGCGTTTTTACTTTTCTTGAAATAATAAAGCATAATATGCAAAAATGTTGCATATTTTCTTCCACCTTCAATATTTAAATGGCTACACAAAAATTCACCAATTTTGATTTTTTTTTTTTAATGCACGCTAATATGACGGCTGTCACAATACAATCAAATGAAATCATCTCAGATGTAAGTGAAAGACAACTAAGCGCTATTAAATAGAGCCATCTTACAGAAAAACCAAATGAACTTTCTGGCCAACCCAATATTTATTATTCGATCATTAATGTCTCATTTTGTGAAGGAGACCAAAAGGCCAAGAACTTGAAGTTACTATTATTTTAGCTGTTATATTGTCACTCAGGGGTACTTTTTAAGTTTGTCTCAGTAGAAGTTGAGCAAATCAAAATATTTATTTTCATACATCTTCTAGAGTAAAACTCCTTTGATGCTTTTACCTTGTTTATAGGCTTTAAATAAAATTTTGTCAAAATCTTGGAGCTTCAGATTTGGCTCATTCAACTGATGAAAAATGTTCCATTATATAATCTAATTGGCAAACCAATCATCCCAAGTTAAATGCATTTCTTGTTATTAAAAGTGTGACTTTATTTTCCAACTAAAGTTAATGTCTTAATATTCATTTTGGAGAATATTATAAAAAACCATTGAGAAATAAATTATGAAATGCATCATATAAAGTAGATTACTAAAAAGCAGCCAAGTTTGCATTGATGTAGATCTGGTATAATTAATTTTACAATCAGTGTAAAAACAAGATATAATGCTGTTTGTTTCTCATTACTTGATTTGCAGTAAGACGGCATACTATTTTGCTAAAATTACATTATTTATGGAACCAGAAATATGATAGAAGGTATGATATTCTTTCCTGAAACTGTATGAATGTGTGTATCTCACTCTGATGTGTGGCTTTGAGAATAATTACATAAAAACTATGTTTAAAAATCAAAATTAATTTCATTAATTTTATCCTCAAACATTTCTATTTACTAGGAAAACAATATGTATCTGTACGCTACTAACACTAATCAGGCTAGTATATATTAAATAACTAAGTATTTATTCATAAGAGGTAGAAAATATATGATTTTATAAAATCAGTTCTAAGCACTTCATGAAACAGCACACACAGTATTTGAAAAACATAACCTAAAATTTTTTTTGCAGGTTTTATCCAATGTATCGTGAAAATCTTGGTAGTCCTAGAAAATATTCCAGTTACAGCTATTAAAAATTGACATTATTTATTAGTCTGGACAGCTCCACAGTTGTCAGGCACTTTCCTTTCTAGATGATGACAAACCCTAGGAATGAGGAATCAGACTTTTCCTAAACACACGAATTCCCCCAATATACCCCCCCACCTCCCCCCCCCCACACACCACAAATGTTGCCAATAATAAATTCAACCACAGGAAAAAAGTGATTACAGGAGACCCATCTATCAGATAATAACAGCCAATACCTAATGAGCACTCACTACGTGCCAGTCACTGTTCCAAGTTACTGACATATACTGGCACGTACTTGGTCCTTACAGCAATTTTGTGAGGTGGGTCAGATTAGCATGCCCGTGACCAGAGGAGGAAATGAATACTCAGAGGCCACGGAACTGGCAGTTGGGGCAGGCAGCGTGCAAACCAGGGTACCTGGCCCAGAGAGGGTCACGTTTCCCTATCACACACATCGTCTCACTGACACAAGTCCACTTCTCATCGCTTCCGCTCCACAACATACACCGTTATTCCATACTAACAACGACTGTGCTTGGCAGAATAATGCCCCCCACACTGCTCCCCCTCAAAGATGTCCACATCCTGACCTCCAGAGCCTGTGAATACACGACAGAGGGCCTTTGCCGATGAGATTAAGTTATGGGTCTTGAGATGGAGAGAATAGCCTGGATTATCCAGGTGGGTGCAATGCCATCACTTGGAAGGGAAAGGGGAAACAGGAGGGTGAGGGTCAGGGAAGGAGATGTGAGAGCACAGTCAGAGGTCAGAGCGATGTGACTGCTGGCTTTGAAAAGGAAGGGCCAGGAGCCAACAAATGCAGGCAGCTTCTGCATGCTGGAAATGTATTCTCCGCTAGAGCGCTCAGAAAGGAACACAGACCTGCCAGCATGGCGACATTAGCTGCATAAGACCCATGTCAGACTTCTGACCTCTCAAACTATAAGATAATAAATCTGTGTTGTTTGAAGCCACTAAGTTTATGGCAAGTTATTACAGCAGCAACAGGAAACTAATACAATTATCAAAGCACTAATAAAAGGCATTGATCAGAGGAGGCTGAGAGCATTCACAAACCATGCTATACAAGCTAATCCTAGCAACATGCTTGCTGCCCAGGTAAAGCCAAGAAATGCATTTGAGCAGCTAAGAAGCAACAAATAGATTCTTGCTTCCGTACTGAAAATGAAGGTGTCTCTTATCTCAGTTTTGGAATAAGTAAAGTTTACCCACCGACTATCATTTTTACTTTTACAAAATTGACTTCGGTGGTTCTTCTTATGAAATTCCCCCCTTCTTTGTTTCAGTGTCAATTTCTTACTTGAAGACTTTTCAAAACATTCCCTTCCTGAACATTTTCCACTGGGTTTGGGCCCTGACTCTGCCATTTAACTTGCTCCAGAGCATTGGCATTTGGGTCTTTGCTAGCATAATAAATCATGTAACGACGACCCTGTGTTCAAAATGCACAGCTTCTCTGCTCTTACACAACTTCTATTTCTGCTGTCAGGTGGCCATCCTGCAGGTCAAGCTCCACACAGCAGCCAGAGGGAGTTTTATAATCCAGGAATCTGACAATGTCATTCCTGTCCTCAAATTCCTTCCCTGATCCCTATTACATTCATAATGAACAACAGACCACTAAGCCTGATATTCAGAGCACCTTGTGCTCTGCCCCTCCCCCACTCATTGCCTCCCAACCTCCCCCACCAAGCTGCTCATTGCTCTAACACAAGGCAGGTTCTCTGGATGTACCCTGCACATTTGCTTCCTTCAACTAGGGACACCCCCCCCCCTTTTCCATTAGACTAATTCTGTCCTCTCCTTGATACACCCAATTGTTCCAGCATCATCTGCAAAGACACAGGTAATAGCACTTAATAGACCCACAGATGTGGGCCCAGAACGTCCATCCTGTTTACCTCTGAGCTATGGTTTCCTATGTCATCTATCTCTAATTTCCTGCCTGGATAATGACCTACCAACCTCTTGTTTTCTGACTTTTTGACCTTGGCATTTCCCACTGGACCATTGACACTATGAGACTCATTTCCATGAACTTGGTATGAATTGCAGGCTCATGTAAGAGATGCTCCCAGAGGTTTCAGCCTCAGCTCATAACCACTCTCCCTCTAGACACACACACACACACACACACACACACACACACACACACACACACACACACACACTTAGCCCAGATGACAAAACACTAAGAAAGACAGATATAATAATAATAAATGATGCCTATTCAGTATATACAGCAAGACAGGCATTGTGTTAAGTATTTTATTTCTTTAATTGAAAAAAAAAAGAACACCTGTAAAGCAGGTACTATTTAGTCCCCACTGACAGATGAGGAAACTAAATTCATTAAGATGAAATAACTTGTCCAGTGCCACACAGCCTTAGTGATGGATCTGCTAGGTCATGTGACTTCGGAGAGCTTGGTCAATCCAGCACTTCCAGTACTTTTTTTTTTCGGATCTTTGTGGATCCCCACCAACCACCACCATACTTCAAAGTGCTTCTGGAGCTACCAAAGTTATCTTTGCATTGATTTCCCTGGATTGTACTTGTCTGGCCCTGTGTGTCACCCTAGGAGACATGAGCTTCTCAGAGTAGGGAACATACCTTTCAAACCTGAGCACACAAAAGCAGCACAAAACAATGTCTTCCTAAATAAGTGACTATTACCAGTGGTCCCAGAACATATCTATTGCCTAGTTGCACATCTTCCAAACCACGCCAGGTGTGCACCTACCAGGGAGCTAAGTACGAAATTTCAGTCTCCTGCTGACCCTCTCAGCTCAGGGTCCTGGTACAACTATGAGTTCGCTTTCTGTCCTGATTGTTAGCTGTCCTATTAGATCACTATTGTAAGTTACTTCCAAATCTCTTCGGAAATAACTACGGGTTTTATTTATAAATGAATGCATGTGTAGGTGACAGTTAAACAAAATCTGAAGAAAGTAAAGGTTTAAAGCTAAAAGGACCCATGGAGTCAGCTGGTTTCCTTCTCCCTTTTGGCAGATGGAAGAACTAAGGTCTATCCTTAACTTGAAAACTGGTTCCTGAATATGTTTTGTGTTTGGCTCACATAGCACTTTTTAAGTTGACTCAATATTTTAAGTTGTGTGCTCATACGAGAGAAAGCGAGTGAGCGAGCAGGGTTCTGCTGGTTCTGGTTCTGTCGAAAGAGTAAACTATTTGGCAGCATCCAGGTATGTACCCAAGAGGAAAATGGTCACAGCAGCATTATTCATAATAGCCCCCAAGTAGAAACAGTTCAAATATCTATCAATGGATGGATAAACAAAATGTAGTTGATTAACAGTGTCTGTCCGAAAAGTATCCAGCCACCAACTGCACCATCATATTTTCCTGAATCTTATCAACATTCTGAAATCTCTTCCTTTTCAAAGGTGATTTTAGTTTTGGAAAAAGCCAGAGGTCTCAAGGCACCAAATCTGGGCTGTAGGGGGGCTGAGTCACCTGGGTGATTTGATGTTTTGCCAAAAAACTCTGCATGACTGATGACGCATGAGTGGGTGTGTTGTCATGATGAAGCTGCCAATCACCTGTTGCCCATAGCTGCGGCCTTCTGAATCACCCGAATACTTCCCATGGAGAAATGTTCAAGCTAACTGCAGAATTTGGTGCAGATTTGCTCTACTTGCTCAGTCATTTTGAATGCAAGGGCCACACAGTACACATGCTCACTCAATGGCGTCTACTGCCCCCACTGACTAGTACAGTGAAGTCATCATTGTTCACACGTGTGCATTCCAGTCCACTCTCCTTGGCTGCCAGGTTACACCAATGTCATACAAACTGTTCTCATTATATTAGCAATGGCTGGACTTTCCCCAGACAGACCTCATATACAGTGGAATATTATTCAGCAATAAAAAAGCAGTACATGCTGCAACGTGGATGAACCTTGAAAACATTGTACTGAGAAAGGAAGTCACAAAAGGCTCAATATTGTACGATTCCATTCATATGAAGTGGCCAGAATAGGCAGATCCATAGACATGGAAAGTAGATTAGTAATTGGGTAGGGCTGAGGGAAAACAGGAATGGGGAGTACCTACTATTGGATATGGGGTTTCTTTTTGCAGTGATGCAAATGTTCTAGAATTGATTGTGACACTGGTTGTACAACCCTGAATATACTAAAAAAAGACAGAATTGTTTAAAACATATATGTGTACACATATACATATATGTGTGTATGCACGGACACAGATATAAATATTTAGTGATAGTGGCTGTGCACACTCCTGCGAATTGCAGTAACTATTGGCTGGCTCTCAGCAGTGGTTGCTGCCTTTAAGTGAAGCATGCTTCCTTCAATTCCCCTCAATCTTCACCACTCCCCTAACCCCAGGGTCAAGTTTCACCCACTTCACTCAACTATGATTTCTGCTTGGCCTGGGTCTTTGAGTTTTTAGCTTTTGGCCAAAATCATCACAGAACCTCAAAGTTGGGAAAGACGTCACCATTCTGACCTCTTCACAAAGCCAGCGACAGGCATCCCATTCATATCCCAGGTGTCCTCTTTTTGAATGTCATCCTCCACTTCCACTCTTTCAGTGAGGGGCATTCATGACATCGGAAGACAACCCATTGTTGTCGCTACTGTCATCACCATTAATATTAATTCATAATAACTCAGAATTCACAAAATGCTTTCAGTGCTTTCCCTGGCTGCATCATCACAGCAAACCTGTGAGTTACTGATTGTTATCCACATATTACAGATAAGAGCCCTGGGAAATTGGGTGGCCTGTGCAAGGTGACACCCCACGAGATTGACCCAGTTGTTCTATTATCCTGTGTGAAGTAGAGCTGGGTGGGGTTGTGGGGAAGCCAGTGGTTGGTTTGTGCTGGAACCGCCTCAGCACTGGGGAAGCAGCATGATGTGCAGAGAGAATCAGGAGAAGCTCTCCCAACTCCCCCACTCACTGGCTGTCACACACGAGTGGTCAGCACCTCAGGGCCTCCTTGCCATCATCTGCAAAATGGACATAAGAATGCAGGCTGGACCCCTGTCACCCCTGCCCCAACCTGGTCTGGATGTGCTCTGCACCCAGCACAGCTGAGGAAGAATCACCCTGTGCCTTGAAATTCAACTCATTTCATGAGCTGAAAGCGATCAGGGGACTGAGCTCCAGATGAGTCATTTGGCTCAAGAGATAATTGTCAGTGGTCCTAGCAACACACACCACCGCCAGTAGCCACTGCATTTGATCTCCCCACCTATGCTCAAACCACAGATTTCCTGGGCCTGCAGCCTCCCAGGAAATGGAAGTCAAACAATAGATGATTCACATTTCCTCTGAAGCAGCAAGAGAGAAACTACCTGCCTCCAAAATCGCCACTAACTTTTCAAGGCCCTGGGCTGATCTGCTCCTTCCACAGCAGCTGGCGGGCATGGTTTCCCTGGGCCCCGAGGCTGCATGTTCCCTAACTGCTTTCTCTCCAACAAGAGAGAAGGAAGAGAAAAGAGAGGAGAGGAGAGTGGAATCAGCATTTACTAAATGCCCATTATGAGCCAGGTTCTGCCTCCATCAGCCACTTCACATATATTATCTCAGGTAATTTCACTGAAAGCAGATATTAGATGCTACCTGCCATACTAGACGTTTACTTTTTCCCCTCACTAAATGATAAGTTCCAGGAGGGCAAAAACTTTGAGTCATTGCTATATCTCCAGTTTCTAGAACTAGGACGTTATATTATAACACATAATAATTATAGGCAACACTTATCTTCTACTATATGCTGTTCTAAGTACTTTCATACATTAACTCAATCAAATAATAATAATAATAATAATAATAATAATAATAATAATACAGACAGTCCTTGACTTACAATGATGGTTCAACTTACAATTTTTCAACTTTATGATGGCACAAAAGCGATATGTACTCAGTAGAAACTGTATTTAAATTTGGTCTTTTCCTGAGCTAGCAATATACAGTACTGTACTCTCTCGTGATGCTGGGCAGAGGCAATAAGATGACTTTTTAAATTTTATTTATTTATTTTAATTGTTCTTCTATTACAGTTGTCCCATTTTTCCCCCATTGCTCTTCCCTGGCAGCAAGATGATTGTGCCCAGCTACAGGCTAAGTGTTCTGAGTACATTTAAAATAGGCTAGGCTAGGCTATAACGTTTGGTAGGTTATACATTTTTTACTTACAATATTTTCAATTTATGATATGGGTTTATTGGAATGCAACCCCATTATAACTCGAGGAGCATCTGTAGTAATAATAAGTAGCACATCTTATGCCACACACTGTTATATTTTCATACATTAACTCAATTATTTTAATAACTCTGTGATGTAAAAATTACTGTCTCCACTTTCCAGATGATGATACTGAGGCATACAGAAAAAATTGGCTTGCCTAATTTCCCTGTAGCTAGAGAGTTGTGGAGTCAGGATTCAAATCCAGGTCACCAGTTTCATAAATTACAATGAAATACATATAACATGAAATTTACTACTGTAACCATTTTTAAGTGTACAGTTCTGTAGCATTAAGTATATTCACATTGTTATGCAGCCATCACCACCATCTGTCTCCAAAACTTTTTCATCTTCCCCAACTAAAATTCTCTGTCCATTAAACATTAATTCCTCATGCCTATAAAATTCTTAACAAGGAGAGATGTGACTAGGGTTACATCTTGGACTGAGAAATCAGCTGTTTGGAATGATTTGGGAAGAACAATAAAGAATTCCCACCCTTGAAATTGTCTCCTCTATGAGCAATCATGGATTCAAACATTCTACCATCAGGGAGTCATTCTTGTGGTTTTTAAAGATCTTGAGGTTTTCATGAGTCCAAAGAGAGGGTTAGGACATCAAGCTGCTGTCAACAAAGTATGTGGAAAGATGCAAGGAGAACTCAAAGGCAAGATGGGAAGGTGAGTGCTGAGCAGGGAATTTGCTTCCTCCCTAGATCGTCTGTGGCTGGGAATGGCCTTCTTTCATTCGTTCACCTGTCAGATACTGAGGAGCGCCATCATGCTGCAGGCACTGCTGAAGCCCTGGACATATGCTGATGAGCACATGGGGACCTTGGAAGAGTAAACCATGTGACCTTCCATGCTATGGGAGGAAAAGATCTCCAACTCTGAGAACACATAGGAGGAGTTCCCAGAAGACAAAACATCTCAGCCAAGACCTGAAGTCTGAGTAGGGGTTAGCTGGAGGAGGGTGGGTGGGGAGAAGCGGGGAGAGGGCAGGAACAGTGTTCCAGGGAAAAGGAAGCAGTACAAGGGTATTGTGACCAACTGCACAGTGGTCACAGCGGTCAATGGGGGTGGGGAGGCACCATATAGGGAGAACAAAGAGAGAGAAGGCTCAAGTGGTGGGCAGAGACCAGATCAGGCAGGACCTTGTAAACCAAATGAAGGAATGTGGACTTTATCCTGACAGCATCTTGTAGCCATAGAAAGATTTTAAGCTGGAATGGAGCATAATCAGATTTGCCTATTAGAAAATGTGTAGGAAGAAAAGGAGGAAGGGACAAAACTGGGAACTAGGAGACTGGATAGGAGTTGATTGTGTATATCAGGCCAGAGATGCGGGTTCTTGGAAGCAGGAGGGGCCACTGCAGAAATGCATATGGTAGACAGGTTTAAGGGTGGTGATGGGAGCAGAATTGACAGGACTCTGTGGTTGCAGAGAGATGGGGAGGGAAAGGAGTCACAAATGATTTCCAGTTTGGATGGCTGAATGGGTGGTGGTTATATTCACCCATTCCCTGAGAGAAAAGCTGCTTTCAGTGGGAAAGTAATCCGTTGCATAGTGGACAAGTTCAAATGAGGCTCCTGTGAAACACCCAAAGGAAGATGTCAATGAGTATGGGGAGAAGGAATCCCAAAATACTACTGGTATTATTTTCTCCTCTTCTGTATGTGGGGGTTAGACAAGGTGAAAAAAAAGGTCTATAAGAGGACAAGTTAACTGGTAAATAACAGGTTTCCACAAATGTAAATATACCTGTATATAAAATATACACACACATATGTCAGATAGGAACACGGGACAGCTTTGCTGGGTGACAATTCTTCCAGGTCACTTGAGTTTGAAGGTCTACAGTGAACTTGCAGGGGAAGAGGAGGTGACCAGCAGAAAATCCCTGGAAATGAGCTTGACAGTTCTGATCTGATACTGTTTCTAAATTTCTTTATCACAGATACTTTGTTTCTACGTCAGCAACCTTGGCACAGACTTGCAGCTTTAAAAAACCTGGCAAGTAGTTTCTGTTAGGGGGTGATGAAAGTGTGCTGGGATCAGATAGTGGTGCTGATTGCACAGCCCTGTGAACATACTGAAAACCACTGAGTGGTACACTTTTAGAGGGTGGGTTTTATGGCATGTGAATTACATCTCAATAAAAAGAATTCTTACACACACACACACAGCCTGAGCAGCACCATCCAGTCGCAGCTGGCTCTTCTCTTTTGTAAATGTTTCTGGCTGGGCCAGTACCCTGTGACATATTCCACTTTCAGTGACTGAGGATTGTACCATTCACCCTCCAGTAACTTTTCCACATCTAATTCTGATCGTTCTTATTTTCCCTTCTGCACTGCAAGGGCAGAGCCTGTAGACCTGGCAGTAGGTACCTTTGCTAGTGAGGAACGTAAATGTTGTGAGGAAAATAGGATTTTGGGTGAACTCCGTGAAGACCTTAGAAATATTGTATATTTTTATTTTTAACATTGTGAACCAAAACTTTAAATTATGAAGATACTGTTGACAATTCACTTAGCTATGTTTAGATGATGTACTTAATGCTTACCGTCCTTATTTAATCATCATATCAACTCCTTGAAATAGGTAGTATTACTATCCCGTGGGGAAATTGGGGCAGAGAAAGGTGATTAACATCACCAAGGTCCACAGCTGATGGCAGAGCCCAGGCCTGAACCCAGGCAATGGGACCCGGTGCGCACTCTACTCTCTCTCCTGCCATAAAATAGGTGACCAGAAACCACTTCAGGTATTCACTTAAACATTGTTTCATCTCAGAAGCCTCCCTGACCCCCTAAGTTTGATGAGGTGCTCCTCCTCTATGACTCTCTAGTGCCTGTATTTCTCCTCTTACATTGTTAATCATAGTAGGTTATAATTGCCCATTTACTCACCTGTACCGATTGTAAGCACGTGAAAGCAGGGATCACACCCACCTTCTTCTCTAATCTGTCCTTAGGGCTTGGCATATGGATCATTTCCCAAAACAAAACTGAATGAATGAATGCATTTCCACGAACCATCCCTTATTCTCAAGAGACTTTTCAGGATCTTTCTACTCTGTACTTTCCAAAAATAGGTTTGGAAATTCATTTTACTTTGTTGTAGATAAATGTGCATAATATAAATCTCCCCTCCCTCAATGGATTCTTTTTCCAAATGTTCGATGCTTTTCTAACTCTGTAACTCAGACTTGTTGACTGGCTTTTGCCTCTGGGGTCTGTCCTCCTGGTTTTAATTGTGGTCCTAAACTTGTGGTGTAATTGAAATGTTGGCAATGGAAAAAGGATGGTGTAACTTTTACTTAACGATGACATAGCTGAGTAGACATTTCTTAATTCTCTCTGGTAATCAAACCTAAAGAGCTTTAGCTCTATTATGATAGCTTTGTGCCAAAAACACGTCATGGAGCTCCCTTCAAAGATGCCTCTATCCCCCTCCCCTAGAGGGCATGGATATAACTCCAAGAACCAGGTGGGCTTTGCCGTCATTTTCCATTATTACTCCCACGGCTTCATTGCAAAAGCCTCCACCCTTCCCTTGCCTTTACCTCTGCCTCCCACTTCCATCCCCAACAGGCGTCACTCACAATTCACACTCTGTGGAAACAAAGGTGCATTGAAGTAAATCTCGATGCAACAGGTATAGACTGTTCTGTGACACCCTGGATTACATATTTTTAAAAGCCACGTTTACTTAATCTTCTGAACCAGATTAAACCTATATCATGCCCTGCACTCAGAAGGACTAAGAGCTGCCAAATCCCAGAAATCTTCCATGGTTTACTGTTGCTCCCTGCATTACACAAGAAACTTAGGGCTTACACAGATCAGAAATTTGAGGAAGGCCTCTGGTCTTTTACCCATTGTTTCAATGATACCCATGAGCTATTGGTTGCAAAACCTCATGGTAATTTTCTCAGTCTTAATCTTACCCAAACTATAAGCAGCATTTGACATGGATGATTTCTTCTTCTCCAAAAACTCTTTCTGTTTCTCTGGCTTGTCTTTCTCTTTCTCAGTGACTTTGCTGGTTCCTTCTCATCTTCTCTAACTCTAAAAAATTGGATACCCTCACCCTATATCTTTAGACCTCTTCTCTACCTTTGTTCTTTGTCTAGATGAGCTCATCTGGCCTCATGGCTATAAATACCTTCGATCTGCATTGATAATTTCCAAAGTCAAGTCCAGCTCCAAATTCTCCTTTCAACTCTTGACCCCTATAGCTGACTGTCTCCTTGACATTTTCACTTAGATGACCAACAGACATCTCAAATTTAACATGTCCAAACCCAATTGCCCTTCCCACCTTCCCAATTTAGCTTTATCCTCATTCTTTCCTGACTCCACGAAGACAGCTTCATTGCACTGTTTGCTCAAGCTAAACACCTAGAGCCAGTCTGACTCCTCCATATATATCTACCCCTCTCTTTCTCTTGCTCTCAATCCCACATTCAATCCATCAGCAAATATGATTGTCTCTTGCTTAGAAATATAATTTTTCACCTCCTACACTGCTACTACCATAGTCCAAGTCACCAGCATACCTTTTTCTGGACTACTGCCATAAAGAGTGTACCTGCTTCACTTCCATCATTATCCTGTAAATCTATTTTTCACACAGCAGCCAAAGTAATTTTTTAGAATCAATATCAGATTATATCGCTTCCATCCTCAAACTTTCCAACTGGTTCTCATCAGTCAGTAAAATCCAAAAACTTTACCATGATCTGCAAGTACTTACACAATATGGGTCTGCCTGCCTGATATACACTTTCCCAGATACTCGTGGGGTTCATTTCCTCACCACATTTATATCTGTATTCAAATACAACCTTCTGGGTGGATCCTTCCCTGACCCCTACCCCTGTCTCTCTCTGTCCCTTTACTAGCTTTATTCTTCTTCACGGCCCTTAGCACAACTTGTCATAAATGTATTTATCTCTGTATTGTCTGTCTCCCTCCTCTAAAATGTAAGCTCAGTGAGAGGTGGACTCTTTCTGTTTGGTTCACTGCCCTATCCTTTAATTTGAAACAGGATCTGGCTCAGAATAAATGCTCAGTCGGTTCAGTGAATGAATGATGGGTGATTTCTGCTGCTGCTTGTGGAACCACATGAAGGCAATGGCTGCCAGAACCTCTCCCTCTCTGATCATTGCCAAGGTTCCCACACTCACCACGCTGCGTTCTCAGCCCTCAAAGCTTCCCAAACCTAAGGGTTCAGCATTGACACAAGGCATAGTTCTCTGCCACTCACATATTCTGCCCCTCCATATCACCTCTCTGTTTTGCAGACTATAACAACTTCACCACCACCTTTCCAATGCACACAGAAGCTGCTTCCTCCTCCCCTGGAGAGAATAATGCTTAATAGACTAGGCATGGGAGGCCAACTTCTTGTGTCCGAATTCTGGTCACTCAACAGTTGTGTGGCTTGGGGCAAATTTCTTGACCTCTCTGAGTCTTAGTTTCCATATCTACAAAATAGAGATGATAACAGTCCCTTCCTTGTAGACTTGTAAGGATTAAAGTAGGTCATTTACGGTAAGTGCTTAGAATCAGGCTTAGCATAACGCATTCACGATTATTTCTGTGAAATGACGGTCTGCTTCATAAGGGAGGTGACTATGGAGGAAGAGATGGGTTTTTTCCTTCCCTCAAAATTCTACACCAGAAAAAGGAAGGAGGGTGGGAAGGGATGGAGGGAAGGAAAGAGGAAGAGTGAGAGCTGGTGTTGTGCAAGAGAGAAAGAGACAGATACACGAAGCCATTTCTCGTTAAACCTCCAGTTACCGGTGGAGTAAATTCGAGTAAAATTTCACATCAGGGGAACCGATGATTGGAGAGAGATGGGCTGAACAGCTCTCAGCTGTATGTCCTGGCAGTTGAGGGTGACCGTGGGGTTGCTGTGAGGAACAAATTCATTCCTTCATCAGATTCTCCCTAGATGCTTATCATGTGCCAGGATGGTGAACACTAAATAATACAGAGTTAATACAACGAGCAGTTTCAAGCTGAAGTCCACGCTTAATGAATGCACCTCTTCTTGATGTAAAGTCATTTTAGCCTGGGACCAGGTGAAGAGGAAGGGTGCCTAAAAATAACTAATATTAATTAAATTACTTCTTAAACCTGTGCTCGTTCTAACCTGCAAAGTTTTCTATACACAGTCCCACCGGGATGGTCTGCCCTGCCCCAGGTTGGCTAGCCCAGGGCCTCCGGGAGCTAGAGAAGGTGGCTGGACCAGGCAAGGCGCACCACACAGACAGACAGGCAAACAGACACACATACACGTAACTTTGAGACGATAAGCTGCCACCAGGGCTCCACTCAGCAGAGCTCGGTGAGCATTCCTGCTCGGTGCTGCCTGCCTGCTGGCCCCTGGGTGCACATACTATCCAGGCTAAGTCAAGATATCCAGGACGCAGGTGCAGGCAGGGCAGAGGCCAACGGGGAACACTCCCTGGGAGCGCGGAATGGTTTCTGCCCAGGAGTGTTTGGCGGAGCTGGGTCTGCCAGTTGGTGGGAACACAAAGGGCTCACCCGGCCAGGGCACACGAGGGGTTTGGAGAGGAGCGGCAGGGACCCCTGAGCCCAGGTCAGGCCCAGGGCTGGGTGCCTGCGGGGCCCTACGGAACCCTGCGGGACTCATCCCATCATGAAAGAGGCTTTGACTTATTTTCTTCTAAGTCACAGACCAGCAGTGCCCCTTCGTCCCAAGCATCACTTACCACACTTTGAGGCGCAGGTTGTGGCTCTGGGATGATACGCAGCAGGGATGAGACGGCTGAGGCTGGCCTTTCGGTCATGGCTCTGCGCCGCCCTTCGGCTTCCTCGCTCTTACCTGGATACAGCGGTCCCCTTTATCCGCTGTTGCGCCTTCCGTGGTTTCAGTTACCCGCGGACAGTCCTTGTCAGCGGCAGTCTGAAGATATTAGATGGAGAATTTCAAAAACAAACATTTCAAAAGCTTTAAATTGCCCACTTTTCTGGGCAGTGGTAATAAAATCTCGCGCAGTCTTGCTTTGTCCCGCCCAAGACCTCCCGTGTTTCCCCTTCTGTCAATCACTGAGGAGCTCGCTCCTTACCAGAGTGGCCTGCGTGGCATGCTTGTGTTCAAGGGACCCTCGTTTTACTTGCTAATGGTCCCAAAGCACAGGGGTAGTGATGCTGGCAATCCGGATATGACAAAGAGAAGCCGTAAAGTAGTTCCTTAACATGAAAAGGTGACAGTTCTCTGTAAGAAAAAAATCGATTGCTGAGGTTGCTAAGCTCTACGGTAAGAACGAATCTTCTATCATGAAATTGTAAAGAAGGAAAAGAAAACCCATGCTAGTTTTGCACCTCAAGCTGCAAAAGTGATGTCACAGTGCACGACGAGCACTTAGTTCAGATGGAATAGGCGTTAAATTGTGGGTGGAAGACATGAACAGAAAATATGTTCTGATAGACAGCAACGTTTGTTTGTGTTATAGAAAGCCTTGGGCTGATATGACAACTTCAGCACGGATTCCTTTAACCCAGTGACACCACACCATTTCTTGCAAGTAAGGGATGATTACACAGACTCAGAAATAGGTGGAGAGTAAAAAGTATAAAAATTACTAGAGGGGCTACATCTGCTGATAAAGAAGCTGCAGCTACCTTTCCTGCAGCGTTGAAGTTCATTAGGATTTGGTACCAACTGAGGTTTCAGGCATCCACTGGGGGTCTTGGAATGTATATCCGAAGGATAGAGAGGCATTACTGTAGGTCAGCTGGATGAGGATTTATTGCTCCTCACAGTCAGGAGAGGGAAATTCTGGGCCTGAAGCTGCTTCTCTCTTCCTGTGGGACCTCAGTCATGTTGTTTAACCTCACTGGGCCTCCATTCCATCTCTTTGAAGTGACTAAATTGGGCAGCTGATCTTTAAGGACTTTTTCTAGCCCTAAGAGTCAGTGATTTTATTTTATTTTATTTTAATACAGAAGAAATAGAGGACACATTTCTAGCACTCAAGGAATACTGGCTCTAGTTGAGGAATCTGTCCTCACACCCATGAGAGAGGTGACATCCTTTGAAGATAGGACATAAGGAAGGGTCCCTGAGTGTGCTGCTCAGCAAAGGCTGTAAGAGTTCTGGAAATGATTCACAGAGGAAGGTGGCCCACCTGGTCCTTGGGGCCAGGTAGGTGCAGTTCCACCACCTGTGTACTCAACCAGTGTGTTTATAGGCATGGACAGCTTGCTGGGAATGGGACTACTGGTGGAGACACTTGTGGCCTTGCCAAGAGGTAGCACAGTGTAGTGAGATGACCTGCATGCTAGTCCAAGGTCGAAGTGGCCTGGCTCTGCAATGGGCCCTACCAGGAAGGAATCCCAGCACTGTGACTAGCTGTGAGATGCCCAGCCTCTGTCTTCTCACCTCAAGAATAATGTTGCTCTCATACAAATGTTTGTTAGGATTCAGCGAAGTAAAGCGTGCAAAGTGCTTAGCACAATACATGATAGACAGTAAGTGCTCAATAAATATTAGTAATAGCCTTGTTGTGTTACTGTTAGTATGTGCCCTGGCACGTCCTCCCAGAGCTGAGCTGAGAATAATCTGACCCCCTGCACTCATTTCACCCAAGACACAGGTCAGGAAACCCTGTGAGAATCTGGCAAGTGCAAAGTTGGCCACCTTTCCAAAGCGACGTGCCAAGGTCCCAGCCTTGGCATCAGGGGCCAAGTGGCTGGAAGGAGATGTTTCTAGTAGCAGTTACATAGGGGAGGGACTTAGGGAAGGTGAGGGTACCCATTGCCCACCAGGAGCACAGGGAGGGGTCATCCGACAGGTTCTGGGAGAGGGTGTGCAGGAAGGGCTCTTGGCTCAGTCTTTCTCAGGCTGTGGCAGGTGTGCGCTCATCTTTGTTGAGGAGAAGGGACAGGGCAGCAGCTCCAGTCCTGTGCTGTCTATCGCGGCCCACTATTAATGTGTAAGACATCATCACATGCTCTTCACAGTGAGGAAGAACCCTGTGCAGAACATGTAGGGCAAACGAGGCGGGACTAGCAGCTACAGTCCTGGAGTCAGACTCAGGAGTGATGATGTGGGACTCATTTTTAGCTTTTCCACTTGTGCCCTTTTCACAGTAGGCATTGCTCTAGCTATTACACTTCAAGTGAAAATTCAGAACAAAGTTACAAAGAATAAAGATAAATAACCCAACTCAATCTGCTGAGTTGAGTAAAGTCGATATGATATATGCATATTTTCTTTATAAATATATGCACAAGTAAACATGTGGCATAGTCTCATGCCCAAAATAAATTGATAATACGATACTCTAAAATAAAACACTGAGAGCTCTCCTGCTCCCTTCCTTAAACATCCCAACCACCACAGCTTCCCCGCCGACATGGAAGGATTTAAGACGTTTTATTGTAGACAGCCCCACCGTAGCTGCAATATGATTATTTTCTTTCAAAGCAATGGTTTTCACTTACCAACATTGATTTATTTTTGTTTAGTTTGGTGTTGTTTTTTTTTTTTTTCTCCCTCAGTGTGATGGATCTCAGTGAAAAACTTAGCAGTGAGAGGGAATATGACCACCCTTGTGGAATTAGAAGTTGTTCCTGATTCGCTTTCTCAAAAAAGTTGAGGTTTCTTCCTCTGTCCCTCCCGGGCGCTCACCGTGGCGGGCTCCTTTTCGAGAGTTTATGTGTAACTTCCTTTGCTGCTGAGGGCAGGCTCTAGGTTAACTTCTGGAAGTATCTTTGGAAACTAATTCTCAGGCAAAACTCCAAGAAAAAGAGGCACATGGTGAAGAACTGACATAATTTTTTAACACCACAACTAGCATATTTCTGCAGGCAACGCCAGCCAAAACAGGTTGCCAAGACCAATATTGATCTAGTCCTTCATCCAATCAACAAATGCCATTGTTTATAAGATATAATTTTTCTTGGTTAAGGTTCAAAGTTAAACTCCAAGGATTTCCAAAACTATAAAAATGAGAGGCTTTCATAACCTCAAAAAAAAAAAAAAAAAAAAATGCCTGGCCAGTTTTTCTCCTTCATGGATTTTCACAGTCACTATGAGACACATAGCCAAGAAAACAGTTTCGGGATTTTTTTTTTTTTTTTTTTAACCTCTGAACCCTGGTAATTTTTAAAGGGAGATAATCTGTGTAAAAGTCCCTTAAACCCTTGTACCTTTCCTGAAAACCATGGCATGTCAGCTACTCAGCGGCCTAACATTTGCTGTTCTACTTCAGGACTACCCATCTGCAGGATCCCATAAATCAACTCAGCTTTTTCCAGGTTTACAATCAAGCATCCCTCTCCCTTCCCGTTCCTCTTATTTAATGTGGAAATGACAGAGTCTTTTCTAAGCCCCTTGGAGCAAGGCAAAAGTTTCTTTCTTGGTTCATATCTGGTTCCCAAATGGAAAACCTTAGCAAATAAATGGTGAGCAGCAGATGGTTCTCTGGCAACCAGTCCCTTGGGGTTCTCCTAGATCAAGGTAAGCACCCACTTCTGGGGGCCAGTGTCAGTGACAAGCAGGTCAAGATTAGGATGTGGAACTAGGGTGAGACAGTGAGATTTGCAAGATCTCAAGTTGGGCCACTTCTTTAAAAAAAAAATGTTTGTTTTTTTTTTAATTAACAGCGATCATACCTTCTTGTCTGCACCTGCCTTTCCACCAGAGGTCCTGGCAGGGAGGCTTGTACATGTGGTGCTGAGTGTTGGCTGACCAATGGGTTGATTGGTTCATTTTGGGATGCCTCCAGTATACTGATTCATTCCTATGGAGATGTCTCTCAGTTCACTTTTCCAGTTTGGAGAAAATGTAAGCTGAGGATACTCTTGCCAGAAATGTGTATTGAGTACCTATCACATACCAGGCTCCTGTCTAGACACTTGGGGTCCAGCCATGAATAAAACAGATAAGTGATATCTGCCCTGGGGAACTAGTGCTCTAATGGGGAAGGAGCGGGTAGATTACAAAGAATGACCTAATCTCTTAGAGGCCATGCTTTGAGTACAGTTAGATGATGTTCTCTCACAAAATGTAGGCAGGGGAAACCATTGAAAGGCACAGCAAGCCTTCCCACTGCGGACTGGGAACATAGCAATAGAATTCTGGAAACCACAGCAACACTCCGAACGCATGGAGCCACGAGAAGACCAAGAACCTAGGGGCTAATTTGGAACACAGAAGTTTAGTGCCAGCACTGACAGCTCACACTTGTACAGAACTTTCTAGTTGGCCAAGAGCTTCCACAGACACTCATTCCTACAGTCCTCACAATAGCCCCGTGGGAGAAGCAGTGACAACCATTCCAGGCCTATAGATGAGAAAACCAAGGTTTCCAGACCAAGAGTGACCTGCATAAGGTCACAAAACCCACACAGCAGGGCTGGGTACAAGCTTAGCAGAACAGCAATAATAATGAAGATGGTGCTTGATACCTGCTCAGCCCTGTTTGAAGTGCTTTGTATGAATTAATCCATTTTAATCCAATGATCTATGACTATTTTCCTCATCTTACAGAGGAGAGAGTTGAGGCACAGAGAGGTTGAATCACTTGCCTAAGGTCACATAGCTCAAAAGTTGCAGAGCTTGGATTTGAACTCAGGTCATTCAAACTTAAGCAGCCTCCTCAAATGGTAGCTTTGGCTCTGGGCCCAAGGGCAGTGAACTCTTTCAAAAAGAGGCTGACCCATTGATCAAGTGGCCAGGAACAAATGAATAGCCACACACCAGAGATGTCACCATCTATTACAAAGAACAATGGTATCTCTGTGCTGATAATATATTTCATGAGTGATGGTAATATTAAGTAAGAGGGAAAGAAACTCACAGGATTTTTAAAAATTATCTGACAATCCCTCTACTGCAAATCAAGTGTCCCACTAGGATGAAGCTGGTTTATCTGTGACTCTTTTAAATTAACAGAGAACTAAGATTTACACAATTTTCTTTAACCACCCTGTGTTCTCTGAACTCTGCTGCACCGGTCTTTACAAGACAATCTTACATGTAATTATACTTTGCTTTGTACTCTCCCATAATTATTGCATGTATGCCCAGTCTGTCTCCCCAAACAAATTATAAGATCCTCAATGGCTAGGATCTCTATCAGATGCCTTCATGGCCCTTCGGTCCTACCCTAGGTACTCCATCTGTGCTTGTTCGTTGCTTGAATGATGGTCTTTAAGACGAGTTCTAAGTTACTTCTTCAGAAGTATTTGTGCTTGCTCAATACTGGTGGGCTATGGGGGTGTTTGGCTGTGTTTTGGCTTGTACTGATGCAGTTAGAACTGTAAATTCATATATAAAGACAGTGCCGACAAATGTTGAACAACCTGCTGTGGTGGTGGGGGGCGGGAGGGGAGCCTTGTTCTGTAGCATTTCCTGTGCTGTAAATCCTCTTACCATGGACTATTTCAAGCTATTAGCATGATGTCAACCAGCTTGCAAAATTCCTGAAAATTTAACAATCAATTCTTTGAAGTTGGTGCAGGTGGCTCCAAAATACTACAATTTCTGCCCCTAAAATATGATCTTTGCTGGACATGGTGGCCTCTGGCTCACAAAGACTTTCTTAGCAAAAGATTGTATTTGGTTAGTATAAATGATCATTTGAAATACAAACCTTAGCAATGGAGCAATTGCTCACCTAGTCATTCCATGGTCAAGTTGTGGAAAAGGTTTAATATTTAAATTAATGGACATAAAAATTAAACAACCAAGCTACATTCCACCTCCTGCCTTCTTTTCTGCTCCTTTCCTTCCTCTTTCCCTTTGTTCCTTCTCCCATCACCTCATGTCCTTTGCTCTTATGCCATTTTTACTTTTAGTGGAAGGTTTTGGCTCTGAACTTACGGTGATGGTGGCATAAGAAAATACATTTGAGGCCAATGATCTCGACCCCCTAAGCCCATGTAATAGCCCACTGGAGAACATAAAACAGCTCTTTCCAGAAAGTCCTTCTTCTATTTTGGCTTCGTATTCAGGGCTCCTAAAGTGTCCTTAATGGGATACGTATGGGGAAGAATCATTTCAAAAGGAAAGAGATCACCCTCAACACAGTTCCCCCAGTGTCACAGGTTTTACACCTGGGAGCTTGCTGTCTACTCTGGATTTATACAGATTCTAGCTGCCAGTTCTCTCCCCTCCCCCATGAGGCCATCACTCCACCTTTTTATTACACATCTTGTTATCTCTTTGGGTGTGAGGCGAGGCACCTGTAGGAAGTGGCTCCTTCACAGCTTGGCTAATGGGGCCTGCCTGGGTCCGGAGAACAGCAGAAAGCAATTGCATTGCTTCAAAACCATTCCCATTGCATCAGAAACCATAGTTAGTATTTCTTTTTTAAAGAAGCTGTACGACATTAACAGGTTTTTAAAGGAAAGTAATAAAAGTCATAAAGTAACAGAAGTTTTTATTTCAAATATCGATAAGACTTTTTATTCAATTTATTGTGACAAAATCCATTTTTTATTGATTATACTAGTTCTCAAAGCTTATGTGCTCTTTCTCTTCTTCTTATTTATTATTATTTTTTTTCTGCACATTTTCTTTCATCAGCATACCAATGGAAAGCCTAGTCATGGGTACTTTCAACCCAAGAGCCTGCATGAAACCTTTCTCTGAACTGCTTGGTTTTGTAGCATATGACTTTTTTTCCTCTCCAAATAGACTATAAGCTCCTAGGAAGCAAAGGCAAAGTATTTCACTTCCCTCCTAGAGCTCGTGCTTTGCAGAGCACAGGTGTGTGGAATCCTATAATTTTCAGACCTAGAAGGGTGTTTGGTAAGATTTTCTGATGTAGGCATTGTTACTTTGGTCCATGGAAACAGTACTGTAGCAGGTGTGCGAGTACCCAGGCATTTGCCTATGGGCATTTTACTTGGGAGAAATGTTCATCAGATGCTTAAGAATGTTAATGTCATTAAACCTCTGAGAAGTTAAGATGTATTACACAGAAAGGGACTGAGTCACAGAAAAAAATATTTATCTAGTAAATAATCATTAATATATGCATTTGTGAAGGAATTATTTATTTTTGAGATATATTTTATATACCATAAATTCCATATATAAGTTGTAAAGTATACAACTCAGAGGTTTTAGTATATTCACCAAACTGTGCAACCATTACTACTATCTCATAAGGGTGAGTTGTTTATTGAGAGCCTTTGGGCCAACCACTGTCCTTAGTGCAGTGAAAACAGCTGTGGGAACACGATGAATGGCATCTCTGCCCTCGAGAACCTTACCTTCCATTGGAGCAGACAATAAATAAGTTAAGATCTCTGTTATGGGTTGAACTGTGAGTCCTCAAAATTCATATGTTGAAGTCCTAACCCCCAGTACCTCACAATGTGGCCTTCTTTAGAAATAAGGTTGTTGCAGATGTAATTAGTTAAGATGAGGTCATTCTGGAGTAGGAAGAGGGGGTCACTTATTCCCATATTAAAAAGCGAAATTCGGAAACAGATATATATGGAGGGGTAATGCCATGTGAAGCTGAAACCGAGAATCGGGGTGATGCTGCAGAAGCCAAGGAACACCAAAGGTTTCCAGCAAACCTGCAGAAGCTAGGGAGAGGTCTGGAGCAGGTGCTCCCTCACAGCCCTCAGAGAGAAACTATCCTGCTGGCATCCTGATCTTGAACTTCTTGGCAGCCAGTTTGTGGTTCTTTGTTATGCAGCTCTAGCAAACTCATAACTTCATTTAGTTTGTAATCTGCCTACCAAGGAAAGTAGAAGGGGGTTATAGGATAGATGGGATACGGTGCTACTTCTTATTATGTACAGAGTGTCATCAGGGAAGGCTTCTCTGAGAAGCCTGAAATGGAAAAGTAAGAAGGAGCCACCAGTATAAAAATCATAAAAGAGCATTTTTAATCAAAGATACAGCCCATACAAATGCCCTGAGGCAGGAATGAGATCCCACTGTTAGAAGAACAGAGGATGAAGGTCAGGAAGAGGCTGTGACTCTGGGGCCACAAGTGAGAGTGGTACCAGCTGAGAATAGGAAGGGAGGCAGGGGCTAGATCCACCATGGCTTGCAAGACCATGGTCATGGATTTGAATTTTTTTTTTTTTTCTAACTGTAGTGAAAAGCAATTGAAAGATTTCAAACAGGAGGTAGTCAAGATCAGAGTTATAGCTGAAAAGGCTACGCTGGCTGTTGGATAGAGACTAGAATGTAAGAGAGCAGGAGAGGCAGCTGAGAATCTTGTGGGGAAGCCGCCGCAGAGGTCCGGAAACGAGAGGAGGGTGGCTTGAACTACAGTGGAAGCTTGGAGCTGGAGAGAGGCAGACCCAACCTGGCGATGTGTTCTGAAAATAGAATTAACAGGTCTTGCTGATGAGAGTGATGGTAAGGGAGAAGGCAAGGGTGTCACTCAAGTCTTGGGCTAGCACAGCTGAGTGAATGGCGGTACCTTTTCCCAAGATGGGAAGGTTGGAAAGGGTATAGATTTCAGGGGGGAAATCAATAGTCTACTCAACTCATCTAACGTTGAACGGACTCGTAGATACTCAAATATGTTTGCAAACTAATTGAAAAATGTTTTTAAATATACAAGTACCTATTAAAAGTAAACTTAAACTTAATTTTGCTGAAGGAACATTTCTGAGAGTTGGCAACACCTCCTGAGTTAACAGGAGGTACACTGGAGTATTGAGAAAGCAGGTTACAAATCACATGCTCCAGGGCCCCTAAGATGAGAGGCCCCATACATTGAATGGGCCTCTGGACATTGTTAACTTGTATTCACCCACTCCTACCCTCCCCATGTCCTCTGACCACCTTGTCCCTCTCCTGGACTTAGTTCATTCAAAAAATCATCTGGGGCCACCTCCTCAGTGCTAGGTAGCAGGTTCCGTGGAAGCAGTAAGGCAGTGCATTGTTTGAGGGGGCTGCCCTACCAAGTTCCCACCAAATGGGTGGCTTAAAACAACAGAGGTTCATTCTCTGAGTTCTGGAGACAAGACCTCTGAAATTGGCATGGCTGCATTCCCTCCTGAGCTTCTTCCAGCTTCTGTGGCTCCAAGTGCTCCTTGCCTCGCAGCTGCATAACTCTGTCCCTGCCTGAATCTTCACACGGCCTCTTCTGAGAGGTTTCCCCAATCTCCTTCCACCTTTCTCGTTAGAAGGACCCTTACTGGATTTAAATTCTACCCAGATAATCCAGGATGATCTTATCTCCAGATCTTCAACTTCATGACATCTGCAAAGACCCTTTTTCCAAATGAGGTCACAGTCACAGGTACTAGATGGACATATCTTTAGCGGATGGGAAGCACCCTTCAGCTGACTACGAGCAATGAGTGAGAGGCTTGTTCCACCTTCTCACAGGTTATCAGCTGAAACTGGAAGGTCAATGTGAACCAGCAGACTGAAGGAGAGACAGAAAGCATCCAGGCAGAGGAGCTGGGAGGTTTGAAGACCTTAAAGAGCATCCGAGGATGTGAATCAATTACAAATGGTGTGAAATGAGGCCAGAGAGATTAGGCAGGTTCAGATCATTGTGGGATGGGTAAGCAGTGGGGAGATGTTTGAACTTGAAGGCAATGGGAAGCCACTGAGGCTATTAAGCAGGGAGAGGGTCATGGCCAGGTGTGCATTTAGGAAAAATTAGACTTGTGTCTTGTGTGGAATGGATGTAAGAAGAAAAAAAAAAAACAAACTGGGGTACATAATTCAGTTAAGATTCTCATTGAGAGTCTAGGGAAAACATGGCAGTGGTTTGGACTAGAGGGATGGCAAAGAAATTCTAGAGTAGAATGAATAGGTTGCAACCAGCCAATTTTACTAGACCTCTTCTTGCCTAACCACAGATTTGATTAGTCATATTGAGAAAGGCAATATGTAAAAACCATGCCTTACTTTGGCCTGGTAAAACCATTTAAAAAGGG